>NC_069500.1:1033749473-1034099473 GCF_027579735.1 Bombina bombina
GCATAATAATAATAAAAACTGTACATTACATATATATTATACATAATTGAATAGCCTTAAAATTCATGAATTAAATTTCATTCTATCTAGATAAAAAATAAAATAAAATAAAAATAAAAATATATGAACAGAGATAGCAAGACATACGAAAATGAACACCACACAATCAAGAATTTTTCTCATTACAATGTATCTATATAAACTGACCCTTGTAAAGATATAAATACCTACTAAATATATATAGGTGTTTTTCTTTTTTCTTTTTAATACTATAGACCTAATATGAAAATATATAGGGGGGTAGTTATCAAGCCGTCTACTTTTCTGGCTTCGCCGGCCCAATACGCCCGCCTAAGCTCGCCTCACATCGCCGCCGCGGACCTGAAAAAATACGCCTAAGTTATCAAATAAAGCTGTCAAAAAGCCGCGGGGCGATGAGCTGCGGACTGTGAGAGTTATCACTCATCCGATCTCGCTGCCCTTCGGCTTTTTCCCAGCTTTATTGCTAGCCTGTCACTAAGCACTCACACTAAACTACACTGTTCTACCCCCTATACCGGCGCCCCCGGAGCCTCCCGCAACTCAATAAAGTCAGTAACCCCTAAACCGCCGCTCCTAGACCCTGCCGCAACTCTTATAAATGTATTAACCCCTAAACCGCCGCTCCTAGACCCTGCCGCAACTCTTATAAATGTATTAACCCCTAAACCGCCGCTCCTAGACCCTGCCGCAACTCTTATAAATGTATTAACCCCTAAACCGCCGCTCCCGGACACCGCTGCCACCTACAGTATACCTAGTAACCCCTATCCTGCCCCCCCTACACTGTCGCCCTCTATTATAAAATTATTAACCCCTATCCTGCTGATCCCGCACCTCTCCGCAACTAAATAAATAGTTTAACCCCTAAACCGCCGCTCCCTGAACCCGCCGCAACCTATATTAAATTTATTAACCCCTATCCTGCCCCCCCTACACCGTCGCCACCTATAATAAATTTATTAACCCCTAATCTGCCCCCCACTACACCGCCGCCACTGTAATAAAATTATTAACCCCTAAACCTAAGTCTAACCCTAACCCTAACGCCCCCCTAACTTAAATATTAATTAAATAAATCTAAATAAATTAACTCTTATTAACTAAATGAATCCTATTTAAAACTAAATACTTACCTTTAAAATAAACCCTAATATAGCTACAATATAAATAATAATTATATTCTAGCTATCTTAGGATTTATTTTTATTTTACAGGTACCTTTCAATTTATTTTAACCAGGTACAATAGCTATTAAATAGTTATTAACTATTTAATAGCTTACCTAGCTAAAATAAAGAGAAATTTACCTGTAAAATAAAAACTAACCTAAGTTACAATTACACCTAACACTACACTATACTTTAATAAATTATTCCTATTTAAAAATAAATACTTACCTGTAAAATAAACCCTAAGATAGCTACAATATAATTAATAATTATATTGTAGCTATCTTAGGATTTATATTTATTTTACAGGTAACTTTGTATTTATTTTAGCTAGTTAGAATAGTTATTAAATAGTTATTAACTATTTAATAACTACCTAGCTAAAAGAAATACAAAATTACCTGTAAAATAAATCCTAACCTAAGTTACAATTAAACCTAATACTACACTATCATTAAATTAATTAAATAAACTACCTACAAATAACTACAATTAAATACAATTACATAAACTAACTAAAGTACAAAAAATAAAAAAAGCTACGTTACAAAAAATAAAAAAATAAGTTACAAACATGTTAAAAATATTACAACAATTTTAAGCTACTTACACCTAATCTAAGCCCCCTAATAAAATAACAAACCCCCCCAAAATAAAAAAATGCCCTACCCTATTCTAAATTAAATAAATTTCAAAGCTCTTTTACCTTACCAGCCCTTAAAAGGGCCATTTGTGGGGGCATGCCCCAAAGAAAACAGCTCTTTTGCCTGTAAAAGAAAAATACAACCCCCCCCCAACATTAAAACCCACCACCCACATACCCCTAATCTAACCCAAACCCCCCTTACAAAAACCTAACACTAATCCCCTGAAGATCATCCTACCTTTAGTTGTCTTCACTCAGCCGAGCCACCGATGGAACCGAAGTGGACATCCGGAGCTGAAGAAGTTAATCCTCCAAGCAGCGCTGAAGAAATCTTCCATCCGATGAAGTCATCATCCAGGCGGCGCTGAAGAAAAGTCTTCGATACGGCCGATGTCATCTTCAAAGAGGCGCTGAAGAGGTCTTCTATCAGGGCGAAGTCATCTTCCAAGCCGGGTCTTGAATCTTCCTTCCGCCGACACGGAACCACCTTCTTCACCGACGGACTACGACGAATGATGGCTCCTTTAAGGGACGTCATCCAAGATGGCGTCCCCTCAATTCCGATTGGCTGATAGGATTCTATCAGCCAATCGGAATTAAGGTAGGAAAAATCTGATTGGCTGATGGAATCAGCCAATCAGATTGAGCTCGCATTCTATTGGCTGTTCCGATCAGCCAATAGAATGCGAGCTCAATCTGATTGGCTGATTGGATCAGCCAATCGGATTGAACTTGAATCTGATTGGCTGATTCCATCAGCCAATCAGAATTTTCCTACCTTAATTCCGATTGGCTGATAGAATCCTATCAGCCAATCGGAATTGAGGGGACGCCATCTTGGATGACGTCCCTTAAAGGAGCCGTCATTCGTCGTAGTCCGTCGGTGAAGAAGGTGGTTCCGCGTCGGCGGAAGGAAGATTCAAGACCCGGCTTGGAAGATGACTTCGCCCTGATAGAAGACCTCTTCAGCGCCTCTTTGAAGATGACATCGGCCGGATCGAAGACTTTTCTTCAGCGCCGCCTGGATGATGACTTCATCGGATGGAAGATTTCTTCAGCGCCGCTTGGAGGATTAACTTCTTCTGCTCCGGATGTCCTCTTCAGTTCCATCGGTGGCTCGGCTGAGTAAAGATAACTAAAGGTAGGATGATCTTCAGGGGATTAGTGTTAGGTTTTTGTAAGGGGGGTTTGGGTTAGATTAGGGGTATGTGGGTGGTGGGTTTTAATGTTGGGGGGGGTTGTATTTTTCTTTTACAGGCAAAAGAGCTGTTTTCTTTGGGGCATGCCCCCACAAATGGCCCTTTTAAGGGCTGGTAAGGTAAAAGAGCTTTGAAATTTATTTAATTTAGAATAGGGTAGGGCATTTTTTTTATGTTGGGGGGGTTTGTTATTTTATTAGGGGGCTTAGATTAGGTGTAAGTAGCTTAACATTGTTGTAATATTTTTAACATGTTTGTAACTTATTTTTTTATTTTTTGTAACTTAGCTTTTTTTATTTTTTGTACTTTAGTTAGTTTATGTAATTGTATTTAATTGTAGTTATTTGTAGGTAGTTTATTTAATTAATTTAATGATAGTGTAGTATTAGGTTTAATTGTAACTTAAGTTAGGATTTATTTTACAGTTAATTTTGTATTTCTTTTAGCTAGGTAGTTATTAAATAGTTAATAACTATTTAATAACTATTCTAACTAGCTAAAATAAATACAAAGTTACCTGTAAAATAAATATAAATCCTAAGATAGCTACAATATAATTATTAATTACATTGTAGCTATCTTCGGGTTTATTTTACAGGTAAGTATTTATTTTTAAATAGGAATAATTTATTAAAGTATAGTGTAGTGTTAGGTGTAATTGTAACTTAGGTTAGGATTTATTTAACAGGTACATTTCTCTTTATTTTAGCTAGGTAAGCTATTAAATAGTTAATAACTATTTAATAGCTATTGTACCTAGTTAAAATAAATTGAAAGGTACCTGTAAAATAAAAATAAATCCTAAAATAGCTACAATATAATTATTATTTATATTGTAGCTATATTAGGGTTTATTTTAAAGGTATTTAGTTTTAAATAGGATTCATTTAGCTAATAAGAGTTAATTTATTTAGATTTATTTAATTAATATTTAAGTTAGGGGGGCGTTAGGGTTAGGGTTAGACTTAGGTTTAGGGGTTAATAATTTTATTACAGCGGCGGCGGCGTAGTGGGGGGCAGGGTAGGGGTTAATAAATTTATTATAGGTGGCGACGGTGTAGGGGGGGCAGATTAGGGGTTAATAAATTTATTATAGGTGGCGACGGTGTAGGGGGGGCAGATTAGGGGTTAATACATTTAATATAGGTTGCGGCAGGTTCAGGGAGCGGCGGTTTAGGGGTTAATACATTTATTATATTTGCGGTGGGCTCCGGGAGCGGCGGTTTAGGGGGTAATAACTTTATTTAGTTGCGGCGGTGTAGGGGGGGACAGATTAGTGGTGTTTAGACTCGGGGTACATGTTAGGGTGTTAGGTGTAGACAGCTCCCATAGAAATCAATGGGATGTCTGTCAGCAGCGAACTTGTACTTTCGCTATGGTCAGACTCCCATTGATTCCTATGGGATCCGCCGCCTCCAGGGGTGGCGGATTGAAAACCAGGTATGCTGGGCCGTAAAAGTGCCGAGCGTACCTGCTAGTTTTTTGATAACTAGCAAAAGTAGTGAGAATGTGCCGCACTTGTGTGAGGAACATCTGGAGTGACGTAAGAATCTATCTGTGTCGGACTGAGTCCGGCGGATCGATGCTTACGTCACAAAATTCTACTTTTGCCAGTCTCGAGCCTTTGATAACTAAGGCGTATCAGCCTCGCCACAAATACGATGCGGAATTCCAGCGTATTTGAGGTTGACGGCTTGATAACTAGGCCCCATAGTCTAAGTGATGTATAAATGTCAGTTAAATGTTAAAAGCTAGAAAACTATAATCCAATACTAAAGATTATGTGTATGAATCAGTGTTTTCTAAAATGCAGGACACCTAGTGTGGAAACCTAGGAAGGTTATTATAAGAATGCAGCAATATCTAATTCAATATTTAAACCCTTTGGATCAAGGCTATCAAGCGTCTTGATCCAGAAGGTTTCCCTCTGTCTCAATCTTAAAAGACGATTAGTATCCCACTGATTTACTGACACCCATTCCACTATGGCAATAGAAAGATCCTCAGGGTTCTGATTATGATAAAACTTAAAATGATGCGAAACACTATGGTTCTCAAAACCTGCCTCTATATTTCTAATGTGCTCTCTAAGCCTGTACTTGATCTTACGTTTCATACATCCAATATATATTAAACCACTTTTACATGATAATTGGTATACCACGTATGTAGTGTGACATGTACACCTATTTTTGGATCTATACGTTCTACTACCATCATGGTTAATAAAGATTGTATTATTATTTGCAATTCTTGGACACATAATACAATCCTTTTGTTTACAAGGATACAGTCCTACTGACGCTCCACACCAATTAGTCAATTGTCCATTGTTAGTTGGTTGGCGTAGTTTTGTTGGAGCAATATAGTTTTTGATATCTCTATTTTTCTTATAGATTACCTCAGGTTTTGGCCCTAAAATATTACTCAAAACTGGATCCAATCTAAGAATTTTCCAATGTTTGGTTAAAAAATTCTTAATTTTATAAGGTTGATTGGAATATTTAGTTACAAATTTAGGTGGTTTCCCAATGTTATCCTTAGCTTTTAATGTAGATTTGGATTTAGTTTTTATCAAGTCCGATCTATTCATGTTATCCACTAAGTCTTTGGTCCTATTTAAAAGAATAGGATCATATCCTTTTTCCAAAAACTTTTTGGTTAGAACCCCTGCCTCTCTAGTGTAATCATCCATATGTGTACAATTGTGTTTAATTCGTTGATATTGACCCAGTGGAATGTTGTTCTTCCACTGTTTAAGATGACCACTTTTGGCATTAAGCAGACCATTTCTGTCTGTTGGTTTGTGATAATTTTTCACAGCCACCAACTTAGTGGTATCATCATAAAATAGTGTCAAATCAAGGAAAGATATTGATGTTACTGATTTTTCATGTGTAAACGACAAATTGTATATATTATTATTTATATGGTCCATAAAATTGGTTATTGTCTCCACAGGACCTTCCATATTAATATTATATCGTCTATGAAATGATAGTATTTTACAATATTTTTCTCAAAAGGATTATTCTTCCAAATTAGATTATTCTCAAAATGGGACACAAATACATTTGCGTACGATGGGGCAAAAGTGGTCCCCATCGCCGTCCCCTGTACTTGTTTATAATAAACATTTTCAAATAAGAAATAGTTATGTGTTAAAATAAAATGTATTGAGTCTAAAATAAATTCAATTTGATCTTTCAGAAATCTAGAAGTACTTAATATGTCTTGAATTACTGATATATCCATAGAGTGTGGTATACTGGTATACAATGCCGAAGCGTCACATGTGACCCACACATAATCCTCACCCCAAGGTAGACCCTCCAATTTGTTAATGACATCTATCGTGTCTCTGAGATAGGCTCTGGTGTCCATGACTATAGATAGTAGAAATGAGTCTATATATTTAGACAAATTATCACACGAAGAGCCTATCCCAGAGACAATGGGTCTTCCCGGAGGGTCTAGGGGGTCTTTATGGACCTTTGGCAGATAATAAAAACTAGCGATTTTTGGCGCTACTTCATAGAGGAATTTAAACTCTTCCATATTTAAGACATTCATGGTTTTAGTTTCTGTTAGAAGTACAAGTAACTCTTTCTTATATTTTTCGGTTGGGTTGAAGGTAAGTGGAAGATAAGTATCACTATCATTTAATAAACGGTAGGCCTCTTTTAAATAATTTTTCAATTTAATACAATTCCCCCCCCCCCCCCTGTCTGCTGCTCTAAAAATAACGTCAGTAGTATTACTCAATATCTTTTGAGCTGCTCTCTCTTCTTTACATAGATTATCTCTACAGTATGTGGATTGATAGTACGGTATCTTAGATAGAGATTCAATATCTTGACAAACAAGCTTATTGAAAATTTTAATGTATTCTGACTGGCTTTGTTGAGGATAAAAAATGGATTTCCTTTTTAAAGGACAATGTTTTACTGGGAATTCCTCTCCCTCCTCATATGTGGATAGCCCAGATAAATTTAAGTTCTCAGATATTTCTTTCCCTTTTTCTATTTCCTCTAACATTCTAATGAACTCCTCATCTTGGATATTAGAAAGGGCTGAATCCATCATCAAATCTGTATCATTTCTATGAAAATAGCGCTTTAATGTTAAGCTTCTGATAAAACGCTGTGTATCAATATAGAGTTCAAAGTAATTGGGAGGACTGGTGGGTGCAAAGTTTATGCCCTTAATTAGAAGAGTTAATTCATCTTTAGAAAATGATCTATCTGATAGATTAAAAATCATTTTTAACCCTTTTTCTAATTCCACCTCTCTCTGTTTCTTTTTTTCTTGCTTTTTCTCCCCCTCTACTTCCTCTATATCTCTGTCTTCTAAGGGTCGTTTGGGGTTTCTCTGCTGGAGTGGTACCTCCTCACGGGCTGTTCCTATGTTGCCTCCCCCTGGAATTCTCCATGGGGGAACCCCTAAAAAATGATGTTCAGTATTTTTGTTGTTCTGATTGGAATTGATACGTGCTCTATTAGGTGTATTTTGAAAAATAGAATTATGTCCCTTTGGTTTCGCCCCTTGTTGTTGCCACCTCGGAGAGGCCGGTTGGTGGCTTAATTCAGTATACTTATTACTCACCGGTACTTGATATGTGTATGGTTCCTGTCTAACTGGTTCCCTATGTTCCCTATGTGGATTATATGATTCCCATTCATAGTGGTCTCTGTCCCTATTTCTTCCACCATATGAATTAGTCTCCTGATAATTAAAGTGGTCCTGTATCAGGGATAGGCAAGGTGTCCGTACACGGACACTGGTGTCCGTGACTAGCCCTTGCAGTGTCTGCCACAACCTTAGTATATGTTTTGATTGAATAATAGGAATAAAAAAAATATGTAGTGTGAATAAAGTTAGTGGCTTGTCAAGAGACTGCTAGCGATATTGGGTGATAATTTATGGAATAACTAAAGCCTGAGTGAAATACTAATACTGGATGTGTATCTGCATCTGGGATGGTTATAGGGTAAATGGTATCTGCATCAGTATAGTAACACCCAGCACTGTATAATGACACAGTAGTGACACTGGCACATGCATATAGCCAGACAAGGGATGGTTATAGGGTCAATGGTATCTGCATCAGTATAGTAACACCCAGCACTGTATAATGACACAGTAGTGACGCTGGCACATGGGTCTAGCTAGAGGAGGGATGGTTATATGATCAGTGGTATCTGCATCAGTATATTAACACCAAGCACTATAAAATAATGTTTTTAATTTAAAATGTACCTTGGTGTCCTTCACTAAGGTCTGTAATTTGGAAAATGTCCGCCACAGACTTTGTCTGTGCCTATCTCTGTCCTGTATATGGTGTTTATTTTTATTTATATTTGTATTTGTATTATAATTGTTACTACTGTACCTCCTTTGATGATAGCCATTATGGTTCTGATTGTTATTATAACCATCATTTCTATTTTTATGATTGTTTTTATTTTTATTATTATTATAGTAATTGCTTCTATATGAGTTTTTAGTTGTATTTTTATTGACATTATTTCCACTAGTTAGATCGGTAGAATTGGTAGAGTAGCTGGTATAGTCAATTTATTAGAAGGAATTACTACTCCATCTTCATAGGTAGTATGGCCATTATTTGCATTAGTTGAAGTTTTCTTCTTATAAGAGAAAACTTGATCAGTTCGAAAATCCTCCAAATCCATTTGTAATTTTTTGATCTTGTTTGTCTCTAATTCTTTTGCAAAAGTATCTACCCTATTTTGGATATTTGTATTCAAATCTTTCCATTTCTGGATGTTTTCATAGGGTTGGATCTTTAATGTTAGTGTATCAATTTCTGTTTTTAGATTTGCCAATTTATATTCCCTATATTTAATTAACAATTTAATTAGGGCCGTAGAACAGTTGTGTAAAATCTGTTCCCATTCAAGTTGATACTCCACCTCATCCAAGTTGAAAGCAGGAAATTTGAATATCCTCAACCCCCTAGGTATAACTTTATGTAATATATAATTATCTAATAACACAAGGTCTTGCCATTCCTTGGCATCCTTCAGTAACAATTTTTCTAGGTCCCTAAAAAGTTGTATGGGGTCATCTAATACAGAATCCGCTACTTGATTCTGGAGTAAATTTAAAGAACGTTGTCTATTAGTCCTTAATTGGTTAGCACCAAACATATTACTATCTAAAGCTGATTCAGCCATTATTTAGGATGTGTTGCTGCTGCTCCTAGAGAGTAAATACCAAAAACACACACACAAATTACTCAACAGAGTAATGAAGCAGCGCAAAAAAACCCTGTAGAATGGTGTATATCAAAGTATAAAAAATATTCAAATTGCACAGTGATCTTAAAAATATAAAATGTAAAAAAATAAAAAAATAGAAAATGCCAAATATAAAACACACAACCTATCATATAAGGCCTATGTTATACATATATACTATTTAGGCAATATGAAACATAAACATATTCCTCATATATATATTAGATAATTCGTATACCTCTACCTGTAGGGGAGTATGATTGCTATGGCAATGGCATGAGGCTGCTCTGGTATGCCCCCGGACACTGACGTCAGCAGTTTGAGCCATGGCAATTGTAAATGTGCAGATGCCGCACGCCGCTGACATGCAAACTTCTGAGCGATCTAGACGCTGCATAAGGTAATCGTTATGTGTCTCTCTATATTATATTACATTATATATTTTTATGCCCATATCAATCCCCATAATATTATATTCTATGTATATAGGTATTTTAGTCATTTTATGTTGATGTTATTAGTGGTATCTGAGGCTGTCAAATAGAAATCTACGCACTCATATTTACACTTATACTTGCATAGTACTTGCAATTGGTATAGTTTATGAACTTATGTTTACATAATATAGTTTGTTATTGATATAGGTATTTTACTGATACAGGTGCTTTTGGTTTTTCACTTCACTTTATATTTAACCACATATTCATATATGGATCATTGTCTCTGATTAATTTGTATCATATCTCATAAACGTGCACTTTACATGAGCATATTTGTATTTAATATGATATGCATTTACTGATATGTTGTTTTGTTTTGGATGATCGCCATGACTACGGTTTTGGCGCAATTTCACCTCACTAGAGAAGGGGCCTATTGTTTAAATAGACTCCTGTAATTTGTGTTTGCTTGTCTGAGGAAGGGGAGTGTGTCCCCAAAACGTCACACTTGTTCTAATAAAAGTTCACTTGAAAAGACCAGAGAGACATACACATATTTAACCTTTTAAAATCTTTCTATTATTATTATTATTTTAAATGAAGAATTTGTTATTAAAAAAATTGTATATATGTGCATATCTAATACTTTATTTTAATGTGTTTTTGGTGTGTTTTGTGCAATTTTTATTTTACCAGTAATATGGTACAATGGCGAAAGAGAATAATTTAAACTTGATGGGGATTTACAGTATTTAAAAAGCATTTTGTAGCAGGTTATTTAGGAAATACAGATGTTTAGGGAAGTACTTTAAAACACCCTGCAACATTCCTATAGGCAGTGTAAGGCCCTGCATGGGCCTGTAGCAATCTAAGGGTTAAGGCCAAAGGGAGTGAGATAGGAGAAGAGGGCTGGCTTGTGAGGTTAGTGGCAACATTGTTGCTAGAGTAGAGTGGAGCCCCCTTCTTAACTTAAAAGTGGAGAACACAGTTTCCTGGCCCTCTTCATCCTGGATCCTGGAGCAGAGATGTTTTTCCCTGCAATTGTTCGGAAAAATCCTGTTTTTTCTTCATCATGCACCGTTCCTGACGTTTTACACTGCCTCCAAAGTGGTTCCAGGAGCTGGATTTTTAGAAATCTAGGAAAGAAAAGCAACACAATAGACACAGTCCCAAGCTGCACAAACATCTAGTATAATTACTAAAAAAAATGCTAAGCAACCTATAACTGTTATAGCCGATATTCCTGCTCCTATAAGTGGTGACACTTCAGCCTATGCCTTTGAGGCAATCTCCCGGCCTTCTCAGGATGCGGCCTATCTTCAACCACAGGCCCTGGCCATTGGTGGTACAGTGATACTTCCAATCCTAGGCCCCTTAAATCAATCATGGCCTGCACCGGCCGGTGGGCCTCAGAGTAAACCTAATACTCCAGTCACTTGGCATCAATTTGATAGGCCTCAATCCATAGCTAGGCCCCCACTTGCACAAGCGCGCCAAATACTGCCCATGCCTGGGCCTATAGTTATACATGAATTAATTGGTGGTACAGTAGAAGGCCAAGCTATATCCGGAGGCTTGGAAGTTAGTGTAGGCCCTGTTGTAAGCCCCATTGCTCTGCTCCCATCCACAGGTCTCTTACCTGGTTCAGTGGTGGCAATCCCTTTGTCTTCTGCATCTGCGGTGTCTTCTTTTCTGGCTTCCATCATGGCAGTGATGGACTCCCAGGCTCCTCTCTTTCGGGTTGGAGCTCCGTCTTCATCTGCGTCACCAGAAGTTGCCGTCAAGTGTTCAGCCCCTTCCGGTGATGTCACCGGAAGTCACATCAGCCGCAGACATGGAAGCGATCCGTCAGGTCCTAGAGTGCTCTCCACAGGTGAGCACCAAGAGAGGACACCAGCAAGGGGAGAATTAGGAGCCTCAATGGGGGCAATATCAAGGCAGCACAAGCAGGCTATTAGGGGTCCCTCAAGATCAAGATTAATAAGGGGAGGGCTATGCACAGGAATGCATTGGGCAGCAAATCTGTATCATGGGGATCAAGGGGCAGCACATATAAAGGGCTGCGAACCAGTACCCAAAGGGGAACATTTAATGAAAATCATAGGGGGTCTGTTTCATAAGGAGAAAGAGTCGCTTCATATGCACAGACTAATTTTATGAATATTAACCCAGATATGCCAGTGCAAATGAATATGAATGAGGTAGCATTAGTTCAAGGCAGCGGGAGCCCCAGATTGAATGTTAACCCTAATATAGCAAGTTTTAGCATACAAATGGGTAGAAATGATGCATTGCCAAGACCTAAACATTGAGAGTAAGTGTGTGAATGTGAATACATCATCCCATGATGACACAGGGCCTAATAGCAGTATGAATGCAGTGCTAATGAGTGGTAACAGGAAAGTATCAACTAGTGAAAGAGAGAGTGTGAATGTACAGTTATTCAGAGATTTACATGAGGGTTTAGGGTCTGCTAATCTGTCTAATCCCTGTGTTCATAGTGTTTAAGATTTATTCTCTCTCTTGCAGGGTGCAGCACAACCTGAGGCATCTATGCCAGCCATGCCTGGACCATCTGGTACTGCTCCATCTGCACACAATCCAACCAGGATGTCATCGGATCTGCTGACAGGGCACTGTACACAGCAGAATACCACCAGCACATCGATCCAGCCAGGAAGTGGTGAACCAGTGAGGGAGACTACATCAGCCTAACTTAGTTTATTCGTCTCACTTAGTTGATTCGTCTTTATCTGACTCAGAATCTGACAATGACACTTTTTTGGGGTTGAAGGGTAAAGGTCAGAGATGTATGTTCACTATGGTGAAAAGAATGTGACAGGAATTTTAATCAGGTTCATTTAAAAAATCAGCACAGTCACGGGGGGGGGGCGGAGTCTGCCATCATAGCAAGAGGTCGCATCTAAGCAGAGCTCTGCAGACCAACGCTGTTTTTTTTCCTTTTTCACATCCTTAAACCCTTACCCAACTATTTTATTTATCCTACTTTATCTCCCTAACCCATGGGGACTACCTCTCTACAAGTCTAAAGATCGGATTTCACTCTAAATCCTACTTTTTTAACTGACTTAAGAAAATTTCCTTGCTGCGTCACACTCCCTTGTGGCGCTCCTGATACTCTACTTCCGGACTTGTTCCTCCAAGAAGCCCAAACTACCTCAGGCTTCCTGATCTCACCACCCTTGATCTCCAATTGATCCAGCTGCCTCCCGGACGATACTCACTCCACCCGGTCTCAACAGCCGACCCCACACAGTATTTCAACATTTGCAGCTGATTACGCTCACCGGAGGGAAGTCCCCTCTCTACCGCTCCCTTGCCGGGTATACCAGCTTCACCAGACGCAGTGTACCTGCCGGACCCTTCACCACCTGGTCTCGGCGGCTGCCCTCACGCAGCCTTTCAGTCACCGCGGCTGTGTGATCTTGCCGGAGGGAGGCCACTTCTCTACCGCCCCCCCGCCGGGGATACTACCGCTGCTGGGCATAGTGAAACGGCCTGACTTCTCTCATCTGCTTTCCCTGACACGCGGCGTGTCACAACCGAGGCCAGAGCTCACTCCTCAACTTGCTGAACCCCAGTGAGACCTGGGGAAAACATCGCAGTCCGGACATTAAGGGTAAGCTACCCCCACGTGGGATCCACATACCGTATGCTTGA
The DNA here is from genome assembly GCF_027579735.1 of Bombina bombina. Classification (NCBI taxonomy): domain Eukaryota; kingdom Metazoa; phylum Chordata; class Amphibia; order Anura; family Bombinatoridae; genus Bombina; species Bombina bombina. The sequence continues at coordinate 1,033,762,911 of NC_069500.1, forward strand.
TATACACAATTCTGGGGCCACTATATCTACCCAACTTACTGTTTAAAGCTACAGGCCCCTTAGACCCTCTATGGCAGAGGCAGAGTACACTGTACTACATTGCCCCATAACTTATTTATTCTGGGAATCTACGTACATGGATCCATCTCACTGTGTCTCACTTTAATTTTGACTACCCTCCATAGGCTGCCTCAGTCAGTATACTGTGTTTGCAGACTAGTGACAGAACACACCACATTTCAGGCTGTGACATTACATTCCAAGATTTTCACTACTCCAGTGCTTCTCAGCAATGTATTGAGGAAAAATCAGTCTCTATTTCCTTATATATGAGGTTGTTCCTTCCTGAGACCCCCAAAGTTTACTACAGCATATTTCATGTTTACTTCATATATATGAACACTGCAGCTTCTATTCAAGCCAGATCTAACCTAGAGTTTGAGGACTAACTGCTCTGTTATCTGTGGACACCTCCAAATTCCTACTTGCTCATCATAGGTGTTACTATTTTCCTCAGCCACCGCACCTCACCAACACCCTTCCTGGAGTACTTTCTTGCCTCATAACGTGAATCTGTCTGACATTGTCCTCACCTGACCTCTCTCCCCCCCCCCTTTCCTGCAGGCCCACTGTGCCCGCAGGTCATACCCCATACTCCCCTTTTCCTTACTCGCTCGGCAGAGAGCAATCCCCTGGGGAGAGAGTCACTCAGTATTCAAGCCTCCCACTCCACGTACTTAATCAAGATCTATGTGAATCCTGAGAAGACATAAACCAGTTTTAGTGAGAGACCACCACCAGCTCACTCACCTGCCTACCCTTTTCTAACCAGCTGCTCACTTTTTCATGCTAGGCTAGGCACCGCCACCTGGGGGGTGCCTGATATATTATCTCTGCTCCACGTTCTACCACTACAAGCGCCTTCAGAATCTCCCCAAGTGAGTTCCTTGTCCATAAGGTCAACCATGAGTAAAATGCCTCACTCACAAAGAAAAAAACCGAAACAAGGAGATATCCCGACACGGACACTTTCAGATCATTTCTCATACAAGAACACTACCGACCAGGACCTCTCTGATGACGACTCTAGAGACTCTACCATCTTTCCCAAGGAATCTTCCCGATCCCTCTCCCTCTCTACAGAAAGACTTGCCCATTCCTCCTCCACTATTCTTGACTCCATTAAAGATCTCTCAAACAAAATGGACTCCCACTATACTTCACTAAAGCAAGAACTTAAAGCCTCTGTTTCTGAATTGAAGAGAGATATCTCCCTTCTGGGGGAGAGAACAGATTCTCTAGAAAAAAAACAAGAAGACCTGCATGTTGATCACTCCAACCTTCTAAGCTATACCCAATCTCTAGCCGAAATGATATCTGGTCTGGAGACCAAACTTGCAGATCAGGAGGACAGGTCACGTCGGAATAACCTCAGAATACGAGGCATCCCTGAGGAAATCACCCCAACGGAATTATCTACCCATTTACAATCCTTCTTCACAGAGCTACTAGGCCCTACCCCTCCTCAGGAAAGTCTAATTGACAGGGCCCACAGAGTTCTCAGACCGAGAAATGCACCCATGGGGTCCCCCAGAGATGTAATCGTGAGGTTACACTACTTCACATTTAAAGAAATAATTATTAGGACCTCATTCCAGAAAAAGACTTTGAAGGAGCCATTTAAGGATATACAGGTTTTCCCAGACCTTTCTGCCCATACCCTGTCTAGCAGAAGACTTTTCCACCAAGTCACTCAATGTCTTCGCAATAACAACATCAAATACCGGTGGGGCTTCCCTGTCCGTATATTTTTTCAATACAAAGATACTGCCTATACCATCACTACTCTTGAACAAGGTTTCCAAATTCTACAATCTCTGAAACTCCTCATGCCTGACAATCTTCCCCAGGCTCCTCAGGACACTTTCAGGAAGCTCAACGCTGCAACTATCTCTGGGCAGCCTCAACGCCAAGTTTTCAACTTTCAATCTTCTAGAGCAAGACCCCCATCACCATCGCCCCCACAACTGCAACTACCTCTAATGTGAAGAGAGACTTCTGATTTCTAATGTACTGTGATATACCCTGCTAGACCCATATGGGCCTACTCATACCGGACTGCCCCTCTTCTGCCCACTTTTGTCCACTCTGGTTCTTTATATTTAGCTACCACTTTTACCTGTTCCCCCCCTCCTCCTGAAGTCCCCCCCCGAACGGCACTGTTTATCCTCATGGGACTCTTAAATAACAGTGTCTAGAAGAAGCTGGAAGGGTAACGTAAATGTAAATCTTATCTGTAAATGTTGTGCTTTTTCTATCTGTTCATGTGTTTGGTTTCTGTTTTTCTTTTTCTCTCTCTCTTTTCTTTTGTTTTTCTCCTTCTTTTTTTTTTTAACTATAGTCGATCCTACACTGGGGATCTTTCCCCAAGTATGCTCCTTACGATGCATCAATTAGCTTTGACAACTTACTAACTCTGACAACTAACCACTTTAACATAGTGAGACACACTCCCTCATGGTAGAACCTACCCTAATCTCAGTGTGACGGCTCGACTTAACTTATTAGTTATCATAGACGGCAACTTTTAACTAATCATACTAGACCTTCTGGAAGATAACTGGTGTTTTTGCTTAGTCCTCAGGTTCTCATAGACTATCTATCACATCTTATAACTCGTATATCATGTTAAGATTATTGACTGGACCTTAGTAAGCCAAAGCTCTCTCTATCCCTCACACAGTGAAGACAGCTCTCTAGTTATTATTTACGCACTCCTAGTCTATTACAGACAATACCGTTGTGATGTTCTACACATGATAGAGATGTAATGTTGTCAATCTCCTCCGAGATCTCTTATATAATTTTACTGTACAGTTCACCTATTTGCAATGTTTGACAAGATGTTTTTGTTTTGTTTTAATTTGATATGGTTACAATGTTTGAAATGTTATGTATGCTGTCTTTACTCTACTTTTCTAGTATTGTACAGATTCACCTCCCTCAATAATTATCACCCTCCATATGTTTTATTGCCCCTAAGCTACTTCCCTTAGTTACTCTCCCCTTATTCATCTTAATACATTGAGTGAAGCAGAACCCTAATCAGGCACCCCCCCCTTCTCCCTTAGTTCTCCATATTATACTAACCTTGTCCCCTCCCTCTTGCACTTAGACCCGCTCACACTGGTCTCGGTAGGACCCCACTTTTTTGAAATCCAGCTGATAATAGTTGCTACGGATAGCACACCACAGTAAATACCCCTCCCCTCCCCCCTTTCAGTACTAACCCTTCTAGTGGACACTCTCTTACCTCCTCCCTCTTTTTAATCTTTTAACCTCTCCTTCCACTCTTAGGTCTGCATCTCTATCTCCACACCACGTAACATCCTAATTAAAGGTTCATTGTTTAAGCAACTCCAACCCCCCATTGCTTCCCCCTCCTATATTCCTTTATCCCCCAACTTGAGCGGCTTTCGTCCGCTGCTTCCCTCTCCCCTCATTCCAATAAGTGGGCTCTTCACAATTAAACTAGTGTCCCTTCTCTAACCATACTGCTCTCATAGTTACACAAATTAGGAATCAGAGACATATAGTTTTGATCCCACGATGTCAGAATTGACATTTTTAACCCTTAACGCTCAAGGGCTTAATTCCCCTACCAAACGTAGTTTAATGCTTAACATGTTATCACGCAATAAGATTGATGTAGCTTTTATTCAGGAGACGCATTGGCTAGTTAACAAAGATTCCGCATACACATACAGAAAATTCCCAACAGTAGTCACATCATCTTTCCACTCCAAGTCCCGAGGGGTCGCCATCCTAGTCAGCTCCTCTACCCTATACGAAGCAATTTATATTGAAAAAGACTCCCAGGCACGCTTTATCATTTTAATCTGTAAACTCAACCACAGAATATTCACACTAGTAAACGCATATGCACCTAACTCAGGGCAAATTCGATTTCTTAGATCACTGCTGGAGTCGGTGGTTGCCGTGACCCAAGGTGAACTGATTTTAGGTGGAGATCTCAATCTTATCTGGAATCCTTTAGTAGACAGGATAGGCCCCCGATCTCCACTTCTGAGAGGACATTGCGCCCACTATCTTGCGCCTTCCAAAACCTAGTCAAACAGTATGATCTCTATGATGTTTGGAGAGCTATACATCCAAACAGACGAGAACACACTTTCTATTCAGCCCCTCACAAGTCCCATACACGGATTGACTTCTTTTTCTCAAGCTCACGCCTCTTAGATATGGTCTCAGATGCGACGATATCGGCAATTTCTTGGTCGGACCATGACTCCCTGACAATCGAACTAGGTAACCCTCCTTTACATGGAGTAGGCTTGTCGTGGCGTCTCAAAGATTTTCTGGTAACTAACCCTGAAGTTAGAGCGGAGACTTTATCCACGCTTGCCTCTTTCTTGAGCACTAATCGCACTCCCCTTATTTCGGAAGAATTGTTATGGGCTACACTTAAGTCATACCTCAGAGGTTTCTATATTGACAAATTTACCCAGATTAGAAAGGTGCGAGGAACCTCTCTTGCTTCACTTAACTGTCGACTTAGGACCTTGAAACTTGAGCTCTCTAACTCTTATTCCGCTACAATTAATACTCAACTATCGGAGATCACTCACCAGATCAAGGACTTGGAAGTTGGTGAATCCCAACGCATGTTAGACAGACTTAAACAGGTCTACTATCATAATAACAATAAGGTTTCTACCTTGCTAGCCAGAAAGCTAAGACATCGGACGGCGCAAGCCAAAATCACCTCCATAAAAACTACGGGTGGTCACGTAACCTCCCCAACAGCTATAGGGGAGGCTTTTAGATATTTTTACCACCAGCTGTACAATTTGAGCTCTTCAGATCCCACGACAACTCTTGATCCTACTAGCATTCGTGAATATCTCTCCTCTCTAGATCTCCCTCGGCTAGACCACAACGAAATATTGACTCTAACTTCCCCTATCTCTCTTCAAGAAGTCACCCTAGCCATTAAAGACCTTAAACTTGGGAAGTCTCCAGGTCCTGATGGCTTCACAAGTCGATTCTACAAATCCTATTCCCTTCAAATTTCCCCAATTCTTTGTAAGGTCTTTAACGAAGTGTTTATCAAAGGTAGTTTCCGAAAAGAATTTCTTGAAGCCTCTATCATTACTATTCTAAAAGCTGTCAAGGATCCTCAGGAGTGTGGGAGCTATCGCCCAATCTCTCTGCTTAATATCGACACCAAACTCTACGCAAAGATAATTGCAAATCGACTTGCCCACATCACCCCCGCTCTGATACATCCAGATCAAGTGGGTTTTATCCCTCGGAGAGAAGGTCCAGACACCACAAGGCGCATTCTAGATATTCTAATGGAGTGCGCAAAGGGAGATACCCCCACGTTAGCCCTATCATTGGACGCTGAGAAAGCTTTCGATAGGGTGAGGTGGGAGTACCTATGGGAAACTCTGCGGGTCTTTGGGATCCCTGACAAATTCGTTGTTGCTATTCAGGCTTTATACTCCAGTCCATCCGCGAGAGTTAAGGGTATAGGGTTTCAGTCTAAGAGCTTCGACATAACCAATGGGACGAGACAAGGCTGTCCCCTTTCCCCGCTCTTATTCGCTTTCTCCATTGAGCCATTAGCTCAAGCCATAAGGATAGCCCCGGATATTCTTGGCGTTACCGTAGGCCCACACCAGCACACCATTTCCCTATATGCGGATGATGTAACCCTCCTGCTGACTAGTCCTCTTAAGTCCCTCCCTCCCGTCTTCAAGATCATCTCTCAATTTAAGGTTCTAAGTTACTATAAATTAAATGTTACAAAAACTGAAGCTTTACATGTCAATATCACACCCCATGATCTACTCATTCTACGTGAAAGGTATCGGTTCCAGTGGTCACCCCACTCCTTAAAAATTCTGGGTATCCACCTCTCCCCAAATGCCTCCACTGTCATTCTTAGGAATTTCACAGAGAAACTCCCCGATTGGAAAAAACTACTAGAGTCTTGGGACTTTCGAGATATCTCATGGACTGGTAGGATTGCCGCCATTAAAATGTCTTTTATCCCGAAAATTGTATATCTATTCCGCACTATTCCATTGAACCTGCCTCGTCCAATTCTGAATAAGCTTCAGAGTCTTATTACAGGTTATGTCTGGAAGGGCAAGCACCCACGAACATCGAGACAAACACTTCAAAGGACATGTGATAGAGGTGGCCTTGGAATGCCCAATATCATTCTTTACTATCAAGCCGCACGCCTAACCCACTTGATTGACTGGGGACACTCTGATGACTCTCCACGTTGGAGAGATATTGAACGGTCTTTACTCCCTCTGGGAGTGAGGTTGTGTGACCTCCCTTGGATCCCCTCTCACTATTGGAAAAACCTGGGTACTTCACACCCAATAATACTAGACACCCTCAAGTTCTGGGATCAGACGAGACACTTAGATTCGATTGCTCCCCACCCCTCCCCTTGTCAAACCATAACTAGTGCTCTTTTCTGTCTTCCTGATACTCATATCTCCAGATGGTCCTCCCTTGGAGTAGACCGAGTTGATGACCTCTATGGACATACCGGAGGTATCTCTCATACATCGATTTGTAGTAAACTTCGGATCCCAACCCAGTTGAAGTTTGAGGCCTTCCGACTCTCTTCCATTTTCAGATCACCAGTACCTCAGAATCAACACAAAATGGGAACAACGATGGTCCCTTCCTCACAAACTTAAGGGAACCTTATCGTTTCATTACGAGATACTATTAGATCCCTCCTCTCAGCACAAAGTCTCCCAGTTTATAGCCTGGGAAACTGAACTTAACTTCACGGTTGACGCCGACTCCTGGTACAGTGAACTCGAGTTTACTAGAAAGTTATTACACTCCACATCCCTTTGGGAACTTCACTATAAAATCACAGTGAGATGGCATCTGGTCCCAGTTACCCTTCATAAGATTTATACTCCTCAATCTCCTCTCTGCTGGAGGGGCTGTGGACAAACTGGTACTCAGGCACATATTTGGTGGTTTTGCCCGAAACTCTCCCCCACATGGTTATGGGTAACTAACTTACTTAACTCCCTAGGCATATTTATACAGCTCAACCCCCAAATTGGTTTACTTCACCTCAACTTCCCGGCCCTCACACCTACACAGAAAGCCTTGTCCATTTATGTTTTGATGGCCACTAAGTTAGAAATCGCAAAAGCCTGGAAACAAGCCTCTCCTCCTAGCACCCCACAGATCTTAACTACTGTCAACTACATATCTAAGATGGAAGCCCACTCCCACTCAGTCATTAATAAACTAGATTTCTATCATGCTACTTGGGCCCCTTGGTGGGAAAAATTCTCTAACTAAACCTAATCCTACGTTATTAGGACCTTAACCACCTATATCTGACACCATATACCATCAATATTAGATATTACAGCCCTATCATAGTACTCACCCTCTCCTTAGTTCCTTCTCTAACCCATTACTGACTCCTCATCCTCTTCTCTGTTCCTCGCCCCATTACGCCTCGCCAAACTACCCTATGAGAGCATATATATATCCCCACTTACTTACTATTAATATAAAATTGAGGAAGACACTCTCTCTTTCTTCTTTTCGTTTTACGTGAAATGTTATACAACATTAGATTCTTATGTTGATGATTGCTGTTATTTCCTTGTATTCATACTTTTTAAAAAATGTTGTCTCTGTATGATAATGTTGTATTATGTGTTTTCCTCAAACAAATAAAAATATTTATAAAAAATCAGCACAGTCACAATCGTCTGTTGCTCAAGTAGAGTCCCAGTCGGACTCATCTTCTCAGGTGGAACAACGAGCACCCGCTAATTTAATCCCTGAACACAAGGTTGCTCTTCATGGTGATTCATTGCCATCCTATACTCCTTCCCTGCATGGTAATTTGAAAAAAAAAAAAAAAAAATACAGCAGGGTAAATATATAAATGTTTTTGAATTGTCCACCGAAGCTTATAGACGGAAGAAAAAAAGCTCGGATGGCACTGGCTCCAAACGATTTAAACGGCCTGAAACTTTTGAAGAATGGCTTATATGCTTTTGAGTGTATTCTTCATGCTAGCTAGAGAAATACCCCAGTCAATGTCATGCAATATTAAAATACACTATACTATCCACTGGATTCAGAGGAAATTTGGTGATGGAGCTTGAAGAGACTATGATTCTGAATTTAGGCAAAAGATGGCCAGTAATCCTGTGCTCACCTTTGATACCACAGATACACACTCGTGGCAATGCCTAGGAACTCATGGCTATCCCTCCTTTTCCACTATTTTTCCATCACAATACTTTCGGGCTCCCAAAGGAAAATGTAGAGGGGGTGCCTGCTGGGCATTTCAAGAAAATAGATGTGATAAAGGAAGCTCCTGTAACTTCAGGCACACCTACAAGTTCTGTGGTGGATCGCACCCAGGTATTGAGTGTGCCAGAAAAAAGGATATGCCTGTCAGCAGGCTAGCAGCTAGATTCAAACCTGCTTCAAAGAGCGCCAACATCAGTGAAGGTGCACGCTCTTGAATCTTGGCTTCAGGAGTATCCAGACCGCCAAGCAGCGAATTTGCTGTTAGACAGTTTTTATAGTGGTTTATGATTCCTGTAACACCGGTATTAAGGGATCGGCATACCATCGCAACTTGGAATCAGCATATCAGTACCCAAAAGTAGTGAGGGATAAACTTTCCAAAGAACTTAGTATTGGACAGATTATAGGTCCTTTCCTTTCCCCCTCCCCCTTGCCAAATTTAGTAGTATCTCCCTTAGGAGTAGTGCCCAAAAAAGAATTAGGTAAATTTCACCTGATACAACACCTATGGCACCCTAGGGGCAGCTCCGTTAATGATGCAATTGACCGAGAATTGAGCTCCATATAATATTAATCTTTTGACACTGCCATAGAGTTGGTGGGACGAGGTGCTTTATTGGCAAAATTAGACATTGAGTTTGCCTTTCATTTATTGCTATTTACATCCATCTGCCTTTCACCTTATGGGTTATCTTCCAAAGCCTCAGTTAGGTGGTTGGGCGAAAGACGAATGTGCTGGCCAATGCTCCCTTCACTCATATCTGAGGCCCTGGTACGCTGGGGTAAACCTCACTTAGTGATTATCCATCTAGAGGGAAACGACCTAGGCGCCATTCCAGTATTGGAATTAATTAAAATAATGCAAGCTGACATCGCATGTATAAGGGCATGTATCCCAAACGTGTTAGTTGGTTGGTCCAACATAATTCCCAGGCTGGAATGGCGACACATTGAATCACAGTGCATTATACAGGGTGAGAAAAAAGAGCAACTTCTCAGTTGGTAGGACCGTCACGCTTGCAGGGGGATTCGTGATTAAACACAATTCCATCATGGCTGACAAGATGCAATACTATAGATGAGATAGGATTCATTTGGAGAATGTGGCCCTAGAAATTTTCATACAAGATATCCGTAGGTCTATAGCAACCCTCCTGTAAGTCAGGTTGTGGTTTAATTTATGGATGGCGGCAAGTATATCTTTGAGATGCTATTTTGTGGCGGGAGGTAGCGGTCCTGTTGCGCTGGAAAGGGTGAACAGGGGGAGTGATGACCAATCTAAAAGTGAGAGGACAGCCTCAAGTGCATGTGAGGTGCCCCTCCTTCCCCTTGTAGGTGGGTCACATGATCTCAGCAACCCCTTAGTAGCATTTCCTTGAGCAGAGGGCCCCTCTGCTGCAGATTCCGTCTTTGGGCAGCAGACCTCCAGCAGCGCTGGGTTTGTTTAGCATTCTCTCTTGCCGCCATCTTATTTCTTGTTGGTTTGTTTATTTATGGTTATTTAAGTTTAATAAATGTTTTTGACCTCTGATGGTCAAAATGTTGCATAAACAGTTGTGTGTTTATTTCATTTAATTAGTATATTAAGGTTCACCTCTCTGCTGGTAACGACTGATAGGCATTTAATCCCTTAAGACATTAATGGGGAATTTTGTGTAAAACATTTGTTGATTTATTACTACACTGCACTTACTACTCTGCACTTGTATATTCATGGTATTGTACCTACTGGTGAAGTAGAAAAAATACCCAAATATAAGGTGAACAATAGTAGTAAAATCAATAAGCAATAAAAGGCACATCAAGTGAATCAGCAATCAGATTATATAAAATTAGTCTAGAAAATAGCAAAACAAAGTGGGTGGAATATAGGCTACTGTTGTATTTTGCAAATAAAAAAAAACAGTTTAGCAAGCAACCATGGTAATATACAGGTATCTAATAAGCAAAGGGTTAGTCTAGTAGTATTAAACTCAGTTTGGCATTAAATAGCAGAAGCATAAAAAGAAATTTAGGCAGAAAATTTTGGTTTTGACCCTGGTGAGTTAGCTATCTTCTGTCTCCTGCTTATCGCCTGTCTGTACTTTGAATTGCAGACTGACTTCTTGGTGAAAGACCCCTGAAACTTTATTCTAGTAAATGCTACTGAAATTCCCTTTTGTTGTGACCTAACTGTTTACCTAGTACTGACCTTTAGCTTGCTAATCAACTATTCTTCTGACATTTTTAACTTTACAGGGAAATGCTACAGCTTACTCAAAGTTGTTTCTAATCAAACCAAGCTCAGAGTCTGTAACACATTTCCTCCTAACGGGGTTAAAGTCATCAGACTATTACCTCATACAGTGCAAAATGTCTGAGGAAGGGGAGGGTTCTCCCTAGAACATCAGATTAAGTTTGTTTAAAGGGACAGTCTAGTCAAAAATAAACTTTCATGATTCAGCTAGGGCATGTAATTTTAAATAACTTTCCAATGTACTTGTATCATCAATTTTTCTTTCTTCTCTTGGTAGTCTTAGTTGAAAGATAAACCTAGGTAGGCTCATATGCTAATTTCTTATCCCTTGAAGGCTGCCTTTTATCTGAATGCATTTTGACATTTTTTACAACTAGAGGGTGTTAGTTAATGTGTGCCATATAGATAACATTGTGCTCACGCCAGTGGAGTTACCTAGGAGTCAGCACTGATTGGCTAAAATGCAAGTCTTTCACAATAACTGATATAAGGGGCATGAAATAAGGTAATCACAGAGGCAAAAGGTGTTGGTTATGCAAAACTGGGGAGTGGGTAATAAAGGAATTATCTATCTTTTTTAAACCATAAAAAATCTGGTGTAGATTGTCCCTTTAAGGAGAGTGTGAAGTCTTCTGATTTTTATAATTTGATTTTGGTTTAACTGAGAAACCCCCATTCATTCTCTCTCTCTCTGCCACCTTTGCCAGTCAAGTCAGTTCACAAAATGTCTGCCCTAATAGATTTGCAGATGTCAACTGTAAGTACTATTATTGTGAATTGGAAGCATCTAGGCAGAAGAACAGCCCCGCCATGAGGTGGTAGAGCACAAAAATCCACAAAGCTTAGATGCTGGGTGCTGAAGCGTGTAGAGCATAAAAGCTCAACAATCATTGGTTGCATCACTCACTACAGTAGTAGAGTAGTGCCTCAAACTGCCTCTGGGGTTAACATCAGCACAAAAGCTCTGGGCCTAGAGCTTCATGGGATGGCTGGACAGCTGCACACAAGTCTCACATAAACAAGCGCTAATCTATAAGGCAACAATTTGGGGAAACCCCTTTCCTGTTCCATCATGACTGTGACTATGTGCATAAAGTGAGGTCCATGAAGACATGGTTTGACAAGTTTGGTGTGGAGGAACTCGAGAGTCCTTAACTCAACCCCATGGAACCTCTTTGGGATTATCTGGAATGTCAATTGTGAGCCAGACCTGCTTGTCCAACATCAGTGTCTAACCTCTTTTTGCTGAATGGGCACAAATTCACCCAGACACACTCCAAATTCTTGTGAAAAGCCTTCCCAGAAAAGTTGAAGCTGATAAAGGACTACATTACAAGTGAATCACTTATAAGTGCGCCAGTAAAGGGGCAAATTTGTAAAGGCTGGTTAATGCTACCGCAAGCTCGGTTAATTAAAAAAAATGTCCTCAAAATCCCCCCCAAAATATATATATATTTTTTTTTAAATAACTGCACAAAGCAGTTATAAGGAGTTAAAATGAGGGGATGTAGGGTGTCCACATACCTTTATCAATATAGTATATATATTGCAATTCCTAAACTTGTAAACATACATCAAAATAATAATTTCATTGGACTAACAATACATTTAATAAAAGGCAAACACGAGCCTTTTAGACCTCTCTTCCTCAGGTCTGAAGAAATACTGCTTGTGAACAAATTGCGATATGACCAGGTTCCACGTTAAGGCCTTTTCTATTCCCTGGTTTGGATGAAAAAAGGCTCAATAAAATATGACCATTTTATGGGTTTTCTGTGTGTTTGGCAATCCCACAAATGCAAATTAATTAGTAATTTAGAATTATTAAGTGTCGAATAACAAATTACCATTCTCTTTCTCCAAACAATAAAGACCTAAAGCTAAAAGATCTGCACCAATGTTTATCAAATTTGTCATACACATTGAATTTATTGTAAAATAGCAATCTTTTTGTTTCTGAAAAAAAGTAGAGGCTGTTGTTATGTAAAGGTTTAAAGCTGTCTTATTTTTATGTATTTTACATATGCTCAGTAGAAGCAAACAAAATAAAAGATATGATCAGTAGTGATTTTCCAGCAGTGGATTGTGTGAGTTGTATAATGCTATATCCTGCAGGGCCATAGTGTCCTGACTCATGTATAGATGCATATAATTATAGATTTATGTTAACAATAAAAATATGGGAAATTCATTGACAAATTAACCTTTCTATTCAGCCCCTCACAAGTCCCATACACGGATTGACTTCTTTTTCTCAAGCTCACGCCTCTTAGATATGGTCTCAGATGCGACGATATCGGCAATATCTTGGTCGGACCATGACTCCCTGACAATCGAACTAGGTAACCCTCCTTTACATGGAGTAGGCTTGTCGTGGCGTCTCAAAGATTTTCTGGTAACTAACCCTGAAGTTAGAGCGGAGACTTTATCCACGCTTGCCTCTTTCTTGAGCACTAATCGCACTCCCCTTATTTCGGAAGAATTGTTATGGGCTACACTTAAGTCATACCTCAGAGGTTTCTATATTGACAAATTTACCCAGATTAGAAAGGTGCGAGGAACCTCTCTTGCTTCACTTAACTGTCGACTTAGGACCTTGAAACTTGAGCTCTCTAACTCTTATTCCGCTACAATTAATACTCAACTATCGGAGATCACTCACCAGATCAAGGACTTGGAAGTTGGTGAATCCCAACGCATGTTAGACAGACTTAAACAGGTCTACTATCATAATAACAATAAGGTTTCTACCTTGCTAGCCAGAAAGCTAAGACATCGGACGGCGCAAGCCAAAATCACCTCCATAAAAACTACGGGTGGTCACGTAACCTCCCCAACAGCTATAGGGGAGGCTTTTAGATATTTTTACCACCAGCTGTACAATTTGAGCTCTTCAGATCCCACGACAACTCTTGATCCTACTAGCATTCGTGAATATCTCTCCTCTCTAGATCTCCCTCGGCTAGACCACAACGAAATATTGACTCTAACTTCCCCTATCTCTCTTCAAGAAGTCACCCTAGCCATTAAAGACCTTAAACTTGGGAAGTCTCCAGGTCCTGATGGCTTCACAAGTCGATTCTACAAATCCTATTCCCTTCAAATTTCCCCAATTCTTTGTAAGGTCTTTAACGAAGTGTTTATCAAAGGTAGTTTCCGAAAAGAATTTCTTGAAGCCTCTATCATTACTATTCTAAAAGCTGTCAAGGATCCTCAGGAGTGTGGGAGCTATCGCCCAATCTCTCTGCTTAATATCGACACCAAACTCTACGCAAAGATAATTGCAAATCGACTTGCCCACATCACCCCCGCTCTGATACATCCAGATCAAGTGGGTTTTATCCCTCGGAGAGAAGGTCCAGACACCACAAGGCGCATTCTAGATATTCTAATGGAGTGCGCAAAGGGAGATACCCCCACGTTAGCCCTATCATTGGACGCTGAGAAAGCTTTCGATAGGGTGAGGTGGGAGTACCTATGGGAAACTCTGCGGGTCTTTGGGATCCCTGACAAATTCGTTGTTGCTATTCAGGCTTTATACTCCAGTCCATCCGCGAGAGTTAAGGGTATAGGGTTTCAGTCTAAGAGCTTCGACATAACCAATGGGACGAGACAAGGCTGTCCCCTTTCCCCGCTCTTATTCGCTTTCTCCATTGAGCCATTAGCTCAAGCCATAAGGATAGCCCCGGATATTCTTGGCGTTACCGTAGGCCCACACCAGCACACCATTTCCCTATATGCGGATGATGTAACCCTCCTGCTGACTAGTCCTCTTAAGTCCCTCCCTCCCGTCTTCAAGATCATCTCTCAATTTAAGGTTCTAAGTTACTATAAATTAAATGTTACAAAAACTGAAGCTTTACATGTCAATATCACACCCCATGATCTACTCATTCTACGTGAAAGGTATCGGTTCCAGTGGTCACCCCACTCCTTAAAAATTCTGGGTATCCACCTCTCCCCAAATGCCTCCACTGTCATTCTTAGGAATTTCACAGAGAAACTCCCCGATTGGAAAAAACTACTAGAGTCTTGGGACTTTCGAGATATCTCATGGACTGGTAGGATTGCCGCCATTAAAATGTCTTTTATCCCGAAAATTGTATATCTATTCCGCACTATTCCATTGAACCTGCCTCGTCCAATTCTGAATAAGCTTCAGAGTCTTATTACAGGTTATGTCTGGAAGGGCAAGCACCCACGAACATCGAGACAAACACTTCAAAGGACATGTGATAGAGGTGGCCTTGGAATGCCCAATATCATTCTTTACTATCAAGCCGCACGCCTAACCCACTTGATTGACTGGGGACACTCTGATGACTCTCCACGTTGGAGAGATATTAAACGGTCTTTACTCCCTCTGGGAGTGAGGTTGTGTGACCTCCCTTGGATCCCCTCTCACTATTGGAAAAACCTGGGTACTTCACACCCAATAATACTAGACACCCTCAAGTTCTGGGATCAGACGAGACACTTAGATTCCATTGCTCCCCACCCCTCCCCTTGTCAAACCATAACTAGTGCTCTTTTCTGTCTTCCTGATACTCATATCTCCAGATGGTCCTCCCTTGGAGTAGACCGAGTTGATGACCTCTATGGACATACCGGAGGTAACTCTCATACATCGATTTGTAGTAAACTTCGGATCCCAACCCAGTTGAAGTTTGAGGCCTTCCGACTCTCTTCCATTTTCAGATCATGGGGTTTCCCCAGAGAGTACCTCAGAATCAACACAAAATGGGAACAACGATGGTCCCTTCCTCACAAACTTAAGGGAACCTTATCGTTTCATTACGAGATACTATTAGATCCCTCCTCTCAGCACAAAGTCTCCCAGTTTATAGCCTGGGAAACTGAACTTAACTTCACGGTTGACGCCGACTCCTGGTACAGTGAACTCGAGTTTACTAGAAAGTTATTACACTCCACATCCCTTTGGGAACTTCACTATAAAATCACAGTGAGATGGCATCTGGTCCCAGTTACCCTTCATAAGATTTATACTCCTCAATCTCCTCTCTGCTGGAGGGGCTGTGGACAAACTGGTACTCAGGCACATATTTGGTGGTTTTGCCCGAAACTCTCCCCCACATGGTTATGGGTAACTAACTTACTTAACTCCCTAGGCATATTTATACAGCTCAACCCCCAAATTGGTTTACTTCACCTCAACTTCCCGGCCCTCACACCTACACAGAAAGCCTTGTCCATTTATGTTTTGATGGCCACTAAGTTAGAAATCGCAAAAGCCTGGAAACAAGCCTCTCCTCCTAGCACCCCACAGATCTTAACTACTGTCAACTACATATCTAAGATGGAAGCCCACTCCCACTCAGTCATTAATAAACTAGATTTCTATCATGCTACTTGGGCCCCTTGGTGGGAAAAATTCTCTAACTAAACCTAATCCTACGTTATTAGGACCTTAACCACCTATATCTGACACCATATACCATCAATATTAGATATTACAGCCCTATCATAGTACTCACCCTCTCCTTAGTTCCTTCTCTAACCCATTACTGACTCCTCATCCTCTTCTCTGTTCCTCGCCCCATTACGCCTCGCCAAACTACCCTATGAGAGCATATATATATCCCCACTTACTTACTATTAATATAAAATTGAGGAAGACACTCTCTCTTTCTTCTCTTCGTTTTACGTGAAATGTTATACAACATTAGATTCTTATGTTGATGATTGCTGTTATTTCCTTGTATTCATACTTTTTAAAAAATGTTGTCTCTGTATGATAATGTTGTATTATGTGTTTTCCTCAAACAAATAAAAATATTTATAAAAAATCAGCACAGTCACAATCGTCTGTTGCTCAAGTAGAGTCCCAGTCGGACTCATCTTCTCAGGTGGAACAACGAGCACCCGCTAATTTAATCCCTGAACACAAGGTTGCTCTTCATGGTGATTCATTGCCATCCTATACTCCTTCCCTGCATGGTAATTTGAAAAAAAAAAAAAAAAATACAGCAGGGTAAATATATAAATGTTTTTGAATTGTCCACCGAAGCTTATAGACGGAAGAAAAAAAGCTCGGATGGCACTGGCTCCAAACGATTTAAACGGCCTGAAACTTTTGAAGAATGGCTTATATGCTTTTGAGTGTATTCTTCATGCTAGCTAGAGAAATACCCCAGTCAATGTCATGCAATATTAAAATACACTATACTATCCACTGGATTCAGAGGAAATTTGGTGATGGAGCTTGAAGAGACTATGATTCTGAATTTAGGCAAAAGATGGCCAGTAATCCTGTACTCACCTTTGATACCACAGATACACACTCGTGGCAATGCCTAGGAACTCATGGCTATCCCTCCTTTTCCACTATTTTTCCATTACAATACTTTCGGGCTCCCAAAGGAAAATGTAGAGGGGGTGCCTGCTGGGCATTTCAAGAAAATAGATGTGATAAAGGAAGCTCCTGTAACTTCAGGCACACCTACAAGTTCTGTGGTGGATCGCACCCAGGTATTGAGTGTGCCAGAAAAAAGGATATGCCTGTCAGCAGGCTAGCAGCTAGATTCAAACCTGCTTCAAAGAGCGCCAACATCAGTGAAGGTGCACGCTCTTGAATCTTGGCTTCAGGAGTATCCAGACCGCCAAGCAGCGAATTTGCTGTTAGACAGTTTTTATAGTGGTTTATGATTCCTGTAACACCGGTATTAAGGGATCGGCATACCATCGCAACTTGGAATCAGCATATCAGTACCCAAAAGTAGTGAGGGATAAACTTTCCAAAGAACTTAGTATTGGACAGATTATAGGTCCTTTCCTTTCCCCCTCCCCCTTGCCAAATTTAGTAGTATCTCCCTTAGGAGTAGTGCCCAAAAAAGAATTAGGTAAATTTCACCTGATACAACACCTATGGCACCCTAGGGGCAGCTCCGTTAATGATGCAATTGACCGAGAATTGAGCTCCATATAATATTAATCTTTTGACACTGCCATAGAGTTGGTGGGACGAGGTGCTTTATTGGCAAAATTAGACATTGAGTTTGCCTTTCATTTATTGCTATTTACATCCATCTGCCTTTCACCTTATGGGTTATCTTCCAAAGCCTCAGTTAGGTGGTTGGGCGAAAGACGAATGTGCTGGCCAATGCTCCCTTCACTCATATCTGAGGCCCTGGTACGCTGGGGTAAACCTCACTTAGTGATTATCCATCTAGAGGGAAACGACCTAGGCGCCATTCCAGTATTGGAATTAATTAAAATAATGCAAGCTGACATCGCATGTATAAGGGCATGTATCCCAAACGTGTTAGTTGGTTGGTCCAACATAATTCCCAGGCTGGAATGGCGACACATTGAATCACAGTGCATTATACAGGGTGAGAAAAAAGAGCAACTTCTCAGTTGGTAGGACCGTCACGCTTGCAGGGGGATTCGTGATTAAACACAATTCCATCATGGCTGACAAGATGCAATACTATAGATGAGATAGGATTCATTTGGAGAATGTGGCCCTAGAAATTTTCATACAAGATATCCGTAGGTCTATAGCAACCCTCCTGTAAGTCAGGTTGTGGTTTAATTTATGGATGGCGGCAAGTATATCTTTGAGATGCTATTTTGTGGCGGGAGGTAGCGGTCCTGTTGCGCTGGAAAGGGTGAACAGGGGGAGTGATGACCAATCTAAAAGTGAGAGGACAGCCTCAAGTGCATGTGAGGTGCCCCTCCTTCCCCTTGTAGGTGGGTCACATGATCTCAGCAACCCCTTAGTAGCATTTCCTTGAGCAGAGGGCCCCTCTGCTGCAGATTCCGTCTTTGGGCAGCAGACCTCCAGCAGCGCTGGGTTTGTTTAGCATTCTCTCTTGCCGCCATCTTATTTCTTGTTGGTTTGTTTATTTATGGTTATTTAAGTTTAATAAATGTTTTTGACCTCTGATGGTCAAAATGTTGCATAAACAGTTGTGTGTTTATTTCATTTAATTAGTATATTAAGGTTCACCTCTCTGCTGGTAACGACTGATAGGCATTTAATCCCTTAAGACATTAATGGGGAATTTTGTGTAAAACATTTGTTGATTTATTACTACACTGCACTTACTACTCTGCACTTGTATATTCATGGTATTGTACCTACTGGTGAAGTAGAAAAAATACCCAAATATAAGGTGAACAATAGTAGTAAAATCAATAAGCAATAAAAGGCACATCAAGTGAATCAGCAATCAGATTATATAAAATTAGTCTAGAAAATAGCAAAACAAAGTGGGTGGAATATAGGCTACTGTTGTATTTTGCAAATAAAAAAAAACAGTTTAGCAAGCAACCATGGTAATATACAGGTATCTAATAAGCAAAGGGTTAGTCTAGTAGTATTAAACTCAGTTTGGCATTAAATAGCAGAAGCATAAAAAGAAATTTAGGCAGAAAATTTTGGTTTTGACCCTGGTGAGTTAGCTATCTTCTGTCTCCTGCTTATCGCCTGTCTGTACTTTGAATTGCAGACTGACTTCTTGGTGAAAGACCCCTGAAACTTTATTCTAGTAAATGCTACTGAAATTCCCTTTTGTTGTGACCTAACTGTTTACCTAGTACTGACCTTTAGCTTGCTAATCAACTATTCTTCTGACATTTTTAACTTTACAGGGAAATGCTACAGCTTACTCAAAGTTGTTTCTAATCAAACCAAGCTCAGAGTCTGTAACACATTTCCTCCTAACGGGGTTAAAGTCATCAGACTATTACCTCATACAGTGCAAAATGTCTGAGGAAGGGGAGGGTTCTCCCTAGAACATCAGATTAAGTTTGTTTAAAGGGACAGTCTAGTCAAAAATAAACTTTCATGATTCAGCTAGGGCATGTAATTTTAAATAACTTTCCAATGTACTTGTATCATCAATTTTTCTTTCTTCTCTTGGTAGTCTTAGTTGAAAGATAAACCTAGGTAGGCTCATATGCTAATTTCTTATCCCTTGAAGGCTGCCTTTTATCTGAATGCATTTTGACATTTTTTACAACTAGAGGGTGTTAGTTAATGTGTGCCATATAGATAACATTGTGCTCACGCCAGTGGAGTTACCTAGGAGTCAGCACTGATTGGCTAAAATGCAAGTCTTTCACAATAACTGATATAAGGGGCATGAAATAAGGTAATCACAGAGGCAAAAGGTGTTGGTTATGCAAAACTGGGGAGTGGGTAATAAAGGAATTATCTATCTTTTTTAAACCATAAAAAATCTGGTGTAGATTGTCCCTTTAAGGAGAGTGTGAAGTCTTCTGATTTTTATAATTTGATTTTGGTTTAACTGAGAAACCCCCATTCATTCTCTCTCTCTCTGACACCTTTGCCAGTCAAGTCAGTTCACAAAATGTCTGCCCTAATAGATTTGCAGATGTCAACTGTAAGTACTATTATTGTGAATTGGAAGCATCTAGGCAGAAGAACAGCCCCGCCATGAGGTGGTAGAGCACAAAAATCCACAAAGCTTAGATGCTGGGTGCTGAAGCGTGTAGAGCATAAAAGCTCAACAATCATTGGTTGCATCACTCACTACAGTAGTAGAGTAGTGCCTCAAACTGCCTCTGGGGTTAACATCAGCACAAAAGCTCTGGGCCTAGAGCTTCATGGGATGGCTGGACAGCTGCACACAAGTCTCACATAAACAAGCGCTAATCTATAAGGCAACAATTTGGGGAAACCCCTTTCCTGTTCCATCATGACTGTGACTATGTGCATAAAGTGAGGTCCATGAAGACATGGTTTGACAAGTTTGGTGTGGAGGAACTCGAGAGTCCTTAACTCAACCCCATGGAACCTCTTTGGGATTATCTGGAATGTCAATTGTGAGCCAGACCTGCTTGTCCAACATCAGTGTCTAACCTCTTTTTGCTGAATGGGCACAAATTCACCCAGACACACTCCAAATTCTTGTGAAAAGCCTTCCCAGAAAAGTTGAAGCTGATAAAGGACTACATTACAAGTGAATCACTTATAAGTGCGCCAGTAAAGGGGCAAATTTGTAAAGGCTGGTTAATGCTACCGCAAGCTCGGTTAATTAAAAAAAATGTCCTCAAAATCCCCCCCAAAATATATATATATTTTTTTTTTTAAATAACTGCACAAAGCAGTTATAAGGAGTTAAAATGAGGGGATGTAGGGTGTCCACATACCTTTATCAATATAGTATATATATTGCAATTCCTAAACTTGTAAACATACATCAAAATAATAATTTCATTGGACTAACAATACATTTAATAAAAGGCAAACACGAGCCTTTTAGACCTCTCTTCCTCAGGTCTGAAGAAATACTGCTTGTGAACAAATTGCGATATGACCAGGTTCCACGTTAAGGCCTTTTCTATTCCCTGGTTTGGATGAAAAAAGGCTCAATGAAATATGACCATTTTATGGGTTTTCTGTGTGTTTGGCAATCCCACAAATGCAAATTAATTAGTAATTTAGAATTATTAAGTGTCGAATAACAAATTACCATTCTCTTTCTCCAAACAATAAAGACCTAAAGCTAAAAGATCTGCACCAATGTTTATCAAATTTGTCATACACATTGAATTTATTGTAAAATAGCAATCTTTTTGTTTCTGAAAAAAAGTAGAGGCTGTTGTTATGTAAAGGTTTAAAGCTGTCTTATTTTTATGTATTTTACATATGCTCAGTAGAAGCAAACAAAATAAAAGATATGATCAGTAGTGATTTTCCAGCAGTGGATTGTGTGAGTTGTATAATGCTATATCCTGCAGGGCCATAGTGTCCTGACTCATGTATAGATGCATATAATTATAGATTTATGTTAACAATAAAAATATGGGAAATTCATTGACAAATTAACCTACATACATTTTAGAGTTTATCAATCAAATGTTAGAAAGTACTGAATTTTTTTTTTTTTAAATTGAGCAATTTCTAATTTTCAGAACCCTCCTGAATTCTCAATACTAGCTCTGCTACATATATGTCCCTAATTGGCTTTATCAGATATAAATGCAAAAATATACTAACAATATGAACATGGCTAGTCTTGTTGTATCTGGACTAAAGTTCTGATTTGCTCCCCTAGAGACAAATAATGGGTGGAACTTGAATATTAATAATAATTGTAGTAAAAAGGATATTAATTTGTTTTCGAAACAAGCTGATATGTTGTTCTATACTAATACAACAGGAGTTGTAATTACAAGATACCTAGTGTCCGTTTAATGAAATTTCCTAACCTCACATAATTTAATTATACAATATAATATATTATATCCTGTTCTATTTTATTCTATTCAATTCTATTATTTATAATACTATTTGATGAAATAGTTTAATTCCAGAATGTCCATGTTTTTTTACACTTGACTGGGAAATTGAACCATTAAAGGAACACTCAAGTCAAAATAAACTTTTATGATTCACAAAGAGCATGCAGTTTTAAGACACTTTCCAAATTACTTTCATTATCAAATTTTGCACAGTCTTTTTATATTCACACTTTCTGGGGAACAAAATCCTACTGAGCATGTGCACAAGCTCAAAGGGTATACGTATACTAGTATGTGATTGGCTAATACCTGTCACATGATACAGTGGGCCAGAAAATTGAGAGAAAAAATAAATTTGTCAGAAAACAAATCTACTGTTTATTTGAAATTCAGAGTAAGTGTTATTGCATTTTCTTTTAATTATGCAATTCTACTGCTTTGAGTGGTACTTTAACAAAAAACATATTTATATTCATTAAGATGATAGACGATAGATAGATAGATAGATAGATAGATAGATAGATAGATAGATAGATAGTTAGATAGATGATAGATAGATAGATAGATAGATGATAGATAGATAGATAGATAGATAGATAGATAGATAGATAGATAGATACGATAATAGATAGATAAAGAAAGAAAGATAGATATTATGGAAATAGTTACATTTATTAAAGGATCATATTGTTCCCCCTACATATTCACTGGGACAACTGCTTTGTTTTTTGTTTTTTATTAATTTGGAAATCTTCCTGGTCCCCCAACAACACAAAATACAAAAGAAAAAAAAAATGTTTCTCTTTTTTTTTTTTATGAAATGTTGCTTCTGTAGCGTAAGCATTCTTTATGGAATGAAAACATTTATCTGAAGTAGATTGTGTTTCTTTTGGCTCCTCAGCAGTTGACTTTTGATGTTGGAGGCTTTCTAAAAACAACATTTGACTGCTCTTCTAATATCTGATAAACAGTAAGATATGTTTTAAATTTACTAAAGTTGAAAGAACAATTTTATTTTATAATAATGGGCATCTTATCATTAAAAGAAGTATATTTTATTAACCTTGATTCACATTTTTTTTAACAACTTTAGTTACTGCTAAATCATCTACCAACAAACAGACAATATATTTTTACAGAAAATATGTGTCTTTAATTTATTAATTTGTTCTTTTAGAGCAACTGGCAAATATTTCAGTGGAAATTTGAAATGATTGATATATATTTAGTTTTTTTCCATAAACTATCAATTCTTTTTTTAACCTGTACTTAAAGGATTACAAACTTTTTTTTTCTTTGCAAAACGGAACAAACATTTATCATTTAAAATACCATAGCAATGTAACGTACCTTGTGATTTTAGGAAACAAAGCTTCATTTAGCAGTAAAATTATATTTCTTTTAATCTCGATAACATCACGTCATCCAGCCCTCAAATGTGGGCCATCTAAGGGCTAACAATCTCGCCAATCGGATGTGTATTATTTGCATATAATTATATCACAGTCTCCTCATTCAACGCATGCGCAATACAATTAGCTTCCTCTCGCATGCGCATATTGCGGCACTCAAGCCGACATGAGAGCTAACTGAAAAAAAAATGCATCCAATGACGTTGCGGTAACTCACGCATACGCATTGCGTCTCGGAGTCGCCATCTTACAACTGCAGTTTTCAGCACGGATTGGAAATTCGTAACGCAAGACAACACAGTGGGTTTGGAAAAATTTAATATTTCAAACATATATATTTTGTAAACGGTACACATTTAATACATGAACAACATTGAAAAAAACCTTTATTTACATGTATAGTTTTGCGATATAACCGTTACAATTCTGACTACAGTGTCCCTTTAATTTCAATTTAACTCCACATTACAAAATAAAGATCCTTTTTTAATACATCATACATACATTCAGTATCAGTGACGTCACATATGACATCACATATGGTATCATCAGGGACATCACAAATTATCCCAAATCATTACATTATTAACAACATAACTTCTAAATTTCCAGAAATGAAACTACAAGTAATGCTTAATCAACAGTAAAATACTTCCCTGACTACTGTTTAGTATAATTTTGCACTCTCTACATTAAATTGTGTCATCTTGCAATATTGCATATTAACTGTCCTTGCTTTCTTACCATCCAGTACCAACATTGTCTAAAAGCACATAACAATTCATAAGCAGTAAAATGCATTTCACTATTTGTCTACCAACTTAAAATCCAATGTAGAAACTAATTTCACTGCACTTAAGTACTTGCATGTTTGAAGGCACTGCAGTAAAATACTATCCTACTGCTTTCTATTATCTTCCCCATAAAATAAAAAAAATCTTAAGGATCATAGAACCAAACTAAATTGTATTGTTCTAGCATTTAAAATACAATTTATGAGGTCAAACTGGAGATGCAGGATATACTTAGTAATAACACTTTCCCCTCTGCCCATTTGCACCAAACACTCTGATGATATTGCACAAAAACAAATTATTAGAATTGGTTTATCTTGTAAGAATATAAGTGGTATTAGATTATTATTTTTTTTAAATATGAATGAGATAACATATGGTACTAGTTGCTATGGTAGAAGTGACTGGTTGTCATGTATGATAATATCCATATACCTAGGGGACAGAATAGATTTTAAAATCACTACATTTGTAAAGATTTGAATACTTGTATTTACTGTCTTATGTGGATTTTAATGAAAATTGTTGTATTTATAAGTAAAATGTACAGTATATGCTTGCCTGTAACTTCATCATCACTTTTACAGCATCTTCTGTTTTTCTGAGACAATACAGAATTTTCATCACTTACAACTGCTTCTATGCATATTTTTTTCTTTCTACGTCATCTTTTTATCCCAGTGCCTGTGGGATTATCTAACTTGATGATATCCTCATATTCTCTTATTCTCTCCTTCATCTGAAGAACATCACAAGTTTCTTTAATTAAACTCTCATTTCCTCCTAAGGTTATATGATTTCCCAGATTGTATTTGAGATGGATCCGAAGAAGTTGAGTGCCATCAGTCAGAATTATCAGAGGTTTATCGAGAAGCTTACTACTATTTGTGCCCCTCCATTACTGCCTTGACTTGTAAAGAAGATAGATGTAAATTGTGGCCAGAAGATGCTCAATTTGATTTTTTTAATACATTTTGGAAGTAGATGCTTCTGAGGTAGGAGATGGAGCTTTTTTATCTTAATGATATTTGTTAACTTCCCTCACTTATCCAGTAGCCTTCTTCCCATAAAACTTTAAAGGTTACTATATGGTGAGAGCAATAAAGACCTCTTGGCCATTTAAATGCTACTAGATGAAGGACATCATCTGCTAAGTGAGTACTGATTTGCCTTTTGTCATACTCACTGACCATAATAACTTACTATGTATCCAAGCTGTAAAACAGCACAGTTTAATACATGCTTGAAATAACTTTTCTCCAGATTTCATTATTTCCCTTTCTCTTATATTCCCAGATCTAAAAATATTAAAGCATACGATTTTATTATTTCTGCTCCTGCAACAATTATTCTGCTTAAGTAATTTTTTTGTAATTAATTTACACCGGTCATACAAAAATTACATCTTGTCCATACCTAGGTGCTTAAGAATTTATAACCCCCCTCCAATGTTTTATTTGTGCCAACATATCTATTCCACAAGATACTGACTTGGGCCCAAGAAACCAACTTTTTCAAAAATCCCTAATTGAAATAACCTTTGTAAATAAGTAAACATGCCTTGTGGACCACAATGTTCAAAGATGCATATGCTTATGTTTCATCTAACACATATACCATCAACAGAACCCCTATATGGGCTCCCACAAGTCTGCACCAACCATTCTCTTTTCCAGTCCAACTTTGGACCCATCTTGGGATGGAGTTTATGACTGATTTACCTAACTCCAACAGCAACACTCTTATTTTTTTTTATATCAACAATTAGAAGCGAGAGTTAAATCTAGAGGTCTATTAGTAATATGATATATCACTTAAAAAGTAATGGTGCAGACCCTTAATGCAAATATTATACCTAAAGCTAGAGAGATCTGATAGTGCATGTGCATGTAACAAAAGACAGGGAATCAAGCACTCTTTTAGTATGAAATGTTTTTATCAAATAGGTTTTCCAATCAGAAAAAAAGAAACCAAAGACATTTCCCCAACAATAATAATGCACACAATAAAGAAAGAAAAAAGAAAAGAACACACATAATATATACAGTGCACAAAATATAAAACATTTAAAATTATTAGATTAGTGACGTCAAAATTGAGATCGTAATGATAGGGGACGTCAAGGGCCTGCAACACCCAACTAGAGGGCAGCCTGCCAAATTAGGAGGCTATATGCTATCATGGTACACATAGGGATCTATGGTTTCTTTTTTCTAATTGGAAAACCTTTTTTATATAAACATTTCATACTAAAAGAGTGCTTGATTCCCTGTATTTTGTATGATAGTGTGTACATGCTTTATCAGATCTCTCTAGCTTTAGTTATACTACTCTTACTTTTTTAGTCACTATCAACTTCACGTGGAGGGCACATATTTCCTTGTCTGGGTTGCCCTCTGTTTAGAAGCTCTTTGCTCTTCCATCCAACACATACGTTAACATTGCTTATCTTCTGACAATTTCTAAGACAAAGAATACCAATATGTTTTACAATTCTGGATAGCAGTTTGTAAAACTTTCGGAATTACTGTCTTTGTGTCTACTGCCTATCACCCTCAGAGTAAATTGATTACTGAATGCACCAATCATACTCTGGAAACCTATCTATGGAATTACATCACTGTTCATTAAGACAACTGATATACCTTGTTATCATTTGATGAACTAGCCCACAATATACAATGCAATGATTCTCTGAGGTCTTCTCTAGCCCAAACTGCTTTAGGGTTCCAGAGTCCAGACACATACTTTTCCTTTTGTACCAGTTTTTTCCAATATACCCACTGCTAAGTGTTGGAATCCTCCATCACCATTGGCATCTTGTCTGGTGTATTCTCTCTTGCTCACTCATGAGTGCTGTCAGCAGACTAAGTAGCTTACTTTTAACATGAGTGACAAGGTCTGACTCTCTACAACTATCTTAAAGGGACAGTCTTCCATATAATTGTTATTGTTTTAAAAGATAGATAATCCCTTTTTACCCATTCCCCAGTTTTGCATAACCAACACAATTATATTAATATACTTTTTACCTCTGTGATTACCTTGTATCTAAGAACCTTCTTCCAGCACCCCGATCACATGACTGTGCCTATTTATTATCTATTGACTTAAATTTAGCATTTTTTTGTGCTAAATCTTAAATAACCCCCTGACCCTGAACACAGTGTTATCTATATGTCCCACGTGTACTTTCTGTCTCTTTGTGTTGAAAAGAGATTTAAAAAGCATGTGATAAGAGGCAGCCCTCAAAGGCTTAGAAATTAATATATGAGCCTATCTATGTTTAGTTTAAACTAAGAATACTAAGAGAAAAAAAGAAAATTTGATGATAAAAGTAAATTGAAAAGTTGATTAAAATTAAAAGTCCTATCTGAATAATGAAAGTTTAATTTATACTAGACTGTCCCTTTAAGGTGAAGCAATTGTAGGCCATTGTTTATTTTCTTTTTTTGTGTCAGCTGGCAAGTTAACCCATCGGTGTACAACTGGTGCTTCCTTCGTCATTTTAGGTGTATCCTCTTTTCCATGTCTCATTGATGAACTTGCAGATCATAATCATTTTGCTTGTGCTGTTAGCAATCCTCCTCCTATGATGAAAAATGGCCATCTGAAATATGAGATGTCTCCTATCACTGCTTCTTACATCTTGGGGCATATTTATCAAGCTCTGTACGCTGCTCCATAACCTGTCTACCTGCTCTGAGGCCGCGGACAGAAATCGCCACAAATCAACCCGATCGAATACATTGACACCCCCTGCTAGCGGTCAATCTGCAGGGGGCGGCATTACACACACAATGATAAATGCAGAGAGCGTATGCTGTCGGCATTTATCAATGTACAGCGGACATGATCCGCTATATTGGATCTTGTCCGCTCGCACAATCATAAATATACGAAAGGATTGGATAAATACAGCACCTCTAGACATCATACAGAAGTACATGGCACTAACAAATGCCTTATGAAGATAACCCCATTAGAGGTAGTGAATACTGGTAATTCCCAAAATAGAATAATTAAACTTCACCAAAGAGAGACCTTCTGGATCTATAAATTTTCATCTTTACATCCAGAAGGCCTCAACGAAGTAATAGATACAGCAGCCTTTTAGACCAATGTAGCATAAACATTTAGTTCATTCAATCTTTTATTCCATGGGTCCTGATACACAAGCTATATATCATTCCTCTCACATTAGTAATACACTTAATACTCATATATACATAATGGATCATATCCATATTAATATTGATACCCATCATTCAGAAGGAATTTAAGTATAGATTATCTCAGGTTACCACCTAGTATATAACCAAACCAACTAGTAACGTTGTATTTCACACATAGTTTATAGTCATTTCTTTTTTTTAATATATATAGTCTTTCACATTCCATCTACATATTAATTAAGCATCATATCACTATTAAACACTTACATTCACTATATATGGAGGTATATATATCTAGATTACTAAGGACATACACTTAGTTTATATTTATTCACATAGATCATTCCTTTTATAAGTTATATACACTTATTTCATTATTGTCACACTATACACATACAATCACTTGAGTCACAAAGGAACCAATTTATTTTTATTTGTCATACACACTTATTTTATTATAGTTATACTATACACATACAACCACTTGTGTCACATAGGAACCATTCATTTTTATTTTTATTTTCATCTTTATTTTTTATCTTTATTTCATTATTTATATTCTTTATTCCAGTAGATAATAGTATTATCATTCGATATCATTGCATAGAATATTTATAATTTTAGGTCTTTATAATATCACATCCACTTGCATAAAGTAACATATAGATAGAGCACTAGACACTAGTCACACATAGAATTCACGAATAACAATAATTTTAAGACCTATAAAACATAGAGTGCTTATTTTTCCCTTTACACGTCTTTTCATATAGAAAAGTATATGAATTCATATACTATGGCACAGAAATATACAAAAAAAACATGGGTATATATCATTCATTTCTTATGAGGCTTGATTCATAAACACTATATAGGTTATTAATATATAATAATTACATTGAATTTGGATTCATTGGCATATGTGTATATGCACTTAGTAGATTGAAGCGCTACGATAACGAGATCGGCAGTATTTTTAACATGACAACTTAGCAAAAATTACCGAGTACTGTGAGGATAGGATCTGCCTCTTTTTTGAAAAGCAGTATCATAGGGCCGCACAGATTGGCTGATGCTATCTCAAATATAGCTATAGGGTGATATCAATACACCACAATAGTAAAGTAGTTCATACACCACAATAGTAATGTAGTTCATTTATCAGCTGCCGGGCATGTGAAATCATAGACGTGCAACCACAAAACCCAATAACTAATTATAGTTGGTAGCTTGAGGAGGTTTGAGGAGTTGTAGTGAGGAACCGGGAATGAGATTTTTTACTTTTTAAATAGAGTTGAGATTGTTTATTTTCTATGACGATAGACGACACACGCCTACAAGCTGTGACTCACATACATAGTGATGTGGGATTGGTTGATGCTACACGCCCACGAGCCACCCCCTAAACATATGGCATTGGGAAATCAGAGAGGGAGCTTAAACAAATAGACGTAGCCCTTCATGACATCAGCTTACAATAAGCACAATACAACAACTTAGGTAACGTAGAAACAGTTCACTGCAGGAGACTATGTCAAAAGGGGTAAGAATATATAAGGAATAAAGTTGAGGAATTGTACTTGAAGATCAGCGATAAATGATACACGCCCACTAGCCATTACCCATACATATGGAAGTGTGGGATAGGCTAACGATACACGCCCACAAGCTAACAGCTATATACATGACACAAATAAAGTATCTAGATGCTTTTAATAAATAAATAAAATCTTGCATTATGAGCAAAGGGGGAAAAAATCCTCAGAAAATAAAGAAGCTATCAACCATATGAAGTATAAATAAATAGTGCATCCACTTTCACAAAGAGAGATCGTTGATAAGTTATGAACCAACTATATGGGTGCTATATTTGTTTTTGTTTTTTTGTTGAAATGTTATTGTGGATATTGTATATGTTTTCTTTCAAAATATTTATGAGATACATTGTATTATCTGCTACACACCTGTTTTGATACTAGCTAAATATGTTAAAGTAGATCTATGCACAAAATGTGTTATATATTTATATACTGGTATTAAGAAAAGTCAGTTTGTATTGTGAAGGTCACCATAGCAACATTTGCATAAGTAATGGGTGAATTGGGTGTGACCAATGTTTTAATTTATTTGAGGATGTATAAATAGGAGACTTCAGTTTTAGATCAGTATTACTTGCCTGAGGAAACAGAGTGGTCAGCTCTGAGAAACGCGTAGCGTATTTTACTGATTTTTATTGTACACTGTTATATTTTTATATAAAGTGTTTTTTTATATATATTTCTGGAGTCTCCTTTATTCTTTTTTTGAGCACTTTAAACATATTGGACCATCCTTCACCGGAGTGGTATGTGCGCTGGGCCACTTTAATATACCCAGCTTGCTCCATTAGCACTACAGTGTGCTTTATACTTTGTGAGTATATCTCTGAAGTGTTAAGCTGGTGGGTTCACACTTTGCTTACTAATTTGCACTAGGATATAATTCGCCCTCTGTATATTTTTCTACTTTTCAAGTTAACCCATCGGTGTACAACTGGTGCTTCCTTCGTCATTTTAGGTGTATCCTCTTTTCCATGTCTCATTGATGAACTTGCAGATCATAATCATGTTGCTTGTGCTGTTAGCAATCCTACTCCTATGATGAAAAATGGCCATCTGAAATATGAGATGTCTTCTATCACTGCTTCTTACATCTTGGGGCATATTTATCAAGCTCTGTACGCTGCTCCATAACCTGTCTACCTGCTCTGAGGCCGCGGACAGAAATTTCCACAAATCAACCCGATCGAATACATTGACACCCCCTGCTAGCAGTCAATCTGCAGGGGGCGGCATTACACACACAATGATAAATGCAGAGAGCATATGCTGTCGGCATTTATCAATGTGCAGCGGACATGATCCGCTATATTGGATCTTGTCCGCTCGCACAATCATAAATATGCCCCCTTTTCTCAATCATGCTAATGTTCAAATCTTGCTCTGTGTTTCTGAATACCTTTCACCTATGGATGACTTATCTATTTATGTACAGTTACTGGTGAATAGAAAACTGCTATAGAAAAAGAAAATACACATAGATAATACTGCTTAGAGGTATAACATACATTTATTCCACAAATAAAAACAGAGGAGTGTTCAATCTGGGAATGAACAATAGCATAATAGAAACATAGAAACATAGAAACATAGATATTGACGGCAGATAAGAGCCATAGGCCCAGCAAGTCTGCCCGACCTTACCTAACAGTATAAACTTATCTAGTTCGTAGGATAGCTCTATGCTTGTCCCATGTATTTTTAAAGTCCCCCACAGTGTTTGTTGCTACTACCTCTTGAGGAAGTTTATTCCATAAATCAATCACTCTTTCTGTAAAGAAGTGCTTCCTCAAATTACTTCTGAATCTACTACCCTTTAGCTTGAGCTCATGACCCCTTGTTCTTGAATTTTCCATTTTATGTAAAATACCCACAGCCTCAGTTTTACTAAACCCTTTAATGTACTTGAAAGTTGCTATCATATCACCTCTTTCCCTTCTCTCCTCTAAGCTATACATATTTAGGTCATTGAGCCTATCCTGGTAAGTTTTATTTTTTAGACCATGTACCATTTTGGTAGCCCTCCTTTGCACAGATTCAAGTTTGTTAATATCCTTCTGAAGATATGGTCTCCAGAACTGCACACAATACTCAAGATGAGGCCTAACTAATGATCTATAAAGTGGCATAAGAACCTTACTATTTCTGCTGCAAATACCTCTACCAATACATCCAAGCATTCTGCTAGCCTTACTCGCTGCATTACTACATTGTTTACTAAGTTTTAAATCATCTGAAATAATAATTCCCAAGTCCTGTTCCTCGTCTGTAACAGTCAGTAAAGTGTCATTGAGTCTGTAATTAACATTTGGATTTTTCTTCCCTAAATGCATTATTTTACACTTTGCTGTGTTAAACTTTAGACCCCAGTCATTTGTCCAATCCTCCAATTGTTGTATATCACTTCTCATTTTGTCTACCCCCCCTGGAACATCCACTCTGTTGCAAATTTTTGTATCATCTGCAAAGAGACATACTTTCCCCTGTAGCCCTTTGCTGATATCGCAGATAAATATGTTAAACAAAACAGGCCCCAGAACTGACCCCTGAGGAACACCACTAGTAACAGCCCCCTCTGCTGAATGAACTCCATTTACTAAGACACTTTGTTTTCTGTCCTTAAGCCAGCATTCCACCCAGTTCACAATTTTTGAATCTAGACCAAGGAGATATAGTTTGTGAATAAGTTTATTGTGTGGGACGGTGTCAAATGCTTTGCTGAAATCTAGATATGCTACATCAACTGCTCCTCCCTTGTCTAATACTTTTGTTACATAATCAAAGAAGTCAATTAGATTAGTCTGACATGATCTCCCTGAAGTAAAACCATGCTGATTTTGGTCCTCTAAATTGTTTGTCTTTATGTAAGTCATAATTCTTTCTTTTAAGAGGCTTTCCATTAATTTCCCTACTACTGAAGTTAAACTAACTGGCCTGTAGTTGCCAGATTCTTTTCCACTGCCCTTTTTATGAAGGGGTATTACATTTGCTATTCTCCAATCATCTGGGACAGCTCCTGTTAATAGTGACTGATTAAACAGATCAGTTAATGGGACAGTTAGCACTGATCGAAGTTCTTTTAAAACCCTTGGATGAATATTATCAGGACCCACTGCCTTTGTAACATTTATTTTTGATAATGCTAACAAAACCTCATCCTCTGTAAAAAGATTACTGTTAAGCTTGTTTCTATTTTGCGTTGCATCCCTTAATGTAGACATTGTATCTTCACAATCTTTAGTGAAAACAGAACAGAAGTAATCATTGAGACAGTCTGCAATCTGCTTATCTCCTTCTATTATTCTACCATCAACTGATTTCAATTTTACTATTCCTACCTTATTTTTTCTTCTTTCACTGATATATCTAAAGAATGTTTTGTCCCCATGTTTTACTGACTGTGCTATCTTCTCTTCTGCATGAGCTTTAACCTTCCTAATTAACTGCTTAGTCTTTTTTTGTTGGAGTCTCCATATTTTCATATCATCATCTGCTTGTGTGTGTCTGTAATTTTTATAAGCTATCTTTTTTGTCTTTACAGCATGTGCTACTTCTTTGGAAAACCAAATTGGTTTCCGCTTTCTTTTACTTTTACAGACATGTCTAATACAGTGTGCGGTTGCATCTAAAATGGCACCTTTCACAAATTCCCACTGTTCTTGAACCCCTGTAATAAGAGTTTTCCCCTTTAAATAGTTGTTTAGGTATTCTCCCATTAATGAAAAATATGCCGTCCTAAAGTCTAAAACTAATAGCTTCCTCTATGGCTAGTTACCACCCAAGAAACAGCCTCTTTTTGCTCAACATGTGCTTTTCACAGAGAAGAACTTTCCTGTAGTATATCAGTCTGATCCTGACTTAACAGTGCAGTCCAGTCCTGAAATACCAGGCAATCCCTCTCTGAACGAGAGAGACGGCAAAACCCCAGATGTATGTTTCGGCCTATTGTGGGCCTCGTCAGTGAGGTGCAGCCATATTCTATCCCTCTAGGCACACTGAGCAACGGGTCCACGTCTGGCTTCCTGCATCACCCTTAGTGCAAGGGTAAGTCTATACTATAAAATCTTGGTGGGGGGGCAAAAGTTAAAAACCAAGAGTGCAGGGGTACTACATTATACCCTATTTTATGTATGTATTTATTTTTAAATCACTTCCCTCCATTATTTTTTTTCTTCACATTAAACATGTAAACAAGTTACTACCTTAAAAATTCAGAGCAAATGGCACCTTTGAGATTTGAGTAAGAGATGGGAATTCATAGTACCTTCCAGCCTCCTTTAGCATGTTCCCCGTATTGGGGTAAGACTATTACAGAATATTAGATCATAAATGTGCTCATGCTAGCTAGCATAAGATTTAAAGTAACTTCTATTTATTATGTCCTTGGCTTGCATCCCTTGGCTGAAAAGCAATGATCTTTAAGTATTTTAATATATAGATGTGCTTCAAATGTGCATATGTAAAGTAATTTTAGTATATATATATATATATATATATATATATATAGTTATGCATGCATACTTGTATATAATAAACAAATATGTGATATAAAGAAGAGAAAAACATATCCAAAAGTGCTCAGATTCTTTGGGAAAATTAAACTATTAAGAAGCAGGGAATATACAAAGAAATGTGGAAAAATAATTGTCCGGAGGATATAACCATTTACAGCTTCTGTGGTTTCAGTCAAGGACTAGAGATTTGGTGTGATTAATGGTTTGTGTCTTAAAGTAGAGATTATAGAATGCAAAACATTTACAGTTTTCCCAGAAAGCACAATGGAAGCTATGTTTCATACACAGGAAATGTGCTCCTTACATCGCATCAAAGATTTCTTATTACATCAGCTAACGTCTGCATCAAATGGTAGAAAGATTGTAAATCTTTTTTTTTTTTTTAACTTTTGGTGCAGATGTATTTGTCATATTAGGTCAAAACTATTATTCTTTAATATATATAAAAAATGACAGACAAGAAAATATTATGGACTTCATTTATCAAACTGTTTATGCAGCTTCTGCGTGTTGCCAAGCAGACCTGCAACCGAAAGTTAAGAATCACTGGTCTTAAAACAGCTGCTAAATACCCTGTCCATAACTTCGGGGGTTGCAGATGTCAAACATCCCAATCTCATTTTAAGAGAGGACTGACAAGACCTGTTCTCAAGCAATTGCTTGCACAAGAGTAGGGGACAGGTCTGTACTTGAAATTTCTCAAGCAATGTTAACCTCTTGCAACAGATGCTGCATTGAAGGCCCAGGAGGCATGTGGACAGGTTCATCACCTTAGAATCTTGTCCACAAAGACCTTGATAAATGGGGCCTATGTACTTAACCCCTTATAAGTGCAAGATGACAACAGGCATCTTTTCTACAGTGTGGATGTTGACCATGTGTTATCATTCTGGGGGTATCCTCCTCCCAATCCCAATCCTGGAGACCCCCATTGTATTTTAGACAGGGAAGTAGACTGCAATCTTCTTTCCCATCACTACCTCTTTTTGGCAGGCATGATGATGTCACCAAGGTTGCATGTGATGGATGTCACAAGTGGGTGGGAACTTCCTGCTTATGCTTATTAGCCAGGCGATTTATAGTGGTGGTGGTGATGGGGGCTACTACAGAGACCCTTTCTCCCCCTCTGATTTAATTAGTGGGTATAAGGCCCCTCATGTGAAAGAGGAAATACCCCTCATTTAAATTTTGGGTGACACACCCTACTAAAAATTATTTTAATCCCCTTCCCCAAATAATAGTGATTACTTGCCCCAAGTATATACCTTTACATTTAGAGGAGGGAAAGGAGGCACTTTTAGAGCCACCATACCTTCTATATAACACAGAGGGGTATGATACCCCAGTATAGAAGAAGGAAACACCCTCTTTCAGTGTGAGGTCTCATGCTGCTGTCTGTAACAAATGGTCTTTCATGGACACTCATCCACTGAAAAGGTTAATTGAAACATGCTGTCCCTAGGTATGTCCCTTTAAGATGAAAGTGTGTAGCATCTTATTTCTCCCATTAATTATAAGGCATAATAAGCA
The DNA here is from genome assembly GCF_027579735.1 of Bombina bombina. Taxonomy (NCBI): domain Eukaryota; kingdom Metazoa; phylum Chordata; class Amphibia; order Anura; family Bombinatoridae; genus Bombina; species Bombina bombina. The sequence goes on from NC_069500.1 coordinate 1,033,798,757, forward strand.
CAAGTATTATTCACATGTATATAATAGGGGTGTCTGGTTAGGTATAAAGTTTTCACTTTTCTTAAAGAGTAATTACAAATTGTAAGCAGTTACAGTTTTTAAATGTTGTCATTTCTTTCTGTTGGATTCCTGTGCTCTGGCAGTTGCAGAGAGTCTTGTGTGAAGAGATCTGTTTAGGGTTGCCACCTCGTCCATGTTTTCCTGGACACTTATGAGTTATGCATGCTGCAGGGTAAACAGGAAAGAAAATTTATTGTGCTGTTCATCAGCACTATTCATGTGATGTCCAGGCACAATACATGGTGCACCCTGCTTACCCTGCAGCATGTTTAACTTATAAGTGTCCAGGAAAACATGGCTGAGGTGGCAACCCTAGATCTTGGCTGCAGCAGGTGTCACTGAATTTGCAAAATGTTGTTGCTGGTTGCAAAGGATGATTAGCAGAAAACAGCTGTCCAATGAGATTGTGGAAAAAACAGGATGAAGAGAGCTGAGTGTTTTTAATGAATAAAAGTTATTCAGATAAGAAGAGTTAAATTGTCTCCAGGTAGATAACAAAAGTATTAGGAAATATAGTTCTAAAGAATAAACTAGATAGATCTATTTTGACACACACACATCTTGATTTGACCAAGCAAAGTAATAAAATGAGAGCAGGTTTATATAAGTTGATGATGTCACTTAGGTGGATCTGTATTAGTTAAGGTGGAATTATTTATGCCTAGATTTAGAGTTCTGCGGTAGCCGTCAAAAGCAACGTTAAGGGCTCCTAACGCTGCTTTTGGCCGCCCGCAGGTATTTAGAATCGTGTAGGTAAAGGTGTACCGCTCACTTTCAAGCCGCAACTTTTCCATACCGCAGATCCCCTTACGCCAATTGCGTATCCTATCTTTTCAATGGGATCTTCCTAACGTCGGTATTTAGAGTCTTGGCTGAAGTGATCGTTACACCTCTACTGACAAAGGGAAAGGCCGTAGTTAAGAGCTTTCTGGGCTAACGCCGGTTTATAAAGCTCTTAACTACAGTGCTACAAAGTACACTAACACCCATAAACTACCTATGTACCCCTAAACCGAGGTCCCCCCACATTGCTGCCACTATAATAAATATTTTTAACCCCTAATCTGCCGACCGCACATCGCCGCCACCTACATTATCCCTATGAACCCTTAATCTGCTGCCCCTAACATCACCGACACCTACATAATATTTATTAACCCCTAATCTGCCCCCCAACGTCACCGCTAACTTACCTACACCTATTAACCCCTAATCTGCCGACCGGACCTCGCCGCCACTATAATAAATGTATTAACCCCTAAACCGCCGCACTCCCGCCTCCAAACCCTATAATAAATAGTATTAACCCCTAATCTGCCCCCCCAAACTTCGCCACCACATAACTTCAAGTATTAACCCCTAATCTGCCGACCGGACCTCGCTGCTACTCAAATAAATGTATTAACCCCTAAAGCTAACCCTAACACCCCCCTAAATTAAATATAATTTAAATCTAACGAAATAAATTAAATCTTATTAAATAAATTAATCCTATTTAAAGCTAAATACTTACCTGTAAAATAAACTCTAATATAGCTACAATATAACTCATAATTATATTGTAGCTATTTTAGCGTTTATATTCATTTTACAGGCAACTTTGTATTTATTTTAACTAGGTACAATAGCTATTAAATAGTTATTAACTATTTAATAGCTACCTAGTTAAAATAATTACAAAATTACCTGTAAAATAAATCCTAACCTAAGTTACAATTAAACCTAACACTACACTATCATTAAATTAATTAAATAAATTACCTACAATTAATTACAATTAAACTAAACTAAATTACAAAAAAAACAACACTAAATTACAAAAAATAAAAGAGATTACAAGCATTTTAAATTAATTACACCTAATCTAAGCCCCCTAAAAAAATAAAAAAGCCCCCCAAAATAAAAAATTCCCTACCCTATTCTAAAATACAAAAGTAATCAGCTCTTTTGCCTGAAAATAAAATACAATCCCCCCCAACATTACAACCCACCACCCACATACCCCTACTCTAACCCACCCAAACCTCCCTTAAAAAAACCTATCGCTAACCCCCTGAAGATCATCCTACCTTGAGTCGTCTTCACTCAGCCGAGCCGAATTCTTCATCCAAGTTGCGCAGAGGAGCTCCATCATCCGGTAAAAGTCTTCATCCAAGCGGGGCAAGAAGAGGTACTTCATCTGGTAGAAGTGTTCATCCGGGCAGCGTCTTCAATCTTCATCCATCCGGAGCGGAGCGGAGCAATCTTTAACGGAGCCGACGCAGAGTCATCCTCTTCTACCGACGGACTAACGACGAGTGAAGGTTCCTTTAAGGGACGTCATCCAAGATGGTGTCCCTTCAATTCCGATTGGCTGATAGAATTCTATCAGCCAATCGGAATTAAGGTAAGAAAAATCTGATTGGCTGATTCAATCAGCCAATCAGATTCAAGTTCAATCCGATTGGCTGATCCAATCAGCCAATCAGATTGAGCTTGCATTCTATTGGCTGTTCCGATCAGCCAATAGAATGATTACTTTTGTATTTTAGAATAGGGTAGGGAATTTTTTTATTTTGGGGGCTTTTTTATTTTTTTTAGGAGGCTTAGATAAGGTGTAATTAGTTTAAAATGCTTGTAATCTTTTTTTATTTTTTTGTAATTTAGTGTTTTGTTTTTTTTTGTAATTTAGTTTAGTTTATTTAATTGTAATTAATTGTAGGTAATTTATTTAATTAATTTAATGATAGTGTAGTGTTAGGTTTAATTGTAAGGTTAGGATTTATTTTACAGGTAATTTTGTAATTATTTTAACTAGGTAGCTATTTAATAGTTAATTATTTAATACCTATTGTACCTAGCTAAAATAAATACAAGGTTGCCTGTAAAATAAATATAAACCCTAAAATCGCTACAATATAATAAGGCCCTGGAATGGATCACCTCCTTCCTCAGCGGCAGAACCCAGAAAGTCAGACTCCCACCCTTCTCCTCCAATCCCACAGCAATCAGCTGCGGCGTACCCCAAGGCTCTTCTCTTAGCCCCACCCTCTTCAACATCTACATGGCCCCCCTCGCTTTCATCGTCCGACAACACAACCTCAACATCGTCTCCTATGCCGGCGATACACAGTTAATCATCTCACTCACCCGAGACCCCGCCACCGCCAAGAAAAATGTCCACGAAGGACTTACAGCAATCGCCACATGGATGAACAACAACCGTCTCAAACTCAACACTGACAAGACCGAAATCCTCCTCCTCGGGCCCACAAAATCTGCATGGGATGACTCCTGGTGGCCCACAGCCCTCGGACACCCTCCAACTCCAACACACCACGCACGAAATCTAGGCGTCATCCTCGACTCATCACTTTCCATGGACCGCCAACTCAACGCCGTCTCTTCGACTTGTTTTCACATACTCCACCTACTGCAAAAAATCTTCAAGTGGATCCCCACTGAAACTAGAAAATCTGTCACCCATGCCCTCGTCAGTAGTCGACTGAACTACGGCAATGCACTCTACACCGGGTCCACCATCAAGCTCCATAAACGACTCCAACGCATCCAGAACACCTCGGCCAGACTCATCCTCAACATCCCTCACCAAAACCACATCACCGAACACCTAAGGAGCCTACACTGGCTCCCCGTCAACAAGAGAATCACCTACAAGCTCCTAACCCATGCATTCAAGACCCTCCACAACATCGGTCCTAAATACATCAACCACCATGTCAATTTCTACACCCCCTCCAGACAACTCCGCTCTGCCGACCAAGCACTCGCAGTCATCCCCCGCATCAAGAAAAAACAGCTGGAGGAAAATCCTTCTCCTATATGGCAGCAAGGTCATGGAACTCCCTCCCGCTGCACCTCAGACAATCCACCTCCCTTACAAACTTCAGGAAGGACCTCAAGACCTGGCTCTTTGAATGAATCGTCTTCCCTTAGCCCCCCTCTTCCCCCCCCCATAGCGCCTTGAGACCCTCACGGGTGATTAGTTTGCGCTTTACAAGTACCCAATAGAAATAGAAATATAAATTAGTTATATTTTAGCTATATTAGGGTTTATTTTTACAGGTAAGTATTTAGCTTTAAATATGATTCATTTATTTAATAAGAGTTAATTTATTTCGCTAGATTTAAATTATATTTAACTTAGGGGGGTATTAGGGTTAGCTTTAGGGGTTAATACATTTATTAGAGTAGCTGCGAGATCCGGTTGGCAGATTAGGGGTTAATACTTGTAGTTAGGTGGCGGCAACGTTGGGGAGGGCAGATTAGGGGTTAATAATTATAATGTAGGTGTTGGCGATGTTAGGGGCATCAGATTAGGGGTTCATAGGGATAATGTAGGTGGCGGCGGTGTCCGGAGCGGCAGATTAGGGGTTAATAATATAATGTAGGTGTCAACGATAGCGGGGTCGGCAGATTAGGGGTTAATAAGTGTAAGGTTAGGGGTGTTTAGACTCTGGGTTCATGTTAGGGTGTTAGGTGCAGACGTAGAAAGTGTTTCCCCATAGGAAACAATGGGGCTGCGTTAGGTGTTTTTTTTTCAGCCCAAACTGCCCCATTGTTTCCTATGGGGGAATCGTGCATGAGAACATTTTTCCTGCTAGCCGCTACCGTAAGCAACGCTGGTATTGAGAGTTGAAGTGGCGGTAAATATGCCTTTACGTTCCCTTTTTCGAGCCTAACGCAGCCCTTCAGAGAACTCTAAATACCAGCGTTGTTTGGAAACAGCGCTAGAAAAAAAAGACGTGTAGCTAACGCACCCCTTCGGCCGCAAAACTCTAAATCTAGGCGTTAGTTTGGATACAGCATATGTTACACTGCCATTAGTAGGTGATTGACATGAGACCCCCGACATGAGCCCACTTACATGAGGCCCCTGACAAAAGATTTTAAAGCTGCAATTCTGGTCATTCAAATGAGTGGTCCTGTGTCCACAGCTGCTAGCATTTTTGAATCTGCAGTGAAGTTTTATTACAGTTATACCAGTGGCGGAACTACCGTGACCGCAATAGTTGACACTGTAACTAGGCCCTGGAGGCTGGCCACTCTGTGTGGGGGCAGCAGATGTGACCTCTAAAAGTGTGTGTGTGCATGCCCCTTTGTCAGGGGGCGGGCAAAGAAGTTTTTTGAAAGTGCAGGCAAGGTGTGTTGAATGGCTGTAGGCGGTAGATGCTACACAGCCTGTGATTTAGTAGTGACAATTGCCTGCCGAATCACAGCGTGCAAGAGCAAGAGAAGCAAAGTCAGAGAGGGAGCTGTAACCAGAGCCGGGTAAGTAAGACTGGCTGAGTATTCCGGGTGTAAATTTGCATATGCACTATTTTTAAAGTGCAGAAGATCGTTCCAAAGATATGTACATTGCAGATATATTATTAAAATTATTTTCTGTAATTTAAATATAGTGTATATGCAATATCTTAATCAGTGACAAGTTTACAACTTTTGGAAAAAAAAATTTTTTTATTTTTTTTTTTAAATCTAAACCACTTTTATCCAGGAGGTGTATAGGCAAAGCAAATGTCAAGCATATGAAAAAATCAGTACCTGTATGTGTGTCATTCCCTCTGTCTCTCCCTTTGTACTCCCCCTTTCTCTCTCCCTTTGTACTCCCCCTCTCTCTCTGTCTCACTTTATTCCCACCCTCTCTCTCCCTCTGTACTCTCCGTCTCTCCCTTTGTACTACCCCTATCTCTCTTTGTTCTACCCTTTATTTTCATTTGTTCTACCCCTCTCTCCCTCATTTTTTACCAACCCCTCCCTCCCTTTGTTCTACTCCCACTGCCTCCATTTGGTCTCTCCTCTCTCTCTTGTTTACCCATCTCTCACTCTTTCTGTACTGTTTCTTCCTCAGTTATCTCTCCTCTCCTCTCTTCTCTCCCACTGTTCTCTTCCCTCTCTCTACTGTGTTCTCCCTCTGTTTTCCCCCTCTTTTTTTCTGTTCTCTCCCTCTCTATTCCCTCCTCTCTCTCCCTCTGTTTTTTGCCTCCTCCCTCTCTCTCTCTGTACTGCCTCCCCCCCCTTTCTCTCTTTCTCTCCCTCTGTTCTCTATCCCTTTCCCCTCTCTCCACCTCTATCCCTCCTCTCTCTTGTTCTCTTTCTCCATTCCCCCCCCCTCTCTTTCTTTCCTAATCTACATAAGCTGCATTAATTTGCAATATGTGTTTAAAAATCATGTACTACTTCTGTTACTGGGTTATATGTTACACAAAAAAGTAAATATATTGAAATTATGCTTTTTTGGTGTGGGGGCTCTTCATGTATTCTTTGGATTCTTGCACCGGGGGCCCTGAGGCTTCTAGTTACACCTCTCATTTCTACTTTGCAACTTAACCAGTTAAGGAATGTGAATTTTAGAGAAAAACTTTCCCATGGTACAAGAGAATTTTTAGCATTTTTGCTATCAGTCCATTTAAACAGAAAGTTTCACTGCCACATGCAAATATATTAACAAAATAGTTAACTTTTTCAAAAACTTTGGATTTCTCACTGAAATTATTTACACACAACTACTGCAGTCAGAAAACAAATGGTTGTGAAAGCTTTTATGTAGTCCCCTTTGTTCTGAAACAGCAGACATGCATGGCATGTCATGGCAGCTTTGCGCCACACTTCTGATATTTCAGCATTGAATGGGTTAATCAGGAAGCTTGCAAGGTTAATTTCTGTAGTGTAGAGATTATCTTCCCACCTCCTGATCACTACCTGATCCCTCCCAAGCAGCTCTCTTTTCTCCTTCACCTCCCACTGGTCAATATATATATATATATATATATATATATACACAGGGAGTGCAGAATTATTAGGCAAGTTGTATTTTTGAGGATTAATTTTATTATTGAACAACAACCATGTTCTCAATGAACCCAAAAAACTCATTAATATCAAAGCTGAATAGTTTTGGAAGTAGTTTTTAGTTTGTTTTTAGTTATAGCTATTTTAGGGGGATATCTGTGTGTGCAGGTGACTATTACTGTGCATAATTATTAGGCAACTTAACAAAAAACAAATATATACCCATTTCAATTATTTATTTTTACCAGGGAAACCAATATAACATCTCAACATTCACAAATATACATTTCTGACATTCAAAAACAAAACAAAAACAAATCAGTGACCAATATAGCCACCTTTCTTTGCAAGGAAACTCAAAAGCCTGCCATCCATGGATTCTGTCAGTGTTTTGATCTGTTCACCATCAACATTGCGTGCAGCAGCAACCACAGCCTCCCAGACACTGTTCAGAGAGGTGTACTGTTTTCCATCCTTGTAAATCTCACATTTGATGATGGACCACAGGTTCTCAATGGGGTTCAGATCAGGTGAACAAGGAGGCCATGTCATTAGATTTTCTTCTTTTATACCCTTTCTTGCCAGCCACGCTGTGGAGTACTTGGACGCGTGTGATGGAGCATTGTCCTGCATGAAAAGCATGTTTTTCTTGAAGAATGCAGACTTCTTCCTGTACCACTGCTTGAAGAAGGTGTCTTCCAGAAACTGGCAGTAGGACTGGGAGTTGAGCTTGACTCCATCCTCAACCCAAAAAGGCCCCACAAGCTCATCTTTGATGATACCAGCCCAAACCAGTACTCCACCTCCACCTTGCTGGCGTCTGAGTCGGACTGGAGCTCTCTGCCCTTTACCAATCCAGCCACGGGCCCATCCATCTGGCCCATCAAGACTCACTCTCATTTCATCAGTCCATAAAACCTTAGAAAAATCAGTCTTGAGATATTTCTTGGCCCAGTCTTGACGTTTCAGCTTGTGTGTCTTGTTCAGTGGTGGTCGTCTTTCAGCCTTTCTTACCTTGGCCATGTCTCTGAGTATTGCACACCTTGTGCTTTTGGGCACTCCAGTGATGTTGCAGCTCTGAAATATGGCCAAACTGGTGGCAAGTGGCATCTTGGCAGCTGCACGCTTGACTTTTCTCAGTTCATGGGCAGTTATTTTGCGCCTTGGTTTTTCCACACGCTTCTTATGACCCTGTTGACTATTTTGAATGAAACGCTTGATTGTTCGATGATCACGCTTCAGAAGCTTTGCAATTTTAAGAGTGCTGCATCCCTCTGCAAGATATCTCACTATTTTTGACTTTTCTGAGCCTGTCAAGTCCTTCTTTTGACCCATTTTGCCAAAGGAAAGGAAGTTGCCTAATAATTATGCACACCTGATATAGGGTGTTGATGTCATTAGACCACACCCCTTCTCATTACAGAGATGCACATCACCTAATATGCTTAATTGGTAGTAGGCTTTCGAGCCTATACAGCTTGGAGTAAGACAATATGCATAAAGAGGATGATGTGGTCAAAATACTCATTTGCCTAATAATTCTGCACTCCCTGTATATATATATATATATATATATATATATATATATATATATATATATTTATAAAATTAAAATGTTTCTGCATTGCAGTGATCCCTCCTCCCCCCCAACCAATTGCTCATAGGTCTCCCCTTTCTCACCCCTTAGCATAGCATAGGGAATTCATCCGTCCCCCAATTTCACTAAACATTTTTTTCTACAGGTAGGGAAGTCTCCCCTTCTTCCTCTCCCTCCCCCTCCTGTGATGTGCCACCCACCCGCTTCACTCCTTTCCTTATTTTAAGTACTGTATGTAATTTAAAATATAGTTATTTTTACTTGTTTTTTATTTTATTTTCAAACATAAATATGTAATTTTAATGATATATGTATATTTTAAAAATAAATCGAACAAGCAAAAATAACTACATTTTAAATTGTATACAATTTATACATATTAAAAAAATCATATATTATACATTACAATGCATATCAATTTAACATTGTATATAAATCCAATGCTACATTAAACTATTCACCCCATTATGTACCCTAACCCACAGTGCAATCTACACTATTAACCCCTAATCTGCCATAACCTAAAGACTGAGAACATACCGTTGAGGCTTGCAACATTGCAATCTCTGCTTCTTATCCTAGGTGACAAAGATAAATCACCTCAAACTCTCTTGTTCAGGAAGATTGACAGGCCCTGCTCTCATGCAATTAGCTGCCCAGGTACAGGACTGTACAACAGAGCTTTTCAATTTTGCCAAATGAAGATTGCAGGTGGAAAGGTTTTCGGCTTGAGAACTTGCCCAGCTTGCTAACTTTTCCTGTTAGACATGCTAGTATCAGTCAAGGTATAATGGTGAAAAAGAATAGAGGTTACATTTCCTCCAAGTTTGTGAGTTTTATATATATTGTCACCACAGTTTGATTTATTATGCAGAACCACCACTGAATTAATATGTTGCACAGAGCCACAGGGTTGGTACATTATGTTATGCAAAAATTAACCATTATAGCTATTATACGGCTAGATTACGAGTTTTGCGCTAAGAGCTGCTCAGTACTAACTTGCAAGTTATTGTCACTACTCACCTCCCTACAGCGCTATTATTACAGGTTTACAAAAACTTGGCGTTAGCAGGCAATAAGTGAGCATAAAGCAAAATTGAGCTCCATACCGCACTCCAATACCAGCGCTGCGGTGAGCTGCGGTGAGCTGTTTTTACGTGCTCCTGCACGATTTCCCTATAGCCATCAATGGGGAGAGCTGGCTAAGAAAAATCCTAACACCTGCAATAAAGGAGCGTAAAGCTCCGTAACGCAGTCCCATTGATTCCTATGGGGAAAGAAAATTGATGTTTACACCTAACACCCTAACATAAACCCTGAGTCTAAACACCCCTAATCTGCTGCCCCTGACATCACTGACACCTACATTACACTTATTAACCCCTAATATGCCGCCCCCGACATCGCCACCACCTACCTACACTTATTAACCCCTAATCTGCTGCCCCCGCCACCGCTGCCACCTGTATTACACTTATTAACCCCTAATCTGCCGCCCCCAACGTCGCCGCCACCTACCTACAATTATTAACCCCTAATCTGCTGCCCCAACGTCGTCGCCACTATACTAAAGTTACTAACCCATAAACCTAACCCTAACACCCACTAACTTTAATGTAATTAAAATAAATCTAAATAAAACCTACTATTAATAACTAACTTATTCCTATTTAAAACTCAATACTTACCTGTAAAATAAACTCTAAGCTAGCTACAATATAACTAATAGTTACATTGTATCTAGCTTAGTTTTTATTTTTATTTCACAGGTAATTTTGTATTTATTTTAACTAGGTAGACCAAACTATATAAATATGAAGCTCATAAACTGATTGATAAACTAATAATGAGAGGATATAACAGAACACTTCTTAAGAGAACCATGATACAAGTAGCAAAGATGAATAGAAATGCACTACTAAACAAAAGGGAAGAACAGGCCATCCCTATTAGGAGTAGAAATTCACATAATAACCCAGTGTCAGCATCTCATACCACAGAGGATTATACGCTGATTATGCGGGATAAAGACCCCATCTATTTTACCACTAAATACAGCAAACAATTTTACAAAATATGTGGAATAATTAAAAAATACCTTCCAGTATTAAATGGTGATATGGCACTCAAATATAGGCTAGAGAATGCAGTTAAGATCACAGCCAAGAAAGCCACTAATATAGGAGACATTATAAAGAAAAAATTCCACAAAAAGGAACCAATACAAACTAACTGGTTAACACCCACCACTGGTTTCTATAAATGTGGGTATGTTCGATGCAAAAGCTGTGATTACACAAATATAAGCAAGAAATTGACATCAACCCAAACAGGAAAGGAATATTATATTAAGAGCAGAATCAAATGTGCATCCACATTTGTAATCTACCTGGTGACTTCTAAACAGTGTGGATTTCAATATGTGGGTATAACCACCCGCCCCCTTAAGGACAGAATAAGGGAACATCTTACATCCATAGAAGAGAGTGTACCTATTACTCCGGTAGCAAAACATTTTCACACACATCCGGAAAACATTAGGAATTTCTCATTTCAGGGAATAGAACATATAATCAAGGATCCCCAGGGAGGTGATATACTTAAAACCCTACTCAAAAGAGAAGTATTCTGGATTTTCACAATAGTAACGAGAACGCCCTCAGGTATCAATAGGAGATATGATGTCAATTTATTTATAGAATGAATATACCTTCTACCTATAAATATAAGTAATAATCAAGTAGCGATCAAAATAACCAAACAACTAAATAACAAAATAACTAAATTGTTTCAAATTCAATTGGTTCCCTGGACATAAGTGGTTCATTTATATCAGTACATACCCTTTAGAGAATCTCTCTAGTATCCCTCATTAGTATATACCATAGGTATCTAATAAGAGAACTGAAATATATCATCCTAATAAGAGAATGAATCAGCAGGCATTCTGAATTAAAGACTACAAAGTATATCAAGGGAGACTTCTTGGTTTCTATGCGTGTGTGTTTGTGTATGTACACAAGTACTAGTGTGTGTGCATGCACAAACACACATATAAATATATTTACATATATACGCAAAAGTAAGATGAACAGGACTATATAGTTTTTCTTTTCTGTTTGCTGCATTTCTAAGATACTTATGTCTGAATTAAGATAGATTAATCAGACTATTACACTGTGTAAAAGTATGCAGGACATTTGTATAGACAATCCCAATATGTTTTTAACTATAACTAAATCTTTTTAACCGTAGAATGTTGTTTATTAAGACTCATACTGTTTATTTAGTTGTTTGCCTGTGTGTTAATTTCTTGAACTTTTTTGAACATTCTTACTTAGTTTGTTTATGTCTTATCTTTAGTCCCTATCTTTTCTTTGTTCTCTAAATAATTTTTTTCTGTCTGAAGTAACCATCATGCATTTTCTTGGTTTGGAGAATATGTTCACACAAAAAAAATCATTTTATAATTTGCATTTGTAAAATTAAGTTGTATCCAATTGTAATATATCATCTCTTTAGTGTATATTGTGGTGCCAGAGGTTAATGTTTACTTAACATTCCCCTTAAGTATAGACCAATGAGATTTAATCAATTCATACTCTCACCTTACTTAATCTCACCTGTGGCACTACAACGATTATCTCTGAGGAAGTGCACGAGAGCATGCGCGAAACATGTCAGATAATATGAAGCTGCTGTACCTATCTACTACCTGCTGAATAAAAACACTACTGACATTGGCTACCAGTCCGGAATCTTTGTCTCTTTCTTCAATTTAAACTAATTACACCTAATCTAATAGCCTTATCAAAATAAAAAGCCCCCCCAAAATAAAATAAAAAACCTAGCATAAACTAAACTGCCAATAGCCCTTAAAAGGGCCTTTTGCTGGGCATTGCCCCAAAGAAATCAGCACTTTTACCTGTAAGAAAAATACAAACAACCCCCCCAACAGTAAAACCCACCAATCACACAACCAACCCCCCCAAATAAAATCCTATCTAAAAAACCTAAGGTCCCAATTGCCCTGAAAAGGGCATTTAGCTCTTTTTCCACCCAAACCCTAATCTAAAAATTAAACCCACCCAGTAAACCCTTAATAAAACCTAACACTAACCCCCGAAGATCCACTTACAGTTTTTGAAGACCTGACATACATCCTCAACGAAGTGGCAGAAGTCTTCATCCAAGCAGCAAGAAGTCTTCAGCCAATCGGAATTCAAGGGATGCCATCTTGGATGACGTCCCATAAAGGAACCTTCATTCTTCAGTCGCCATCGTAAGAAGAGGATGCTCCGCGCCAGATGTCTTGAAGATGGAGCCGCTCCATGCCGGATGGATGAAGATAGATGATGCCATCTGGATGAAGACTTCTGCCGGCATGGATGAAGACTTCGGCCCGCTTGGATGAAGACTTCTGCCGGCTTCGCTGAGGACTTCTGCCGCTTCATTGAAGATGAATGTCGGAGTTTAGTGTTAGGTTTTATTAAGGGTTTATTGGGTGGGTTTTATTTTTAGATTAGGGTTTGGGTGGAAAAAGAGCTAAATGCCTTTTTAAGGGCAATGCCCAACCAAATTCCCTTTTCAGGGCAATGGGGAGCTTAGGTTTTTTAGATAGGATTTTATTTGGGGGGGTTGGTTATGTGGGTGGTGGGTTTTACTGTTGGGGGTTTGTTTGTATTTTTTTACAGGTAAACGAGCTGATTTCTTTGGGGCAATGCCCCACAAAAGGCTCGCCTTATTCAGCATTGCACCAGCAGCTCACAAGAGCTGCTGGTGCAACGCCGCCCCCTGCAGACTCATGGCCAATGGGCCGCCGCAGGGGGTGTCAGTCAACCCAATCATACTCGATCGGGTTGATTTCCGGTGATGTCTGTCCGCCTGCTCAGAGCAGATTATGGAGCAGCGGTCTTTGTGACCAATGCTTCATAACTGCTATTTCTGGAGAGCCTGCAGGCTCGCCAGAAACACGGGGCTTGATAAATACGGCCATACGGAGCTTGATAAATATGCCCCATAGTATATTTTATATATATATATATCTATATATATATATACAGTATATATATCTATCTATATATCTATCTATAGTTATATAAATATATAAATATACACAGGTATAGGTTTACATACAAATGTATACAGAAATATATATTTAAATATAAATATTACAGGATTCAGGAATGAAACAATATTAGTCCTAGGGAATCTGCTAAATATTAGGTAATACCAAAGTGGTAGCATGAATAAATTGTAATGATTGTTATTGCGTTGTTTTCATATATGATTCTTGTAGCACTGTAGAATTTTAAAGCAGGGCTGGACTTTACCTGGGTATTTTAAGGAAGATCAACCCACTCCAACTCCCTTTTGTTATACAAACATACCCAATAACAGACAGGTATAATGTACTGGTATGATTTATATAAACATTTAACATCCGTCTGTCACTGTATTTTGTAAATTAGTGATAATTAAAAAGTAAAAAAAGTAAAATGTATTAAAGAACAAAGCTATTAAAATTCACATTTGAAGAGATGTGAAACCCAAACTTTTCTTTCATGCTTCAGACAGAGCATACCATTTTAAAGAACTTTCTAATTTACTATTATCAATTTTTATCCATTCTATTGATATCTTTTGTTTAAAATCAGTATGCATAGTAGCCGGCATACATTTTGCAAGAATTTTATCCATATGCAAGAGCACTACATGGCAGCTCTATTTCCTGCCATGTAGTGCTCCAGATGCCTACCTAGGTATTTCTTCAACATCATCATGGGAACAAAGCAAGAGGCAGTAAGAGGCAAGGCTGGTGCTGTATCATGCACAAATAATAATACGGTCTACTGCGCTAACCCGACAATGTGCTAGATCAACTACACTGAAGCCAAAAGGAATTCTTGAAATTCTTATGTTCTTCACTTAAAAGAAAAAGCTCTTTTTAGTGTTATATATATATATATATATATATGTGTGTGTGTGTACAGTATCTCACAAAAGTGAGTACACCCCTCACATTTTTGTAAATATTTTATTATATCTTTTCATGTGACAATAATGAAGAAATGACACTTTTCTACAATGTAAAGTAGTAAGTGTATAGCCTGTATAACAGTGTAAATTTGCTGTCCCCTCAAAATAACTCAACCCATAGCCATTAATGTCTAAACCATTGGCAACAAAAGTGAGTATACCCTTAAGTGGAAAAATCCAAATTGGGCCCAAAGTGTCAATATTTTGTGTGGCCACCATTATTTTCCAGCACTGCCTTAACTCTCTTTGGCATGGAGTTCACCAGAGCTTCACAGGTTGCCACTGGAGTCCTCTTCCCCTCCTTTATGACAACGTCACAGAGCTGGTGGATGTTGGATGTTAGAGACCTTGCACTCCCCCACCTTCCTTTTTCGGATGCTCCACATATGCTCAATAGGGTTTAGGTCTGGAGACATGCTTGGCCAGTTCATCACCTTTACCCTCAGCTTCTTTAGCAAGGCAATGGTCATCTTGGAGGTTTGTTTGGGGTCGTTATCATGTTGGAATACTGCCCTGTGGCCCAGTCTCTGAAGGGAGGGGATCATGCTCTGCTTCAGTATGTCACAGTACATGTTGGCATTCATGGTTCCCTCAATGAACTGTAGCTCCCCAGTGCCGGCAGCACTCATGCAGGCCCAAACCATGACACTCCCACCACCATGCTTTACTGTAGGCAAGGCACACTTGTCTTTGTACTTCTCACCTGGTTGCCGCTACACACGCTTGACACCATCTGAACAAAATAAGTTTATCTTGGTCTCATCAGACCACAGGACATGATTCAAGTAGTCCATGTCCTTAGTCTGCTTGTCTTCAGCAAACTGTTTGCGTGCTTTCTTGTGTATCATCTTTAGAAGAGGCTTCCTTCTGGGACGACAGCCATGCAGACCAATTTGATGCAGTGTGCGGCATATGGTCTATTTCCCAAAGACAACCTCAGGATATGAAACTGAGCATGTGCACTCAACTACTTTGGTCAATCATGGCGACATCTGTTATGAGTGGAACGTGTACTGTGAAACCGCTGTATGGTCTTGCCCACCGTGCTGCAGCTCAGTTTCAGGGTCTTGACAATCTTCTTATAGCCTGGGCCATCTTTATGTAGAGCAACAATTATTTTTACAGATCCTCAGAGAGTTCTTTGCCATGAGGTGCCATGTTAAACTTCCAGTGACCAGTATGAGAGAGTGTGAGAGCGATAACACCAAATTTAACACACCTGCTCCCCATTCACACCTGAGACCTTGAAACACTAACAAGTCACATGACACCAGGGAGGTAAAATGGTAATTGGCCCAATTTGGACATTTCCACTTAGGGGTGTACTCACTTTTGTTGCCAATGGTTTAGACGTTAATGGCTGTGTGTTGAGTTATTTTGAGGGGACAGCACTCTTATACAGGCTGAACACTCACTATTTTACATTGTAGCAAAGTGTAATTTCTTCATTGTTGTCACATGAAAAGATATAATAAAATATTTACAAAAATGTGAGGGGTGTACTCACTTTTGTGAGATACTGTATATATATTTTTTGTAAAATATCTATCTCTATCTATCTATGTATCTATGTATATATATATTTGAAACAAAGAGAGAAAAGACCACTATTATCCAGCACTAGACTATTACTTCTATCATAAATATCACACATAAACCCAAGAGGGTGAGGGAGAAAGAAGTCTATGCCCCCAGTTAAAGTATAATACAAATTTATTACAGTAACAAGAGGACAACATAAATAGGTCTACTGCTAGTCTGCAACAGGAACATATCTGTATAAAGCATGTACATAATATTAATTAATACATCTGACATCTGTGTAATGTTCCAAATACAATATTGAGCTAAAAAGCTACAAAGTGTCCCACCAAAAGGCAAGTTGTTTAGAGTTTGAACATCAACATCATAATTTCATATTTCCAATCACAGCCAAACTGGCTGTATTTATAATCCAAAGGAATAATGATTATCAGTATAGTCTCAACAAGTGGCAATCAGATATATATTACTGATTCAGGATCATCCATCCATCCAAACTGCTGATGTTGCAGAAATACAGGTGAACCTTTAACCCTTTCAATCATGGATACACAACATGAAAAACAGCAAACCGCTATATTACCTTGTCGATGTACGCTTTAGAATAGCTCTGTATTGCTTCATACTATCGGCATATTCAGGTTGACTGGGATTTTGTGCTGTATTACCTTACGTTGTGTTCTTCCTGAGTTGGGTATTTGCACCATTGATCACCTTTGCAGTGTTGGTATTGCCACAAGTGTTCCTTTAGAGATGCAAAAAAGTGATTTCAAACATTTCAGAGGCACTTGAGCGCATAAGCGTGCCTCAATTTGCAGACAGGCAGTAGTCTTCAGCGGCTTGCAGCTGATAAGCCCCGCTGAGTAGCAGCTACGCGCGTTTCACTCGTTCAAACATACAGGCTTCTTCCGGCTATGTAACTATATATATATATATATATATATTATATATAAAATATATATATACAAAACATGGGTGGGGGTCAGCACTCTCAGGCTGGACCGGGTACACATCCTATGACCCTTGCAACATGCACAGCCCTGGGTGCAAACCAGCACTCTCAGGAAGCTGCACTGTTACCAGAGCCACAGGCAGTTAACCCCAGTCAGGCCTGGGTGCAAGGCCCAAACAAGGAAAATTAAAAAAAAAAATATTTTTTAATATAAACACACAGAAAAAGTCCAGCACTCACTCACAAGCTCTCAACTAAGATAAAAAGCAACATGGAAGAATTAGTTACCGCATCTGGCCAAATGGGAGAAAAGCCCAGGTACCTCGTCAAGGTTTCTTCCAAATAAACCTGGGTCCCTAAACAGCCACACAATGCAGGCTCACAATCAAACAACTGTGAAAAAATGGAGGGTGCACAGGCTTATGTAATTTCCCAAACATATACAAAACATGGGGTGGGGTCAACACTCTCAGGCTGGACCGGGTACACATCCAATGACCCTGCAACATGCACAGCCCTGGGTGCAAACCAGCACTCTCAGGAAGCTGCACTGTTACCCAGAGCCACAGGCAGTTTACCAAAGTCAGGCCTGGGTGCAAGGCACAAACAAGGAAAATTACAAAAAATAATATTTTTTAATATAAACACACAGAAAAAGTCCCAGCACTCACTCACAAGCTCTCAACTAAGATAAAAGCAGCAATGGAAGAATTAGTTACCGCATCTGGCCAAATTGAGAAAAGCATAGGTACCTCGTCAAGGTTTCTTCCAAATAAACCTGGGTCCCCCTAAACAGCCACACAATGCAGGCTCACAATCAAACAACTGTGAAAAAATGGAGGGTGCACAGGCTTATGTAATTTCCCCAAACATATACAAAACATGGGTGGGGTCAGCACTCTCAGGCTGGACCGGGTACACATCCGATGACCCTGCAACATGCACAGCCCTGGGTGCAAACCAGCACTCTCAGGAAGCTGCACTGTTACCAGAGCCACAGGCAGTTAACCCCAGTCAGGCCTGGGTGCAAGGCCCAAACAAGGAAAATTACAAAAAATAATATTTTTTAATATAAACACACAGAAAAAGTCCAGCACTCACTCACAAGCTCTCAACTAAGATAAAAAGCAGCAATGGAGAAGAATTAGTTACCCGCATCTGGGCCAAATATATACAGAATCCAGGTAAACCCCATGCCTGGCCTCCAGCGAATCTGTGGTCACGCAAAAAACAGGCAAAAACACAGGTATATTTTAAAAAAAAAACTTTATCGTATCAAGAAGCAAGGGCCTTGACCCAAACGTTTCAGGTCTCACAGGAGACTTTTTCAATGGAGGCCGTAAAGACATCCATTTAAAAAGGCTCCTGCGAGAGCCGAAACGTTTGGGTCAAGTCCCTTGTTTTTCTTTTTGATACGATAAAGGCTTTTTTGAAAATTCCTATGTTTGTGCCTGCTTTTTGGATGACCTTGGATCGCTGGAACCAGGCGTGGGGTTTGTACCTGGATTCTTTATACTTCGACTTAAGCAGAGCACCAGGTTGTTGTTAAGATGGTGTGTTTCCTCTACATTCTTATATATATATATATATAATATATATAATATTATATATATATATATGAATATATATATTCTCTTCAAACATCACATTCCTTTTTTAACCCTTTTAAAATGTTTTTATCAATAATAAGCTGATATTTTTTAATAAAAAGTGTAAAGAGTGTTTTGTAACCCTTACACTTTACAGTAGGTGTCAGATCAAGCTAATCCTTCTTGCACTATTTGGGTTTCCACTGAAGCGCAACCGATTACTTTTCAGCACTATTTAGCGCTTTCACAATATCCATTTAAAGTAATTGGTGTGCTAGAGCGATTTTGGTAGCACTAAACCTTCTCTGGTAAAATCTTATTACAAAGTGTATATATAAAAAATATAAAATAAATTATTTAAGATATATAAAAGGGGGCTTGCAAAATTTATAGCAAGGGTGGAAAAGAAAATGTGTGTAAAGGAAATGTTCGCTAATAAATAACAATTAAGCAATCAGAATGTCCAATACAATAGAAATATTTTGTAACAATGGGCAGCACACCTGGAAAGGATCCTGGATCACGAACAGCTGAAATACATAGAATGATGGAGGCGCCTCATAGGGTGAGTAAGTCCAAAGTATCTTATAGGTAAAAAGTGAAGACAAAGGGCAACTTATGAATATGATGGCTCTACTCATAGTGAGCATTACATGTACTGGAGAATATTGGTCCCTCCAGTGGGACAGCCACAGATGATTTCTCCAAGCCCACCTGTATGGTAACAATCCATCCCTGTGATGTTATCCCCATGTCAGATAGAGGCTCCAAGCGGACTGTGGCATCACCATCAGTGCAGGAACTACTGTCCGAGCTGTCCAAACACTGCCTTTATAGCACTCCAGGGAGTGAATGAAGCGATAGATACAATACACCCAAAGAGAGATTGGCAAGAAAAAGAGCTGCATGCCACAGTGTGTAGAAAAAATGTATAAGTCCTCTAAGATAATTTTTTTTTCTTTTTTTAAAAAGCAACGAGTTTCTCAGGGCTTTATGCACTGTTTCATCAGACTATAAGCATTGATTAAAAACACAGGTTTATATCATCATGAAACCCACCTTCCAATTCCATTTTTTAGATATGGGCGGTTTAGTATTTAAAGGGACATGATATATGACACAAACACATAATTAAAACATAGAGGAATTATCATATTGATTAAATATTGTGAATATTTTATTAATGCTATGCACACTTAAGTTTGGGGTAATTGGGCCATATTTATAAAAATTAGCCAGAGATCTGATCTCTGGTTTCATTATTTATGCACTAAATGCTCTGCCCTTTTTGCAGGCATGCAATAATACCACTTGTAATCTAAGCCCTATGTGTTTAACTTTAGGGGTTAAATACATAGGGGTCAATCACAATATGGCAAATAAAACCTTTCAAATTATTTATCTACAAAATGGTACATTTTGTAGAAAAATCATTAGATCCACATTTCTTAAAGATTGTGACAGGCCCCATAATTCATATGCATAGCAACAGTCCAATAATAAAAAATGAATGTCGGGTGCTAAAGATAAATTATATTTTATTATAATTAAACAATACTGTCAGTGTACAATACAAAATACTGACAGTTGTAGCTAGAAAAAAATGTAGAGATTGTGACTTCAAAATATTTAAAGCTGAAACAGATTTTCATACTAACACAAGATTGTAAAATTTTTGGTGTTACATTATAATCAAGACAGCAAAATAATAAATAAAAATGACAATGGAAACTAGGCATGTAAAGAATGGTTTCTAGAATAAACTAAATTAATAATTACAAAATTATTTTTTGTCTTATATTTAGTTGTTTAATGTTGCTTAGATGTCCGCAAAAAAAGCCAAATGATTATTTAGAGTCAAGAACAATAACAAAGATCAGATCTCAGGAACGGACAAAATTCCACCCCAACAATCCATTTATTGTTCTCATTCACTAAGAGATTAGAGGCAAGAATAAATTTAACAGAATTTGCTTATGAAAAGTGGGAGCTACTTTGCATTAATAATTATTGAGTTGGTTTAAAGATCACACCTTTTATTTCTCACAAAAAAGATAAAAACATCTTAAAAAAACTGAATGAAACTCGAAACTGAATATATTTAACGTCATGGACATCATGGGAATAAATAAAAATAAAGCAAGATTCAAATCTCTTAGCAAAGACTTGTCAAAAATGTTGTTTGCCTACAATATTGCTTAGAAAATGTGATTAGACATTTGCAGTGCATTTTATTTATCAAGGCTAAGAATCTTTGTGCATTTTGGTGATTTATCTGCTTGTTTAAATTAAAAAAATGAACTGAGATTCTTCAAGAGGTAATGATTTGAAGTATATTATTAGACGGGTGGACAAGTGCTTTTCATTTTGTTGAATAGATTGGCAAATATATGAAACACTTATTCAATAAAATAGAAACTACAACGGTTGCTTAATTTAAAATGACAAGGACTTTAAAATTAATTATAACTTAAAGGGACACTGAACCCAAATTTTATCTTTCATGATTCAGAAAGAGCATGCAATTTTAAGCAACTTTCTAATATACTAATTTATTATCAATTTTTCTTCATTCTCTTGCTATCTTTCTTTGAAAAGCAAGAATGTAAGTTTAGAAGCCAGCCAATTTTTGGTTCACAACTGGGATGTCCCCTGTTGATTGGTAGACATTTGCTGGTTCCTTAGCTTAGATGCCTTCTTTTTCAAATAACCGATAGCAATGAGAACAAAGAAAAATTGATAATAGGAGTAAATTAGTAAGTTGCTTAAAATTGCATGCTCTATCTGAATCATGAAAGAAATGTTTTGGGTTTAGTATCCCTTTAAAGGGACATTATTCGCAAAATTTCATATAACTGCATGTAATGGATACTACTGTAAAGAAGAATATGCACAGACACTGATATAAAATCCAGTATAAAACTTTTTAAAAATTTACTTAGAAGTTCCCAAATTAAGGGACCATTATTCACAAATTTTCATATAACTGCATGTAATAGATACTACTGTAAAGAAGAATATGCACAGATACTGATATAAGAATCCAGTATAAAAAGTTTTTAAAAATTTACTTAGAAGTTCCCCAAATTAGCACTGGTTGATGAAGTTAGGCTGGGACACCCACTGAAATGGGTTGAGAAAGCAGGAATAGCAGATACACCCACAGTCTTGGGGGTTAGCTGTTAGGGATTTAAGTAGTGTAGGGGTAGTTTGTGATTTTTTTTGGCAGTTTAGGGGGTTACTAGGTGAGGGATTTTATTGTAATGGAGAGTTGTGGTGGTTTAGGGGATTAATAGGTTAGGGGCTTATTGTGATGGGGGTTGTGTCAGTTATAGGGGTTAAATAGGTTAGGGGGATTAGGTTAATAGGTTATGGCAGTTAGGGGTTAATAGTCGTAGCAGTGTTAGGATGTGCTGGGGGTGTGAGGGCGCTTAAGGGATTAATAGATTAGAGGAGCATTATATGTAAATACAATGTTCTTCAACCCCTTAATGACCGGCACCATTTTCAATTTTCTTACCCTTAATGACAATGGCTATTTTTACATTTCTGCAGTGTTTGTGTTTAGCTGTAATTTTCCCTCTTTACTCATTTACTGTACCCACACATATTATTATACCGTTTTTCTCGCTATTAAATGGACTTTCTAAAGATACCATTATTTTCATCATGTCTTTATAATTTACTAAAAAAATAATAATAAAATATGAGGAAAAAATGGAAAAAAACACACTTTTTCTAACTTTGACCCCCAAAATATGTGACACAATCTACAATCACCAAAAAACACCCATGCTAAATAGTTTCTGAATTTTGTCCTGAGTTTAGAAATACCAATGTTTACAAGGTCTTTGCTTTTTTTGCAATTTATGGTGCAATAAATACAGTAGCACTTCGCTATTTCCAAACCACTTTTTTTCAAAATTAGAGCTAGTTACATTGGAACCCTGATATCTGTCAGGAATACCTGAATATCCCTTGACATGAATATATTTTTTTTTTAGAAGACAACCCAATGTATTGATCTACGGCCCAATTTTGGTATATTTCATGCCACCATTCTCACCGCCACAAATGCGTATTAAAAAAAAAAAAAGTTCACTTTTTCACAAAATTTGTCACAAACTTTAGGTTTCCCACTGAAATTATTTACAAACAGCTTCTGCAATTATGGCACAAATGGTTGTAAATGCTTCTCTGGGATCCCCTTTTTTCAGAAATAGCAGACTTATATGGCTTTTGGGTTGCTTTTTGGTAATTAGAAAGGTCCGCTAAATGCCGTCTGCGCACCACACGTGTTTTATGCCCAGGAGTGAAGGGGTTAATTTAGGGAGCTTGTAAGGAGCTTGTAGGGTTAATTTTAGCTTTAGTGTTGTAGTGTAGTAGACAAACCCACAAGTATTGCATACTAGGCCCATTTTGGTATATTTTATGCCACCATTTCACCGCCAATTGCGAGCAAATAAAAATAAAACTTAACATTTTTCACAATTTTAGGTTTCTCACTGAAATTATTTACAAACAGTTTGTGCAATTATGGCAGAAATTGTTGTAAAAGTTTCTCTGGGATCCTCTTTGTTCAGAAATAGCAGACTTCTAAGGCTTTTGGCGTTGCTTTTTGGTAATTAGAAGGCCGCTAAATGCTGCTGCGCACCACACGTTAATTATGCCCAGCAGTGAAGGGGTTAAATTAGGTAGCCTTGTAGGGAGCTTGCAGGGTTAATTTTAGAGATCAAGCCTCCCACCTGACACATCCCACCCCCTGATCCCTCCCAAACAGCTCTCTTCCCTCCCCCACCCCACAATTGTTCCCGCCATCTTAAGTACTGGCAGAAAGTCTGCCAGTACTAAATAAAAGAGGTTTTTTTTTTTTAAATAAAAATAATAAAGTATTTTAGCTGTGATGGACCCCTGCCTTAGCCCCAACCTCCCTGATCCCCCCTCCAGCTCTCTAACCCTCTCCCCTACCTAATTACCGCCATCTTGGGTACTGGCAGCTGTCTGCCAGTACCCAGTTTGGCCCCAAAAACCCCCCAAAAAGTATTTTTATTTTATTTTTACTTAAAAAACTATTTCTGTAGTGTAGCAGCCCCCCACAATACCACCACCCCCACCCCCTCCCAGATCCTTTTATATTTTTTTTTTTAAAAAAAATCCCTTTTTTTCCCCTTTCTGCCCTCATTCATTGGTGTCAGTGTGGCTAATGGGTGCACGTGCACGCGCGCACGTGAACGCGCACGCACAAATGCCTGCTCACGTGCACACACGCGCATCCTGCACGCGCGCGCGCACCCTCACACCCGGCACTATCGCTACCGGTGCAGAGAGGGCCACAGAGTGGCTCTCTCTGCATCGGGGGCTTGTAAAGTGGTATTGCAGGATGCCTCCATATCGAGGCATCACTGCAATACCCTCAGAGCTGCTGGAAGCATTTGTGATCGCTTCCAGCACTCTGTTTGACAACTGACGTACCAGGTACGTCCATTGTCATTAACTGCTTGTTAATGCATGACGTACCTGGTACGTCAGTTGTCATTAAGGGGTTAAATTATTCAGAATTTCTTGTATAATGCATATTATTTTAAGTATTGCATAGATTTTAAACAGATGTTTATTTTTTGTGTTTTTTATTTTTGTCTTTTTCTATTTTAAGCATTAATATTTATTTTTCTAAATATTATTATATTATAAAAGTCAGTAGCCACAACTTAAAATTTTTACATAACAGCATTTTGTTTGCAAAGTTATGTAACACTACAAAATTGAGGCTACTGTCTTGCTCCTATAGTTATAATATGAAGTTGTTTTTTAACTAAAGTAAGTTAAGTAAGTAACATAGATCGCAGACATGACATATAGATAAGAGTTCCAGGGGAGTAACCTACATCGCCAGTAGTGTGATATGTTCAAAGCACTGCCCTACAGGTAAACTCCAGGGATTCAGTCATATTTGTTACTCCACCTTTTTTTCAGTGGTGAGAGGCAGGTAGTGTAGGTTTAGTTACAGTTAAGGTAGGTAGTGTAGGTTTAGTTACAGTTAAGGTAGGTATGTATTAATAGAATTGTTCCTACACATAAATCTCTTTTTGTTTTAATGAGTGCACTGTCTGTGCTGTGTACAAACACTTCAAATACAGCCCACGCCATCCTGCCAACGATTGACAATGTCAGCAGCGTTTTGTAGAAGTCGCAATGCCTATTATTTCCTATGGGAGATACATTGCCACTTGTCGAGACTTTGCGGCTCAGACACATTTTTTTTATATATTGAAAGATCAACGGACTGCAAGCCTGGTAAACCCAAGTAGGCAGTTTTTCGCTGGTCTGTCAATGTTTTTAATATCGGGGCCTTAGAATAATCTTAACTTCATTCCAAAATAAATTGTACTTTCTACTAATGCAAGATTATTGTATTATTTTCTTAAAATAAAGGGACAACTAAATACATTTCATGAAATGATAGATTTTGACATGGCAGAACCCATGACTAGAGAGCTTGCATGCTAACTCCGTTAGAAGTAATCTTTTGGCATGAGTTGGGTAGGGATCAATATTACAAGTTGAAAATAAAATGTTTTCACTTGCATGCTAAACCGGTGAGCGTAAAAAATACGCTAACTTATTCCCCTATAGAAGTCAATTTAGCCAAAAAAAGTGGAAAAAATATAACACCCTACTCGCGTGTAAAACCGATTGCATATTCATATTTATTCATAAATACATATTTCTACATATATCTGATGGTATTTGGTTACAATATATATCTATACCTATATGTATATATATATATATATATATATATATATGATTATATATATATATATATATATATATATATATATATATATATACAGATATGTATAGGAATATCTATTTATAAATATATAGAACAGATTCTGCTATGTGCAGAACATTGGAATGTAAATATTTAATGTAAATACACAGTATAACATTTAATTTAATATGAATATTGCATAAATATGCTTTTACATGTTTTCATCTACTTCACCGCTAAGGGCTTCAATGCATGCATGTATGTGTATATATATATATATATATATATATATATATATATATATATATATATATATATAAATATATACACAGTATATAAATTACAGGGCAACCTGCACCACCCTATATATCAATAAAACCCACTTATTTGTGTGTCCTGATTATTCTAATACACATCAGGGCACACTGTGCATGGGGGGAGGTACATTTTATAGAGTTACAACAGAGAGAGGAAGTGAGTTTAAAACCCACATACGTGTATGTCTATATATGTATAAATATGTATTTATATGTGTATATATGTCTGTAAATACAAATATACACATATAAATACATATGTGCAGTGCATTTAAACATATATTTATATATATATACATACACACATACATATTTAGACATGTGTATGTATGTTTTTTCTAAAACCTTAGACCTCATGTCTTTGAGCCCTTATAACTTTGTTGTGCAATATTTTTTTACAAATATTTCTTATTAGATAGTGTTATTATGAGTGTAACTGTTCTTTTCAAAGTATTTTTGATTTGTTTTATGACACTTTTTTGTTTTGCGAAACAGTTGACCAGAGCTCTGAGGTCGCGATATCCCGACGCGCATTAGCTTCAATTGTGTTCAAGTGATTGCGATTACTTTCATCTTGTAATACGAGCGCTACATCTGATAAAGCCGATATCGCTCACTCATAACTGTTTGTGTGACATAACATAAATTGGGACAAAGTATTCTCTAATAAAAATACAGAGGATAAATGGATAACATTTAAAACTTTGTTAAATAAATATACATATAAACAAATACCATATGGTTATAAAAATAAAAATAAAAAATCCAAGCCAATGTGGCTGAATATAAATGTGTTAAGAGAAATTAGGAAAAAAACGTAGGGCATTTAAATTATTCAAAGAAAAAAGTACAAACTCAAAATTCCATATTTATAAGGAATGTAACAAAGCATGCAAAAAAACAATCAAATTAGCCAAAATTGAAAATAAGAAAATTATTGCAAAGGATTCTAAATCTAACCCTAAAAGGTTCTTTAAAGTGAAGGTAAAGTTTTTCCCATAAAAATTTATATCTATATTCCTTTTCCAACGTACAACGTAGTCACTATGTTTATTTTTTAAATAAACTTATATTTTACCGTATTTATCTACCTTAACTTTTCTAATCCTTGCCATCCTAATCTCCTCCCATCCAGCATTTCCGTGTTTGCGATACTTTGACGTATAGAGCGGTCCCACCCGCTCTATACGTGTCAACTACGCTCGTGCACATCGAGCCTCTAATCACTGCGCATGCGCCCAAAAATTATCTTTCACCAGCTGTGTTAATATCGCTCGTTCATTGCAACTGAACCGCTTAATGCGCATGTGCTACATGAGGACGCGCTCGCTTTTCAAGGAGGAACTACAAATAGTTGGGCATGAGCAGAATTAACGATCCCCTGCTGACGTCAATTGACGGCCGCCTAACATCCAAAGAATCAATTGGCTGTCTAAACAACGTGATCGTTGTTTAAAAAAAAAAAAAACGGGTTGATTTGAGCAAAGCAAAATCGGAGCACATTATAACAGATATCTAAGGTAATATTGCAAAATAGAAGAATTGATGAATGAACATGCTATTTATTTTGAATGATATATATTTTTTTTTTTGTAGCAGACCCATTAACTTTACCTTCACTTTAAGTACATAATAATAGCAAAAAATCTAAGAAAGACAATATAGGTACATTAAAATGTGGGGAGGGTAGCATGATTAACAGTGACAGGGAGAAGGCTGAGATACTAAACCAGTTTTTTTCTTCAGTATACACAAGAGAGGAACCATTGGATGATACTTTAGAACAAAATAGAACATGCCAGCCCATACCATTAATTGGGTTATGTATAGAGGATATCAGGAACAAATTGGATAATATTAAAGGGACACTAAACACCTGCTTAAACTGTTTATGAGGAATCAAAATAAACTAATACACTGTTCTCAATGCTGTATATTTATCTTACTACAAGCTCTTCAAAAAAACTCTTCATATTTTCTATGCTTATCCACAGCTTGTATTTTCCTATCTATGGTGCCATCTTGTAACGTGCGTTCCACACAGGCACTGCAGTCACATGACACGTGTGCACAGCAACTTCTTCTCTCACTGTTGTCATGTAACTTATTGAAGGTAGCCAAATTGTCCTCATACACTGCAATGCAGTACAGTGAATGAGCATTGACAAAGTTTAATTTTATATGTGTAATACAGTGCTTCTTATTTTATAAAACATGTTTACAACATGGTATGTACCCTGAACAGATCTCCACAGTCTTTGTTTCACTCACTGTTTACTGAAAGAAGCAATCACCAGCCCGATGTTCAGTGGCAGAGGGGAGGGGGGAGGAGGGAGGAGGGAAGGGGGGAGGAGGGAGTCTAGCAGCCATTTTATTAACTCACTGTTATTCAGAGATCTCTGAACACACAGATAAATATTTCCTTGGATATTTCAGATATCTCTCTAAATAACAGTGAGTTAAAAAAACGGCTGCTAGACTCCCTCCTCCCCCCCTTGAAACAAAGACTGTGGAGATCTGTTCAGGGTACATACCGGAACAGCCAATAGAATGCGAGCTCAATCCGATTGGCTGATTGGATCAGCCAATCGGATTGAACTTCAATCTAATTGACTGATTGAATCAGCCAATCAGATTTTTCCTACCTTAATTCCGATTGGCTGATAGAATCCTATCAGCCAATCGGAATTTGAGGGATGCCATCTTGGATGATGTCATTTAAAGGAACCGTCATTCGTCGTTCAGTCGTCGGTTGATGAGGATGGCTCCGCGTCAGCTCCTTGGAAGATGGCTCCACTCTGCTCCGGATGGATGAAGATTGAAGACACCGCCTGGATGAAGACTTCTGCTGGATGGAGGACCTCTTCTGCGCCACTTGGATGAAGATTTCGGCCCGGTTGGGTGAAGACAGCTCAAGGTAGGGTGATCTTCAGGGGGTTAGTGTTTGTTTTTTTAAGGGGAGTTTGGGTGGGTTAGAGTAGGGGTATGTGGGTGGTGGGTTTTAATGTTGGGGGGTTGTATTTTTTTTTCCAGGTAAAAGAGCTGATTACTTTGGGGCAATGCCCCGCAAAAAGCCCTTTTAAGGGCTGGTAAAAGAGCTGGTTACTTTGTAATTTAGAATAGGGTAGGGCCTTTTTTTTATTTTGGGGGGCTTTATTATTTTATTAGGGGCTTAGATTAGGTGTAATTAGTTTAAACTTCTTATAATTCTTTTTTATTTTCTGTAATTTAGTGGGGGGGGTTTTGTACTATAGTTTAGTTTATTTAATTTAATTTAATTTTAGGCAATTGTAGTTAATTTATTTAATTAATTTAATGATAGTGTAGTGTTAGGTTTAATTGTAACTTAGGTTAGGATTTATTTTACAGGTAATTTTGTAAGTATTTTAGCTAGGTAGTTATTAAATAGTTAATAACTATTTAATAACTATTGTACCTAGTTAAAATAAATACAAAGTTGCCTGTAAAATAAAAATAAATCCTAAAATAGTTACAATATAATTATTAGTTATAGTGTAGCTATCTTATGGTTTATTTTATAGGTAAGTATTTATTTTTAAATTGGAATAATTTAGTTAATAATAGTAAGTTTTATTTAGATTTATTAAAATAATATTAAAGTTAGGGGGGTGTTAGTGTTAGACTTAGGTTTAGGGGTTAATAAGTTTAATATAGGTGGCGGCGGGGTCCGGGAGCGGTGGTTTAGGGGTTAAACATTTAGTTTAGTTGCGGCGGGGTCCGGGAGCGGCGGTTTAGGGGTTAATGAGTTTAATGTAGGTGGCGGCGGTGTAGTGGGGGGCATGATAGGGGTTAATAACTTTAATAAAGGTGGTGGTGGGCTCCGGGTGCGGCGGTTTAGGGGTTAAACAATTTATTTAGTTGCGGCGTGGTCCGGGATCCGCAGGATAGGGGTTAATAACTTGAATATAGGTGGCGGCTGTATAGGGGGCGGCAGATTAGCGGTTAATAGGTATAATGTAGATGGCGGCGGGGTGCGGGAGCAGCAGTTTAGGGTTTTTTATATTTATTATAGTTGCGGCAGGGTCCAGGAGCGGCGGTTTAGGGGGTAATAACTTTATTTTGGTGCGGGGGGCTCTGGGAACGGCGGTTTAGGGGGTAAAACAGTATAGTTAGTGTGGGTGCTTAGTGACAGGCTAGCAAGAAAACTGCGAAGAAGCCGATGAGCAGCGAGATCGATGACTGTCAGTTAACAACAGTCCGCTGCTCATCGCTCCGTACTTGGTGCGCGGCTTCTTGACAGCTTTCTTGATAACTTTGGTGAGCGTATTTAGGTCTGCGGCAGCGATGGTAGGCGAGCTTAGGCGAGCGTATTGGGCCAGCAAATGCAGGTAAGTAGACGGCTTCATAACTAGAGGCCATTGACTCAAGGGAGGAAAGCATAATTCTGTCACTATATAAAGCCCTGGTAAGACCTCACCTTGAGTATGGAGTGCAGTTCTGGGGACCAATCGCAAAAATAGATATTGCACAACTAGAAAAAGTTCAGAGAAGGGCCACAAAGCTAATAAGGGGATTGGAGAATTTAACCTATGAGGAGAGGCTAGCCAAACTGGGTCTGTTTTCTTTAGAAAAAAGGCGCTTAAGAGGTGACATGATTACTTTATATAAATATATTCAAGGCCCAAATACAGAGATGGCAGAAGCTCTGTTTATTCCAAGAAAATTGTTTGTTAACAGAGGTCACAATTTAAGGTTGGAGGAAAGGAGATTTAATCTCCTGCAACGGAAACGTTTTTTCACTGTAAGAGCAATAAAATTGTGGAACTCATTACCAAAGGAGGTAGTGAATGCCAATACCCTAAATACATTTAAAATTATTTGGATACATTTCTGTCTATAAACAAAATTCATGGATAAGATTGCTAGTATTAAATGGGTCACCTTTTAGTGGGATTATTTAAGCTTAACTGGAGCTTTTTGTATATATTTTAGATTTGTATAGGTTGAACTCGATTGGACTTCGGTCTTTTTTCAACCTCATCTACTATGTTACTATGTTACTATGTTACTCATAATCTGGCCCTTTTTATGTACCTATACATATTTATGTGTGTGTGCAAGATTCACTCCAGACAGAGTGAAAAGTAACATTTTCAGAGCTAAATTACATACAGAAAGAAAAGTGCTCTACCTCTACCAGTTTCAGAGCTCAATAACATAGCAGGAAAAGTGGGCAAACTAAATAATGAAAATACAGTATATTAATAAAAAATAACATGTGATGTCTCTTTAAATAATACTCCTCACTCTTGCCTTTCCTAAAACCTATTTAAAAGCACTTTTTCAGCATCTTTTGATCAGTAGCAGAAGATACTTTTCTTGACGATACTTCCACATGGTGGTTCATCTAATGGGCTCTTTTTAGAGAAAAAAAAATCACAATTCTGATTGGTTAATTATTGTCACCAAGCAAAATTGTAAATCGGCAGGCTTTTTGTCAAAATAAGCTCATCCTCTCTAATGATTGGTTCATCTCTTTTTATATCAGGTATGTTATCACATGTGATAAAATTTGAAAACATATGTATATGAGCTTTAAAATGAAATGTTGATGTTTTATTTTAGTTGAAGAAGTTTTATCAATTTAACAGTTCTATCTAGACAACATAAAGCAGAAAACTTAATTTTAATATCTATATTTTTAATAAGGTGTTTTGATGTTTTTATACTAAGGAACTCATTATTTTGAGTTGTTATATTAATGATAAATGGACATGTATGTATGTATGTTGAACATTGAATTTTGCTATGCTAATAAAAAGGGAATTTTTATTATTATTACTATTATTAGTATTGCTGGAATTGTTTAATTTCATTAAAGGATATGTAACTCAAAAAACATATTTTTTTTTATTCAGACAGAGCATACCATTTTAAAAAGCTTCCAATTTACTTATGTTATTAAATGTGCTTAATTCCCATGATATTCTGTGTTTAAGTGATACCTAGGTAGGCATCTGGAGCACTGTATTACAGGAAATAGTGCTGCCATCTAGTGTTCATGGAAATGGATTACATTCTTACAAAACTGTTGCCATATAGTGCTCCTGAAATGGGACGGCTCCTAAGCATACGTCCCTGCTTTTCAACAATAGATACCGAGAGAACGAATAAAAACTGAAAATAGAAGTAAATTAGAAAGTTGTTTAAAATCGCATGCTCTGTCTTAATCATGAAAGAAAAAATGTGGGTTTCATAGCCCTTAAAGGGCATTGTGTATTATAGTATTTTATGGCTCTTAGGATACTGAATAGGAAATGATTAAACTTGTATGCTGCAATAAGTATTTAAAAACTGTAACTTTCATGTGCCATGCATTTTAATAAGTAAATTGCAATAAACAAAGAGGTGTCTAAAAATGTATACATCATAATATATCTTTAAATGGAACACCGCTAGCTTGAGCACATTACAGAAATTTTAATGTGAATATGTACCTTACTCTTACTATTTCCATAATGGCACAGAATGTCCTTGGTGAACAGCAATAAGATAAATAACAAATTTGGAAGTACACCTAATTTGGCTATGGGCGGCACACCCTTGGGCTTTGCATGTTGGCCACAAACTTTGCACGATACATTATTCTGCCTGTTAGAAACCAAGGTTTAATAAAAACACCCATGGAAAACTAGCAAGTACAATTTTGACAGGATGACGGGTAACATTTACATTTTTTTCTATAATTCCATAGTGCAATGCAATATTGTTTTCACTTTCATTTAGGTGCTTACATTGTGCCAAAGCAAATGATAAAGCAAGTACATTGAACTGTTTAAGTGGAAAATATGCAGATTTCTCTAAAGTTGGCACTAAATGCACCTAAAATGTTCAGGCTGTAATTACATTTTCAGTATATTTAGCATAATTTTGTCCTTTTACAATGAAAAAAAAAAATAAGAGCGTAAGGCATTTTTGTCAGGACAGCACAATATAGTTCTTTCTTTGCTTTTTTTTTTGCAATGTAATTTGATAGTATATGCACATGTATGGTTCATTTATATGTAATCAAGCAGAGCAGCATTTACAGATTTCGAGTTGTCTTTTTGAATGCGTCAGATATCTAATTATCTAACTAATATTAGCAAACAAACTAAAACATATGATTTTGTTTTTGGACTGCACAAGGTAGAAAATAAATGTAAGCATATGTTTCATTGTTGCTTAGTACTAAGTCAGGCTTATTATGGATTTACGTTATGTACTACTCATCACATAAAAATGGATCCTTAAGGATAAATGATGCTAGAGGTGGTCTTTGTGATCAGTATTGTGGGAAAATAAGCAGTGGCGATTAAAAAAATCAATTAATGGGAGGCCAAAAGATTACCCTGATTGAGTTGAGAAATCATGTGGGTAAATTCATGGGTGTAGGTGGGTGCGCTGTTGGTGTGGTTCAGTGGGCTTGGTAGGTAGGTAGAAGATTGTTCTACTTATAATTACATTGACAACTGCATATATATATTGGTGCTTATTTTAAAAAAAAATGGAATCTATGTAAACAATAATAAATAGTAATAAACAGATAACCATATGAAGCTTGCAAATATAGTTCAGGCTACAATGGATTTATACCGGCTTTATTTATTTGCCTTCTATAGGTAAAATTAGTGCTCCACTTTGTAATACCAGCGCACCAGAACGTGTCTCCCATAGGAGCACTAGGAAGCATTGTGCTCACGAGAGTATGCTTCCTATGGGAGCCTCATTCTGATGCTGTCACAGATGGCATCAGAACCTCACACAGCCAAGGGGGTAGGTAGCTTATTGAATATAAGAGAATGAAAATGAGATTGTACCATGCATATTGACCAATAAAGGGAATGTATCATAAATTAACATTCTGATGATTATATTTTAGGTATAAAGGTTTTTATAGTTTATAAGCATGACCTGCTTTATGTATCTTTTATTTGTAAAGCAGTCATGTTTATTAGTCATTCTAATTGAGCATGTGTAATAAGTTATTATTTAAAAGAGCATATGAACAGTTAAAAAATACTTCTTCAAATGGGCAAAACAAGGGGTTTTCAGGGTGTAGCATTATAAAAGTCTAAAAAATTATTAGAAAAGTGGCTAGAAACGTGTTTTCTGGTGAATTAGAGTACCAATGACAAATTCTCCTTATGCAGTACTTTTGAAAAACTTGTAAGAAGTTTATTATAGTAGGGCTTTCTTATGAACCCGAATAGCTTTAAATGAAAACAAACAAACATGAATAGAGCCATATGAGGCTCTTCAAACAAATTCAGAAGGATTGGAATAAAGCATTATATACAAATACAGTAATACTGTGTTGCAATAGTCAAACTCATTGTTATTGAGTAGAAAAAAAATCAGTTTATTATTCTCATAATTAAGAGGTATTTACAGGAAATTTTGACTTGAATGAACTGGTGGTTAATTAGAAAAAAAATCTAATTATTTCAATTTAAATAGAAACCTGTTTAAGAACAAATAAAGCACAGCATGACCCGTTTTATCATTTTAATAATGGATGGTTACATCTTAATTATTGTACCTATGAATCAGCAGGACTCATTTTCAAGTTGAGTAGTCATGTCATGACAATATTTTCCACATCACTTTCCTTAAACAGTCAAACAAAAAGTGAGACTATTTAATGTGCTGAGTGGTCACAAGTAAAAAAGAATTGGAAAAATGAGTAAATTAATTACATAATAACCTCAGTACTTCTAAATGCAGTTACTGAAAAGTTTTTTGTAACATTTTTACTATTATTAACTGTACAGTTGTAGTCGGAACAGTACCTAACTAAGGGCTAGATTACAAGTGGAGTGGTACATACTGCTCCCGCTTGAGTGTGTGCACAAAAATTAAACCACAGGATATTGTGTTCGCTCATTGAATTCACCGATTTAAAAAATAAACTAACACCTACACCTGCATATTAACCCCATCGGAATAAGCTCCCTACCCTTATAGCCCCAAAACTGTTGCAAACTACCCTGCTACACTATTAACCCCTAGACTGCCACACACCCCATCGCAATAAACTCCCTTCACAATTAACCACTAACGTGCCACACCCTCATCACAATAAACTCCCTGCACTATTAACCCTTAAATCACCACCCCCACTGCTATAATCTCCCTACTCTATTAATTCCTAAACCACCACAAATCCCACCACTTTAAACTCTACACTATTAACCCCTAAACTGCCACATCTTGACAGCAATAACTGCCATTACCTCCATCGCAAACTACCCCTAACCTATAAACCCTCTAACCACCACAACCCCCCATTGCAAACTACCTCTTAACAGCCACAACCCCCTGTCACAAAATATCCCCTAATCTCCTAACAGCTAACCACCCAAAAATAAAAAACCCCAACCAGTACAATCTCTATCATAAAACTAAAGCCCCTTAAACCCCCCTTAAAAAACCCTTATACTAAAACTAAAATCTATTAAAAAAATTGCCCTGAATTGGGCATTTGTCGTGTAGTGCCCTTGGTAAAATAATCAGCTATTTTGCTTCAAAAAACCCTATACTAAAAACAAAATAACCAGCCCCACACCCCCAAAAAAAATCTTTAAAAAAAAGTAACCTAAAATGGTTATTTTTTATGCATTGCCCTGAAGTAATCACTGTTAAAAAAACCCTATGCTAAAGAAAATGCCCTAAAAAGGGCATGAGTGATTTAGCTCTTTGGCAAAAATAAATAAAAACATATACTAAAACCTCACCCCCTGCAAAAAAAACACCCTACAGCTAAATTCCAAAAGTTCCTTAGGGGGAAGCAGTGGGCCATTGGTGGCAGTAATCAGGTCCTCTTCTCAGGTGGTCCTCAGGAGCATTCCGGCATCTTCTTCCATCTGATTTATCTTCATGCTGTCACCATTGAAGCTTGAATGCAAGGTTCCCCCTTTTCCCTTGCATTTCTATTGGCTGAATTTCAAATCCAAATTCAAATCAGCCAATAGAAAAATTGTTCATTCTATTGTCTGATTTGAACTTAGATTTGAAAGTTAGTTTTTTTAAATATAGTTTTTTTAGCAGGGATGGGGGTTACTATGGTTTTAGTATAGGGTTTTTTTATGCAAAAGAGCTGATTATTTCACCTAGGGCACTGTCTGACAAATATCCTTTTCAGGGCAATTTTTAGAGCAGGCTTTGGTATAGAGGTTTTTTTTTTGTTTTGTTTTTTAAAGGGACATTAGTTTTAGGATACGGTTTGGACTGGCAGTGGTTTTTTATTTTAGGTATTTTTTTTTTTTTTTAGTAATGTTACAGTTTTTTTAAAGGGGGTCTTTTATTGGGGACCTTGGGGGTTTAGCTGTTAGGAGTTTAGGGGGTAGTTTGCGATAGGGGATTTTGGTGGTTAGGGGTAGTTTGCAATAGAGAGTTGTGGTGGTTAGGGGGTTAATAAGTTAGGGGTTAATTTGCAATAGGGGTTGTGGTAATTAGGGTAATAGGTTAGGGGGTAGTTTGCAATGTGGGTTGTGGTATATGGGGGTTAATAGGTTAGGAAGTAGTTTGCGGTAGGGATAATGATGGTTTAGGGTTTTTGTTTTTTAAGTTGACTTTAGTTTTAGGATAGGGTTTAGACTGGTTGTTTTTTTAATTTTAGGTATTTCTTTTAATTATTTTTTTTAGTAATGCTAGAGTTTTTTATTTTTTGTAACATAGGGGGTCTTAGGTTAGGAATCTTGGGGGGGTTAGCTGTTAGGCGGAAAGGGGGTAGTTTGTGATGGGGGATTGTGGTGGTTAGGGGATAGTTTGCAATAGAGAGTTGTAGTGGTTAGGTTGTTCATAGGTTTGGAGTTAGTTGCAATGGGGGTTGTGGCAATTAAGTGGTTAATATGGGGTAGTTTGCAATGGGGATTGTGGTACATGATAAATTTCAAGTCGCATAAAATGTTTGAGTGTAAAATGCGATCGCATTCAAGCGATCGCATTTACTTTCAATCTGTAATACAAGTGCAATTTTGCTCTCGATAGGGCCCATTGAAAGTATAGGGAGCGCAAATTAGCTCACACTAACTCACGGTAATTTAAACACTGCTTCACTTGTAATACAAAGTCAAGTGCAAAAAATACAGTGATCTCATGTCACGATTGAGTTTGCGCTTCTTGCAGAAACGAATGTGCTCGCTCTGTAATCTAGACCTAAGTGACAATTCAAATTATTTAAGCATTTTATTCTTAAATGCACTTATATGTTAAAGGGATATTAGAATATTTGTTTGTATATATGTAGTTTACACAGGTTAAAAATCCCCATATCCGGAATTCCAAAATCCAGAAATATTTTGAAATTCAGAGTTTTTTTATTAAGACTTTTTTTTTTTTTTTTAATAAAAACTGTTAGCTTTCTTATTACACAACTGTATTATATTTCTGAGGATACTATGCATACAAAAATATAAATAAAAATATAAAACTACCTTTACGTTGAATGTATAAGCTGTGTTAAGACATGTATATAGTACCTCAATTACATAAACTGTCCTATTCTAGAGATGCAAATATACAAATCTTCTTAAAGCCAAACTATTCTGAAATAAAAACCTTTTGTAGTCCCTATCACAATGATGAAATTGGCTGGGTAATAATTGCCCCCCAGACCGAAATAAATGTGGAGGGTGAAAGTGAGCTGACTTGTGCTAACCGCTCCCTGAATGTTGTCACTAGCATAGCAAGTTATGATCATAGATTGAGTAGTCATTGCTACAAGAGGAGTCATAATGCACTGCATCTTCAGGTGTGGTCGGCCTGTGCAGGAAGTCTGCCAGCACTGCAGGCTCAAAAAAGTGTGCCCTTGTTACCAATACAGCGCAAACAGAATTATGCATATTACACGGATAGAACTGCGTAAATCTTAAATCATCTAATGTGCTTATTAACCCCTGTGCAACACACTGGCCAGCAAAATTGTCGTTCCAAGTGGCCTTCGCTGAATCTCAGGCTGTGCTGCTCAGTGGCTGTCAAACTGTGTAACAAATGCAGACGGTAGCAAGTAACAAAGAACATGCATCCAGCACATTATTATATATATAATGGCCAAAACTGCAGCTTCCATATCTACTAATTCCCTCCCTTTCTCTTACCCTGAGCATGGTGCTATCTCTCTATTTGAGGCAGCATTGCATGCACAGAAGATATAGTGAAACAAGGTGAGGGAGGCAAGGGACTGCACTAAATAAGGTCTGTTTAATGTTAATGTTAATTTATTTCTGTTCCTTTCGTGCCTGCTGCTGTGCAGAGCTGGACAAGTATGCTCCCAGTCTCCCACCATGCATTTCACACCAGGACAGGTTTTTTAACCCCTTTTTTCTATAAGTGATAGGCTTCTAGCAACATTTGGTATACTGACTTAAAATGAGATAATGTGTGTATATCCAATCACACACGTGAGTTTTTCCATTTAGCACATAACATTATATGCTCTGCTTAGAAGGCTGTTAAATGTGTGACAGTAGAAGGAAAACAATATCTACATTCCCTCCTCTGTTTCTTCTCTCCATCTGTTTCTCCTCCCTCTCATTAATGCCTCATCTACCCTCATTCCCATTCTTTTCTCCTTTTTCACTATCTGCCCTCTTCCCTTTCTCCTCTCTCTCTCTCTCTCTCTCTCTCTCTCCTTTCTTCTCTCTCCACTCTCTCTTTCTTCCTCTCTGCATGTGCTATTTATCACTGGGGAATAAAGGCTACATAAAGAAGTATGTATAGCTTGTTTATGGACTGGTCTCTGTTGGTGTATTTATGGCATAAAGATGGAGCAGAGTCACAAAGTTTTTTTGTTTTTTGTGTCTGTGGACATACAGCAGGTACTATGAGTCTGGGTGGCATATATCAGGCCTAGGGTTGGCCCTAGTGGCACAATGTCTGATCTAGGTCCAGCGGGCAGGATGGGGGCAATAGCATCCATATAAATCACATCATGTGCAAATATCATTCATTAGGAATAGACACTATTCATTGATGTTTTGAATTGCTTGCACTAGTAACTGTGTAGCAAAAACATGAGTTATGCTTCTATTGAATTTATTTCATACTTTATTTTAAAAGGTTTGTTTAATAGAAAACATTATTTGCACATTCTATAATTAATAAGATTTATGAAAATTAAACAGTTCCATCAGACATTTAAGTGCTGTAAACCTGAAATGTTCTTGATTTGCATGATTAACCAAAAACCTACCATACCCAATATATTTAAATAGTCTTAAATTCTTATCAATAAAATAGGCTATAAACAATGTAAGAGATTTTATACACATTAACTTTAATTTTATATTTACATAATAACCATGGCTAGCATTGTTGTCTGCAAACTCAAGCCTGGGATGGCTTTTCGCTATATGTTGATTGGTGGGTGGAGTTTAACTATTTAAAAAATATTGCAGCAAACACAATGTTAATTAGTTTTAAAAATGTTTAGACTTGGCTAATTTGTAACTATATAGCAACATAAGTGTCTTGTAATTACAGGGTGTTTGCTGTCCCTTTAGAAATAAATTAAAAAAATATTCCATATTCTGTATATTTCTGCTATAATACCATATGCACAAAGGCATGCTTGCTACATATGTAACTATTCATTCCCCCACGTATGAAAACTGTCTAAATAAATCATATTAAACTTTCCAGTCTCAATATCACTGTGCTGCAGGAAATATGGTCAGTACTAAGTCATCAGATATAATATACAAATACACAGTAGGTATTATTGTTATCACTATTATTTATGCTTAAATCCAAAGAAATGTAATTATAAACATCTGTTCTATGTAGAAAAAGCTCATCAAATATTTACTGCACAAATACTGTGCAAGTCCACCACAGTATAATGGCCATATTAGTGGACTATGAATATTTGCAAACGAAAACCCCTTAAATAGCCATGTTTATCAAAATGGCCCTAGATTCCTGCTGCCTTGCTCATGAGGAAGTAATTACGATCATAGAAGTGCTATAGCCTTGTATTTAATGCTACATTGCCACCATATGCACAGAAATAAGCAGTTGAGAGTATTGATAGGTCGGTATACCATGTAAACAGCATACTTACCAATACCATCATAGTTACACACATGTATGTGGTCCCAATCTCTACATTACAAAGAAGGCTAAAGTATTCTGGTGCCTCATTTGTATTTACCAGTAAACTTTTTTTTACAAACTTATTATTTGAGATTGAGCCATTAAACATAAAATCATTAAAAGGCTCCTTTTATTGTTATATTATAAGGTATATATTTTCATGTTCTTCTTACCCTATTTTTCATCAACACATTGAGAGATGAGAGATGGGAGATGAGGGAGAGTGGAGGAAAAAAATGCTACACATGTTCAGCAGTACTTTGTCATATTGCCAACTTCTAATCTAGTCATACCTAACACCAAAACCTTTACTGCACTCAATTATTTTCATAATATTTTGCCAGTGGAAGCACATAATATTAACCCTTTGGGTACATAGCAATGCTTTTTGGCACTTCCTTTTATATATGGCCAGATTACAAGTGGAGCGCTAGCAGTTACGTGCGAGCGATAAGGGGTTTATCAGGGGTGTTTGCGTGCTACAGTTTTTTTGCTTGTATTTCAAGTTGAAAGTTAACTTGGTCACTTAAAGGGCCAGTAAACCCACAAAATAATGTCTATTCACAGCCGGCCCGATCGCGCCATTAAACTCAATGTAACTCGCTCCCACTCTGGTCTGGTAGCAGGAGCGAGCTACATTGAGTTTAATGGAGCGATCGGGTCGGCTGTGAATAAACAGCGTGCCCGATGCGCTTAGGGAAAACAAACAGACCCGCTCAGTAGAGCCAAGAGCGGCGTACTGTAAAAGTAACTTTCGTAGCAATTTTTCACTGAAATCCTTTCAGGTAGAAAGATGGCGCTAAGCTGATGTTATATAATTCTGCACTATGTGCAGAATTATATAACATTATTTAGTGGGTTTACTGGCACTTTAAAGGGACAGTCTAGTCCAAAATAAACTTTCATGATTCAGATAGGTCATGTAATTTTAAACAATTTTCCAATTTACTTTTATCACCAATTTTGCTTTATTCTATTGGTATTCTTAGTTGAAAGCTAAACCTAGGAGGTTCATATGCTATTTTCTAAGCCCTTAAAGACCGCCTCTTCTCTCAGGGCATTTTGACAGTTTTTCACCATAGAGGGTGCTAGTTCATGTGTGTCATATAGACTAGCACTGTGCTCACGCCGTGTGGAGTTCCAGGGAGCCAGCACCCGATAGGCTAAAATGCAAGTCTGTCAAAATAACTGAACATACAGGGGGGCAGTTTTGCAGAGGCTTAGATACAAGATAATCACAGAGGTAAAAAGTACTATTTATATAAATGTGATTGGTTATGCAAAACTAGGGAATGGGTAATAAAGGAATTATCTCACTCTTTTAAAACAATAACATTCTGACCCGGTGTAGACTATCCCTTTAAGGTCAATAGAAGTTAAATGCGCATCGGGTTAGGGCTGTCCTCAGAGTCTCTGGTTAACTGTTTTCTCAAAACAAAAATTTGCACAAAACACATAAAAAATAAATTACAAAGTACAGTCAGACTCATAATTACACCCATCTTATAAGAAATATACATACAAAATAATGAACAAAAAAGTTATAACGGGCTCAAAGATATGACGGTCTCAAGTAAATAAAGGCTTCAAAAGGGCTATTAACATAGAGATACATACATATACATGACTACGAGAGTATTTATGTATTTATATGTGTATATACTGTCCCCTCGCCCTATTATATTAAGACAAGTGCGTTTCGATTTCAGAAGATTCGGATCGATTTGAATTTCCGACTTACCGGTAGTACCGAATCTACCGAATAAATCTGAATTTCCTAATCGAACCGAACCGACTCCAGCCGAATTTATTAGAATCCGAAACGAATCGAAACGAATGCATTCAAATTTTTCCGAATTCAAATCGATCCGAACTGAAATTTGAAAACATCCGAATCGATCCGAACCAAACCAAATTTTTCTGCCATGCACAAGTCTAGTATTTATAGACAAAACCTACACATATAAACACATAAATACATATGTAACATATATAGAATATATAAGAGCATGGCACCCCTTTGCAGGTAGTAGATGAAAACATGAAACAGCTCTATTTATGCAATATTCATAATTTAATAAAGTATTATACAGTGTATTTTCTGGAAATATTTCACATTCCAATTTTCTGCATGGAGCAGAATGTGTTCGATGTATATATATATATATATATATACATATATATTCCTATATATATCTGTGTATATCTATATTTATATATAATCATGTATATATATATATATATATATATATATATATATATAAATATACGTTTATATATATATATTTATTTTACCAAAATTCCAAAAGATATCATTATTAAAATATGTATTTATGAATACTAAGAACATTGGAATGTTAAATATTCATATTTTCATGTCAGGTTAGTGCACTTGGGAATATGCGATTGGGTTTGCGCACGAGTAGGGTGTAAGGTTTTTTTTCCACTTTTTTTTTGCTCTATTAACTTCTATGAGAAAATAGGTTATAGCACACGCAAGTTCGGCTTTTTACACACATCGGGTTAGCACATGAGGGAAAACAGTTTGCCTTCAACTCACAATGGCCCTTTAATAATTTAAAATAATTTTACCTTTTATATTTATTTTCTTTTTTATTTACTTCATTTGTACAGGGTCCATTACAGGGCAGACCTGTCGTCTCCTACAAGAAGGCAAAGAGTAGGCTTACACCTTTTGAAGTCAGTTGGCTAGGAGACACTACCAATAGCACCCATTCAGTTAGTTGCCCATGCTGAGTAGAGGATATTTTGCTCCAAAAATAAGTGAAAGTAGAACTAAAGGCGACATCAAACTCAAAAATTGATCTTTCAAGATTCCGACGAACAAGCATACAATATTAAACAACAATATCATTGTACTTGTATTATCTCATTTGTTTTGTTCTCTTGGTATCCTTTGTTGAAAGTATACCTTGGTAGTCTGAGAAGTAGCAATGCATTACTAGGAGCAAGCCGCTGATTGGTTACTGCACATTGAAATCTCTTGTGATTCATTCACCTGATGTAACCAGTGAACTCCCGGTAGTGCATTGTAGCCTTCTTGAACATAGGATACCTAGAGAATAAAGCACATTAGATAATAGAAATAAATAGGAAAGTTGTTTAAAATTGTATTCTCTATCTGAATCATGAAAGACAAAATTTGGGTTTCATGTTCCTTTACGTTCTATAAAGGAAGCTCCCTTATCTCATAAAGGCAATGGCTATATTGATAATTTCAAGGTGCTAATTTTGTTTTTTAACACAATCTGCTTCTTTTTATGTTAATATTGAGTTATTATATTTTGTTTACTAAAGAAGCACCTTTTCATATCTCTTTAAGTTTGTGATATGTTCACTATAACAAACATTTGCCAGCATTACATTTACATTTGCTGAGATAATTGTAGTAAGGTACCTCACAAGGCCCCCTAACTTTATACAGACTTGCATTTCACTATAACTACCACAAGTTGAGCGCAAAATATCACTTCCATGAAAGTGATATTTACGCACAACTTAGTAATACCAGTGCATGCAAATGTGAGCTGGTATTACAAATGAGGTGCAATGCAAAGGCGACCTCGCATTCGCATTGCACGGAAGCATTGAGCTCACGAGAGAGCTCCTCTATAGGCTCCATCGGGAGTCTCGCTCTCATGCCGTGTCTGATGGTGTCTGTAAATTGACATTTTATAGATTATGTTTGTTGTATTCTCTTTATAACAAACAGTTCAATATTTCACGTAATTTGACTCCCTTTTAAAAACTGGTATAGGAACACTCTTAAAAACAACAAATGGTGAAAAGTCTGGTTCACTAACACATTATTCCATAGATGTCAGAAATAAACCAGATTTAGTATACTGTAATCAGTTAATTATTATTTGCACATAATCATTTACGTTGCATGTCCCTTAGGGTTTTTTAGCCCTATAACAGCGAGGGTCTTGCCAAAAGCGGTGAAGACGTGCTATTACTTTATGCCTCCCTCCAGGAGACGAGAATCATTCTATTTAACCCCCTTAATATAAAATGACAACCAGCATACACGATGCATCAGCTGTCATTAAGGGATTAAATGAACATCATGTTTAGCTAGAAATCACCTAAATTTTCTTCACCTCAATATGCAACATCAAAGCTTACCACGACTTGCCAAAATATATTTCCCCCTTTATAGCAAAACCAGATAATTATTTTAGTATGACAATAGTAATTCATATTTAAAATAAACAATCATTAGATTAAAAGCAGGCATGTCCAAAGTCCGGCCCGCGGGCCAATTGCTGCACGAGTACCGGACTGATATGGCCCCACAGATAATTTTACAAATATATATTATATGGCCCCCCAGTGAGTCCCGACCATCGCTCGCTCAGTTAAGTCCCAAACTGCCTTGAGTAGTGTTATTTCTAGAGCACGGCAATTGGCCGTTATCCATCCTCTGACGTCACACACCACAGGAAGTCAGCCGTATTGAGCGTACTGAGCCACAGGAGTACTCCTCCACCATCTTGCTGATCTCTACGGAGTTTTTTTTGTTAATAATCCTGTCGAACAGTGATCCTACAAGGTGATTCCTACAAGGTAACCTCTTAAATAACTGTTGCCTGCACTATAATTACTGCCATTATCGTAACCTTGGCTTGTGAAGTGATTATGAATAACTTTTGCTGCACTATAATTACTGCCAGTATCGAAACCTTCGTTTGTGAAGTGATTATGAATAACTTTTGCTGCACTACAATTACTGCCATTATCGTAAACTTGTGAAGTGAATAAGAACGGTCTTTAACGTAACCCTGTGAAGAGAACTTTCATATGCTTTAAGACAGTATTACGATATCAACATCTGACAAGCATTTAATTCCATTGTAAACATAAACATACATAAAATAGTTCATTTGCATTTATTTTAAAATGGTTCAAAGAATGTCAGCCAAATAGTGGGCGGCCCTCGCACATGTTCACTTCATGAAATCTGGCACTCTTCCAAAAAAGTTTGGACACCCCTGAATTAAAGGGACAGTCAACACCAGAATTTGTTTTGTTTTAAAAGGTAGATAATCCCCTTTTGTTACACATTCCCCCAGTTTTGCATAAACAACACAGTTATAATTATATATGTTTTACCTCTGTAATTACCCTGTATCTAAGCCTCTGCAGACTGCCCCCTTATTTC
Organism: Bombina bombina; assembly: GCF_027579735.1. Classification (NCBI taxonomy): domain Eukaryota; kingdom Metazoa; phylum Chordata; class Amphibia; order Anura; family Bombinatoridae; genus Bombina; species Bombina bombina. The sequence goes on from NC_069500.1 coordinate 1,033,843,705, forward strand.
AGTTATTTTTGACAGACTTGCATTTTAGCCAATCAGTGCTCACTCCTCGGTAAATTCACGTGCATTAGCTCAATGTTATCTATATGAAACACATGAACTAACGCCATCTAGTGGTGAAAAACTGTCAAAATGCATTTAGATTAGAGGTCTAAGAAATTAGCATATGAACCTCCTAGGTTTACCTTTCAACTAAGAATACCAAAAGAACAAAGCCAAAATTACTGATAAAAGTAAATTGGAAGTTGTTTAAAATTACATGCCTTATTTGAATCATTAAAGGTTTTTTGTTTTGGGACTTGACTGTCCCTTTAAGCAACATAGAATTCAATTATTCTGTAAGTAAAACATTTTCTAAAACATTGAGGTCGATCACAATCCTTTATAAAGGTTTATCTAATGTTTTTTTTTTTTTTTTCTACAGAAAATCCCCATTAATATCTATGAGGAATTTTGTAAATAACTTATTTGATATATTTTTCTAGAGGCTTGTGATAAAACCCCATTATTAGTGAGAAATAACTCAAAATGCCATAAGGATTTCAAAACCCCTATTGATGGGGATATTCGTTTATAAACTGGTTATATTCCATGTAGCTGGAATGAATTTATTCAGAAACTAAAAAACAAGTTTCTCAATTTGTTAACATTATCTTTATTTACATTAGATAACATATAAAAGACCAAATAGTTTTGCTGCAAATGGCCTTGAATTAAAGGCATGTCAAATTATATTAATGATGCACTAAAAATGACTATTATAGTTCTTAAATGGACAGTAAAGTCCAAATTTTTTTTTCATGATTTAAATAGAGAATGTAATTTTAAACAACTTTCCAATTTACTTTTATCACCAATTTTACTTTGTTCTTTTGGTATTCTTAGTTGAAAGCTAAGCCTAGGAGGTTCATATGATGATAATTTCTTAGACCTTGAAGACTGCCTCTAATCTAAATGCATTTTGACCACTAGAGGGCATTAGTTCATGTGTTTCATATATGTATAACAATGAGCTCATGCACGTGAAGTTACCCTGGAGTGAGCACTGTTTGGCTAAAATGCAAGTCTGTCAATATAACTGAAACAAGGTGGCAGTTTGCAGAGGCTTAGATACAAGGTAATCCCAGAGGTAAAAAGGGTATTTCTATAACAGTGTTGGTTATGCAAAACTGGGGAATGTGCAATAAAGGGATTATCTTTCTTTTTAAACAAAAAAATTCTGGTGTTGACTGTCTCTTTAAACATGTATCTGCAGATTAAGAAAGATATCTGAGTATATGATAGAATTATTTTATTGATATTTATATCAGTGAAGAAAACCACAAACTAACAGAAAATAGTGAATAGGAAATTAAAAAAAAACACAATTTTTTAAAAATAAAATAAAAAAATTGATGGGAAAGGAGGAAAATGCCTCAAGGAGAAAGTGGAAAAAAAGAATGATACACCCCCTCTATATTACTACTAAATCAATCAATTAAGGCACTTTCCCAAAAGTGAGTCATTCAAGGTCTTTTTGAATGAGGCTTTTGTATCATAAAGAAAACTAGCAAGTCATTAATTAATCATTAAAATGTTTACTATTTTCCAGTGGGAGGCTGTTTAAATTTCTGCTTTCTTAGTCAAATGTTATCATTTAATTTGGAAAATAAATTAAAAGTAAGTAAGACACGATGAGAAATAGGGTATCAAAGGGTTCTTACCTGTGGTCATGACCACTAAATACATAAAAAACAAACAAATGCACCCCTTTATTTTATTTGAAATGATATATTTTTGCAAAAAAAAAGTTTAAGTAATATTAAAAATACTGGCCTACAGGATGAACAAACATGCTTTAACAAGCGCAACTTTACAGAAAAGAAAAAAAAAACACTTTAATCTACCTTCTATTTAGGTCTTATGGATTCACAGATATTAAGAACAGACATTTAAAAAAAATCATTTACAGTCTTGTAAAAAATATTGACTTAGAATACAAGTGACACTTAAAAATGATAGCAACATGCAATCTTTAGCACTTTCATTTTTACTCTCATACACACACACTAATACAGTATATATATATATATATATATATATATATATATATATATATATATATATATATATATATATAATATTTATATATATATAGACTTCAAAAATAATGCACTCTCAGATCTTTGTTAAAGAAAGCTTCAATTTAATGAAATGTTTTCGGGGACAGCCTCCCTTTCATCAGCTGAAATTCTGGTTTCTAATGCAGTGGCATTGTTTGGTGTTTAAAGTTTATTTATGGCTGAATTTTGCAAGACAAAGCTTAAAGGTGGCAAAATTCATTTAAGATAATAAATCGTGACCTTTCCACATTTTGCCATAACTCCTGTGTATGTGTGTTTATTTTAGATACGATTTAGATAAGTGAAGTCGGGAAAAAGGGTGTGAATGGGTTATTTGTGTGATGGGTCAAAGGAATGCAGCCTCCTGACCTTATGGTAAATCTGAGCGCCTAGGTATGTCAGCCTTGGAATAGCATACCGTTGAGCGCACATCACTTAGATAAGGCCGCCTATGTGCCTGCTGTCTGTAAGTAGCAAAACTCACTCAGCTTGTTACAAATAGCAAAGGTAAATTTATTGAATAAATAAATATACAAAAGCTGCTCATGAATGCACATTGTTTAATATTAACTCCAAACACTGAGCACTTAGTGCTCACAAGCACACTCCAGTGTATCCTGACCAACAATAAGAGGAATGAAAAACTCCAGGCACTTAGTGCATATAGCACGCTGTGGTCACGTTAGGCAAAGTTAAGACTTGCAATAGTAGCAGCACTTTGTGCACCATTTCAGCCATAGGCTTTTCTAGCATACACAAGCTGCAGTTCACAACTAGTTATTTGAAAGGGTAACAATCAGACAACCACACAGTTCGACATAGGACACAAACCTTACTATCCGTTGTTCCTGGTGACTGACTGTGCTTGGAAGCTGTATCTGGTGTCCCAGTTCGAAGCCAGAAATAAGGTAAGCTGATACACCCTGAGATATCGGCACTCCACTACCAGCACATCAGGGTGCTTTTGAGACATGTGAGTACCCATCTGCATTTCCTGATGTTACACTGCTGGTTTTATCATTGATCTACACATGAGATGCCCCTCTGTTTTTGTATTCATTCTAGTGCCTGATCTGTATTGATCTGTGGAGAGGAGAGCAGCCATACATTTGATTCCTTCAATTTGGACGACACATGTCTATGGACAGTACCCTTATCACTTGAACTTTTTGGGACTGCAATTGTCCACGTTTGGATTCCTTTTTTTTTTTTTTGTGCCTATCTCTGTTATTTTATTTATTGTATATAGAGGGCGCCCCCTCTCTTCTGTTGTTAACTTTTATATTTTGTAATAAACCTCAATGTATCAATTTTCTGATCTTGAGATTTAGAGTGAAATAATAGCTCATTGCGTGGTGTTTTTCTAGCACGAGTGCAGGCTCTGTGTACTGTTCTCTTAGACTTAGAGTATCCTCTCTGCAAGAACCGATGGGCCATGTCCTGAGCCTGTGTTTCAAAGGATTCATCTGCGGAACAGTTCCTTAAACATTTTTTAAAAATCTATTTAAAGTGTAGAGTGTGCTAAAAAAAATCATGGCTGCGTTGATTCTCTTATAAAATATTTTTTACCCATCACTTGTAATACAGGATTACGTGCTGATTTTAGTACAGTGTTTTGATCTATTCAACTATTGAAATTTATTATAATTAGCGTTCTTTAAATTTATATTTTTACTTTTTTTGTTGTATCATGCAGAGAAGAAATATTAGAAGGAGAAAGAAAAATAGACTAAAATGTAGAAAAGGTAAAAAAAAAAATATTGTGGTGCAGTTGTTCTGATGAGATGACCTTTCAGAATGCTTTTTTTATCATCATTCAGAGGCCAATCCTTCTTTCTCTAAAGTGGTCAATATATGAATTGCTGTTATAGAAATAATACAGTGACTCTCCATTATAAAACTGATCATACCTACTCGTCTTTCAGCACTATATTATACCCCCAAATCTCTAAGGTACAAAATAAGAAGGCCTATATAGATAAATGGAACACATTTTTATTTCGCAATTATAAACTTAATTTTTTTATTTGGTTTAAATAGAACATACAATTAAACAAAATCCAAATTACTTATATTATACATTTGCTTCATTCTCCTGTTATCTTTTGTTGAAGGAGCTAGGTGAACAAATTGTATACTCTGAATCACAAAATAAAATATTTGGATTTCATAACCCTTTAAAACATGGTTATAGGGAAAATATTTCTTTAGAATGTAAATAGTGACAGCCATATACTAAGGAAATATTCAGAGTTGGATGATGTTTTATTAGGGGTTGATCAGCTGGAAATAATTTCTGAGTGAGTAAGCTCCTGAAGAAATTGCTATATAGTTCAGAAATTGGATAAGCCCAACAGAAAAAAAAGATGAATCTTACTCATATTAAAATTGGTTTATTTCTCAGGTTACATGATGTTCATATGTAGTTTAGTAATGAATGCCTTACATGTATTAAAACTATTCAAATAAAGGGTCTTCATTTATCTAATTTTTCTTTAGATGTCATTACTATTTCTACAATAGATTGCTAATAGGTTGAACTTTTTGGTTGATGTAAAACCCAAATGTTTGACCTTTCACTAACTAGCATTTACAGTACACCAATAAATCCTTTCCATTTGAGGCAACTTCCTTAGGTTATTTCTTACATCTGTAGGAAGGATTGGAATTACTCAAGAGACTACTGAAGTTCAAAATTTTAAGCAATGATAACAAACTATTTTAAAACAAATATCAGCCAAGAAGACAATATGCATAATGCTATAAACAATCTATAACTGCACATTTTTTTTATTTTTTACAATTAGATCTGTGAACATTATCCTCATTATTTTCATTCAAGCTAAACCAAAATCCTTTGAAAAATAACTGTGAGAAAATTTTTAATAAAACAAAAAAGTAAATAATCCTTTTTGCAGGCTTAAAGCAAACTAAATAAATTAAAATAATTAAAAATAAAGTTAAGAGCAAACATCTGGTTTGAATAATAACAAAATATTGAAACAATAATAATATTAATATATACATACATAATACCACTTTGGCATAACACAAAATATTTTGTTCTTTAAGAAATATATTGTTGGTATTTTATAGACTAATTATGCACATTGAACAGAAATTTGATAGTTTCTGGACAAATTAATTGACTAAGGGACTGTGGAAGCCCTAACAGTTATGCGCTAGCAATAAGGTGCTTTTATATACATTCACCGGCCACTTTATTAGGTACACCTTGCTAGTACCGGGTTGGACCCCCCATTTGCCCTTCAGAACTACCTTAAAGGGACAATCAAGTCCAGAAAAACCTTTCATAATTAAAATAGGGCATGTAATTTTAAACAACTTTACAATTTACTTTTATCACCAATTATACTTTTTTTCTCTTGGTATTCTTAATTGAAGCTAACCTAGGAGGTTCATATGCTAATTTATTAGACTTGAAGGCCGCCTCTAATCTAAATGCATTTTGACAGTTTTTCACCACTAGAGGCGTAAGTTCATGTGTTTCATAAAGATAACATTGAGCTCATGCACGTGAATTTACAGAGGAGTGGAGCATTGATTGGCTAAAATGCAAGTCTGTCAAAAGAACTGAATAAGTGGGCAGTCTGCAGAGGCTTAGATACAAGGGTAATTACAGAGGTAAAACGTGTATTATTATAACTTTGTTGGTTATGCAAAAACTGGGGAATCGGTAATTAAGGGATTATCTATCTTTTTAAAACAACAAAAATTCTGGTGTTGACTGTCCCTTTAATTCTTCGTGGCATAGATTGAACAAGGTGTTGGAAACATTCCTCAGAGATTTTGGTCCATATTGACATGATAGCGTCAGGCAGTTGCTGCAGATTTGTCGGCCTGCACATCCATTATCCGAACCTTACGTTCCACCACATCCCAAAGGCGCTCTATTGGATTGAGATCTGGTCCCCTGTGGAGGCCATTGGAGTACAGTGAACTCATTGTCATGTTCAATAAACCAGTTTGAGATGATTGAGCTTTGTGACATGGTGCATTATCCTGCTGGAAGTAGCCGTCAGAAGATGGGGTACACTGTAGTCATAAGGGATGGACATGGTCAACAACAATACTCAGGTAGGCCGTAGTGTTTAAACTATGCTAAATTGGTACTAAGGGGCCCAAAGTGTGCCAAGAAAATATCCCCCCACACCATTACACCACCATCACCAGCCTGAACTGTTGATACAAGGCTGGATGGATCCATGCCTTCATGTCTGTTTAAGCCCAAATCTGACCCTACCATCTGAATGTCGCAGCTGAAATTGGAGAACTCATCAGACCAGGCAACGTTTTTCCAATCTTCTATTGTCCCAATATGGTGAGCCTGTGCAAAATTGTAGCCTCCTTTTCCTGTTCTTAGCTGACAGGAGTGGTACCCAGTGTGGTCTTCTGCTTCAAAGTTCAATATGTTGTGCATTCAGAGATGGTATCCTGCAAACATTGTTGTAACAAGTGGTTATTTAAGTTACTGTTGCCTTTCTATCATCTCAAACCAGTCTGCCATTCTCCTTTGACGTTTGACATCAACAAGGCCATTTTCATCCACACAACTGCGAACACTGGATATTTTCTCTTTTTCGGACCATTCTCTGTAAAACACTAGAGATGGTTGTGCGTGAAAATCCCAGTAGATCAGCAGTTCTTGAAATATTAAGACCAGCACGTCTGGCACCAACAACCATGCCACGTTAAAATCACTTAAATCCCCTTTCTTCCCCATTCTGATGCTGGGTTTGAACTTCAGAAAGTCATCTTCACCTCATCTAGATGCCTAAATGCATTGAATTGCTAGTCATGTGATTGGCTGATTAGCAATTTGTTTTACCAAGCAATTGAACAGGTGTACCTAATATAGTGACATATATATATGTGTGTGTGTGTGTTTATATGTGTGTACAGATGTATTTATGTATTTACAGATATATATATACACATATAAACACATAAATATATATGTGCACAATCATAGACATATTTATAAATACATTGGAGACCTTTGCAGTAAAGTAAATAAAAACATGATGTAAAATATATTTATGCAATATTCATATTTAATAAAGTGTTACACTGTATATTTACTGTAAATATTTCACATTCCAATGTTCTGTACATAACAGAATATGTTCTAAGTATTTATAAATAAATATTACCCAAATATATCTGTATATACCTTTACTTAATCACTTATATATAGGTATAGATTGATATTGTACCAAAAAACATCAGATATATGTAGAAATATGTATTTATGAGTAAAAAGAATAGATTCTTCTATGTGAAGAACATTGGAACTTAAAATATTAATATTTTCCTGTTTGGTTAGCGCAATTGAGAATATGCAATCCGGTTTGCGCGTGAGGAGGGTGTTATTGTTGCGTTCAATATCTTAATTTCGGCTTTTACTCGTCTCAAGTTAGCGCACAAGCAGAAAAACAGTTTACTTCTCAACTCATAATGAGTGCAACTTTATGTGCGCAAAAAGTTTACTTTTAGAGGAGTTTACACTCAAGAGGGGGCGTTAATAGTGCTCTACTTGTAATCTGGCCCGACGACTGCTGCCAGCTTTAAAAAATGAAATGCCAACATCCTAACAAAAAAAATGCTCCATTACCATGAATCAGCATTCATTTTTTTAATTTGTGAGCTATTTCTGAGGCATCAGGGAGGTGGGAGGGTGAGGGGTGATCCTTACACTACAGTAAATAAAAAATAAAAAAAAATAAAATAAATAAAAATACAAAAAAAACTAACTGCATATTAGCAGACTGGCTGCCTGTACCAAAGATAGTGGAGGATGATGGTGATCAGTGGCAGGGTGGGGGGGGGGAGGAAAGAGAGCTGTTTGCTAAGGAAAAAGGCGATAAGGAGGTAGCAGGTGTCAGATGATCATTGCACTTCGATAGATTTTACCCTTAGCAACATACTAATTAACTTCTACACTGCCAGGAGTTTCCAAGGTGTGGTGTACATCTGCAATTAGCGGCATTCAAATTACCAAAAATCAATGGCAAAGCATATTTCTGAACAAAGGGTATCCTTTAAAAAAATTACAACCATTCACCTTATGAATGCAGTAGTTGTGTAAAAATAATTTTAGTTTGAAACTCAAAGTTTGGGAAAAAAATAATAATTGTTTATATGATGACATCAGATGGTCAAATGTTGGCATGAAATATACCAAAATCGGTCTAGATCAATACCTTGGGTTGTCTAGTTTAAAAATATATATAGTTTGGGGGTACATTTTGAGACATTAGGCAGTTCTGTTCTACCAAATGTTACCCTATTGCATCATAGACATTGTGCAGATAAAGACCCTTAAAATAATAAAAAAAAATGAAAAGCTGTGCTGTCCCCAGAGTCACAGGCAGTTAACCCCAGACAGGTCTGGGTGCAAGGCCCAAAGGGAAAATTTGCATTGGCCAAATTGGACAAGCCCCCCAGGTACCACGTCAAGGTCCCTTCCAAAACCTGGGTCCCTAAACCAGCCAAACAATGCAGGGACCTTGACGTGGTACCTGGGCGTTGTCCCATTTGGCCAGGTAACTAACCCTTCCATTTTTGCTTTTAATCTTAGCTGAGAGCTGTGAGTGCTGGACTTTCTCTGTGTGTTGTATATATATATATATATATATATATATACAGTATATATATGTATATATATATATATATTTATATTTATATATAATTAAATATAGGTAAAGATATATAAAGATAGATAAAATAGATCTATTTTAAAATACTTAGAACATATCCCCTTATGTGAAGAACATTGGAATGTGAAATATTTACAGTAAATACATAAAGATTGCATAAATATGATATTTCATGTTTTCAGCCTCTTCACTGCAAAGGGCTCTTCTGCACTTATATATATATATATATATATATATTTATGTATACATATGCATTTATGTGTTTATACTATATGTGTATATGTGTCTGATTATACATAAATACACGTATAAATACATACATATGTACACACATATATATATATATATATATATATATATATATATATACATCCATATACATATTTAGATATGTGTATGTATGTATATCTATGTTAAAGCCCTTTGCAGTTCTTTTTTTTTTCTAACACCTGAGACCTCAAATCTTTGAGCCCTTATAAAGTTTTTGTACAATATTTTTTAATCATTTTTTTTCAGACAGTATTATTATGATTGTAACTGTGCTTTTAAGTGTATTATTGAAGTATTTTTTCCACTCTTGCCTAACAGTTAACCATTTTGACTTTGTAGTTTATTGGTCATTACTCTTTAATACAAGGAGAAACATATTTTGATCTATAGGACCAACCGTTTTCATCTGCTTTAAAGGTCTTATTGATTTTATGGCCATTGAACTCTTATGCTATGTATACCAATTCATTATAAAAGCTAATAGACATGTGTATTTGTTTTCATACTTATATTAAAATTAAAAAGGTTTGCTATTTTTTGCATTCTTTAGAAGTATAACTGAGTGGTCCCTTTAAGGAGTCAACGCATGATTGAAATAAATACAGTCAAAACAAGGCTCCCATTGGAACCTATGGAAGCACACTCTTGTGAGCACAATGCTTCCCAGCAATGAGAACGCAAGTTCGCATTTGCATTGCTGTTAACTAGCATGCACTTCTATTACACAGTGGAGCGTAAATATAGCTTTCCTTTTTCAGTTAAAACCATTACTCTAAAGCAGTAGTCTGAAAGTACCGGCCTCAGGGCCAAATGCAGACCTCAAGATAGTTTCATCTGGCCCTCTTTGATTTAATAGTTAAACCATTCATTTGGGCTGTCAGGGTTTTTTAGGGTTCTGAGAGGTGTAACTAGTTTATATTCTATATATAGGCACTCAAAAGATAAATAAAGACAAGTGACCAGTTTAGACTCCCACCACGCACTGCTTGAATCAATTTCACTTTTTACTTTGTTTTACAGTTCCAGAATGTTCACTTCGCTTGGCACTCATAAGTTAAATTTAGACAACTGTGTATGTCTGTTTTGCACTACTACTTGGGTAAGTGTCACTTCCAGTTCTTAGTATATCCAGATCCTGACATCTCAGTTCAAGCGGCCCCAATGGGGGAATGTAGTGTATTTTCTATGTGTTATGCGCAACAGTTAAAAAGAGCTTTGAGGAAAAGGTAATCATTGTAGCTTAGATTGTGATTGAGCTCAAGCGATCACGTTTACATTCAACTTGTAATATGAGCGATAAACCTGAGGCGCGCAAACACCCGGGATAAACCCCTTATTGCTTGCGTGTAACTGTTAGAGCTCTACTTGTAATCTAGCCCTTAATTATTACTAATTTATTTATTTGCATTATATATATATATGTTCCTTTAAATATTCATGGTATTATACATGTTATAATCTGTGACATCAATCATATAGCAGAGGTCATCATTGGCAATATATGAGATAAGACATTACCAGTAACACAATAAAGAATAGAAAGAATGTGATAGCTCTCTCCCACTAGAAATAAATTAGAACTCTAGGCCCCTGATTGCTATTTTAATTTTATCTCTTCCAGTTTTTTGACTTTCTCTAATACTTAGTAGCTAACAAATGTTTCTGGGAAGCTTTTTAATTTTAGATATCTTAAAACTTGTCTTGAGATATTCTTAATTGAAAAGGGGCCATAAGTATAATTAATTTCCGCAATTAAAATGAATTCAAAATTAGTATAAGAAAGCTTGGATACTCCTTAAGGTACATTTATATTTTTAATTTTCAAGTGAACAAGAAAAAATAATAATATAACAGTTCTTGGAAAGAAAAGTTGAAAAAGATAACAATCTAAAGAGCAAAAAGATGTTCATTATCCATTACAGCTGGCCTGACATATAAATCAGACATTTAATAATGGGAAGTAATATACAAGCATGAAGCTAAAATATATAATATTTACATTTGAAAACGTTGTTAAAGTTTTATGGGAAGTTTTAGAAATCATGCAAAAAGTGAATGTTTATGTAGGTTACAAATGTCATGGAAAAAATGATATTATAGTTTCATTAAATATTGTAAAGAAGATATCTTGTTTTGCTGAGTACAGAGTACTGTTTTAGTGCTGACTTCCTTATTGAATATTAAAAGCTTTAAAGGATAAAGCTGTGACTTTTCATAATTAAATAGTTTATAGGATGTAAGGGAAATGCTAATACAGTTCTTATGAACAGACTGAACTGAAAGGGCTTGTGGGATATTCACTCCAATATATAATACACCACTAGAAGCTGTAACAGCTTTGTAGTTTTTGGATATCAGTAAGAAAGAAGTGTTAACTAGGAACATAAACAAAAAAAACAATTAGTAACATGATATTATGAGAATAACATACAGGAGCTTAAAAATAACATTTTATTTAATTGAAAAGGATAATACATATGAGGGTAGGGCAGGCATACAACCTTATCACTCTCAAGCCCTAAAGAATATTAGTTGCCAAGGGCGGCCTTTCCTCTAACGAGAGGATCTGGCAATAAGGATGTCTGATATTGGGCCAGTAATAGCTCCCTGGGGAGTTGCACAGCAATAATGTGCATTGCTATTGGGTCTAAAAGTAGTAAAGAAGCAAGTCCCTTTAAGTAGTTGCACTGGACAAGTTTGTGTGTTTTTTTATATGGAGTGAGAGCAGAGAAAGCTGTACCTTGTAGTAGCTCTATAAACGTACCCTGACTATACTCCGTCTTTTATCTTAGTATACAAACAATATGCAGTTCCAGATATATGTTTATCTGTAGGTGGATGGGGATAGGTTACTGCTCTAGGTAATTTTTTTAAAAGCAATATTATTATTACTTCAGTGGATATGGTGTGTTCTTAAGGGACAGTAAAGTCAAAATTAAACAAACTAATTTGCTTTGTTCGCTTGGATAAAATGTGTACCTAGGCCCTTTGTTACTAGCAGGGGACTTTCCCCTAGATCCGACTATGGGATAACTTTGCTATTTTAACATTGCACGACACATGGAGACTTGTCAATCCTTTTAAAAAAATTATACATTCTTCTCCAATCCAAATTCATCATATTCAAGAATAGATTTTATAATGGCGAATCACCTATCTTTATTAAATCTGTTGGAGTCACATATTATATCCACTAGCTGGTCTGATCATTCAGCTGTAAGTAGCATTTTTAAATGACCCTCTATTCCACATAGCTCACCTCAGTGGAGAATAGATGAGCACTCCTCTCTGATCCTCTGATAAAATTGGAAGTAGAAAAAAGCGATTTCAGAATATTTGTGCTCAATAACACGCCTTCTATCACTCCTGGCATCTTGTGGGAGGCTGATAAGTGTTGTATTAGAGGCATTCTTATAAAGCACAAAGTTATTAAAAATAACAAAATAAACAAAATATCTTTAACTTTCACAAAACAGCCTAAAACTAAATTACTCCCATAAACGCCACCCTTTAGATTTGGAAATAAAAAAATTAAAACAAGCCAGAAGTCAATTAAATGATCTTCTAGATATTAAAGCACAGAATATAGCTTTCCTCCTACATCAAAAATACTATACTCAAGGTAATAAAGCAGGCAAGCTTTTAGTTAGAGCCCTTAAAAGTAACAGAATATCCTCTTATATACCGTACATAGCCCGAAGAATATGGGGGCTGAACAACAAGCAAATTCTAAACCTATCGCAAGTGCTTTTAATAAGTATTAAAGTAACCTGTATAACCTTTTTCCTAATAGAAACCAAAGTGCTCATCTTCATGTTCATCTTATTTGGATTCAATAATTGTTACCACAATTGAGTGCTGAAACTATTGACTCTCTCCAATTATCAATAAATATTCAAGAATTAGAGGATGCCATAGCTTAACTAAAACAAGCAAAGAGTCCAGGTCCTGATTGATTTAGTAGCCTTTATTACAAATTTTATAAAACTCTACTCTCACCCCACTTATTAACATTATTCAACTCAGCAACTTCCTTTTCTCCATTATCCAACTATGCTTAAAGCTCATGTTACAGTATTGCCCACACCCGGTAAACTGCAGACACTCCATTAAACTTTCGCCCTATATCTCTCCTCAATGTCGACTATAAAATATATGTGAAAATCCTGGCAAACCGTCTTAACCCTATTTTACCCCATTTGATCCATACTGACCAAACGGGCTTTGTACAAAACAGAGAGGCTAAAGACAATACCGTTAACATTTTTCACTTACTTGATTATGCTGAATCCCACAAAATTCCGTCACTATTTGTCTCTACAGATGCTGAAAAAGCATTTGACCGGTTAGACTGGTCTTTTCTTAAGTGTACGCTACAAAAATTTGGATTCCTGGAAGAATTTATTTAAAATTTGTTAGTTCTGTATACACAACCTACCACTAAAGTGAAAGTTAATGGACTATTATCAAATTCCTTCCCCCATACATAATGGCAACAGACAAGGATGTCCCCTGTCACCTTTGCTCTTTGTCCTCTCTATAGAAGTCCTTAGATCTAAATTACGTAATTCCTGTTACATTAGAGGCCTTAGGATCGCACAATCAGAGTATAGGTTAGCATTATTCTCACCTCCCCTCACACATCTATTTCAGCTGCATGTAAAATTTTAAAGGAATATGGTCAAATTTCCAATTTTTCAGTTAACTTTGGCAAATCTGAGATATTCCCTGTTTCTATACCCGATGCTGAGATGTCCTTATTAAAAAACAATACTCCTTTCACATTTAAAACCCAATCCTTTAAATAGTTAGGTGTTCATCTAACACCTAACCTTACTAATTTACAACAACTAAATTATGAAGCTTTAATTAAAAGAACTTTCTTCTAAGGCATCACAATGGCTTTCTAAAACCATCTCTTGGATAGGAAGAATAGGAGTGGCAAAAAATGTCTATATTACCAAAAATGTTATATATACTGCAAAACTCTCCCCATTCCATTGCCCAATACATATATACCCAGAATATGCTAATTAATTAATAAAACCCCTTATCGCTTGCACGTAACCTGTTAGAGCTCCACTCGTAATCTAGCCCTTAATTATTACTAATTTATTTATTTGCAATCTAATATATATAATATATACTATATATATATATATATTATATATATATATATATATATATATATTCCTTTAAATATTCATGGTATTATACATGTTATAATCTGTGACATCAATCATATAGCAGAGGTCATTATTGGCAATATATGACATAAGACATTACCAGTAACACAATAAAGAATAAAAAGAGTGTGATAGCTCTCTCCCACTAGAAATAAATTAGTAACTCTAGGCCCCTGATTGCTATTTTAATTTTATCTCTTCAATTTTTGACTTTCTCTAATACTTACTACTTAACAAATGTTTCTGGGAAGCTTTTTATAGCTTAAAACTTGTCTTTATGTAACCCAGACTTTCCACAGGACAGCGGATTCATCCGACGCAAAGAGAGATATAAACTTGTTATTACCCATTTACCTTCTTACAGAAGGAGGATCAATTCAATCTAAGCAATCAATTAACCACTTAGGAGATGGTTTCTACGAACCATGGTTTTAGATACAATCAACTTTGTCACTTTATATCTACACATCCACACAAACTGGATCTTCTAAGACCCAAGACCGCATTTGAAACACTGTGTTGCTCCACAATACTAATAAAACATACTAAATCTCTAACATACAAAATTATATCAACCACCTCCTGATGATTCCTTACCCCTCTTATACTTCAGCCTGGGGTAAAGAAAATTCCTATATACACTTTTGGTACTTAATTTGGCACTCATTTTTGGTACATTTTTTAAGTCATTCCACTCTGCTAAGCTACTAGAAACAATACTGACTAGGTGGTACTTTAACACCACAAAAATGGAAAAAATATGTTTTTAGGGGCTCTGATAGATGCTGGAGATTGTGCCAAGAAGAGGGGACATTAATACCATATATGGTGGGCATGCTCTAAGATTCAATGTTTTGGCAGGCGCTCTGAGATTAACATCCTAAATTGCCCTCAATTGCAAGTATCCCTTTGGAATTCATATATATTCCTATTTTGACTTGTACCCAAACTCCAATCAAATACACACCACCATAGTCAACTTAATGGTAAATAGCACCCACCAAATTGATGCCTAGATTTTGGAAGAAGACAGACACACGACATTACAATTGTGGATTGAGGAGTTTTGTCAAAATCTTAAATTGGAAAGATATAATTACCCCTCCTCACCCTTGACACATACCATGATATGTTATTTATTTGGGATTCTCGTCCCAACAGTGAAACCTTACATAAAGACAAATTTCGGTCAATATTGGATATTTATGTATTTTGCAAAATGTGCACCAAAGAAATATTAGCTATCGTTACTAAATGTATCTATGTATAATTTGTATTCATATCTCAATGATTCTCAATTGTTATTGATATTATTAATGTTTAGTTACTTGTTTTATGTTCTAGTTACTACCCAATTTTGATAAACCTCAAAGTTGCAGAATGAGATACTTCCCTTTTCATAAATGCCCAGCCTTTGGACATGGCAAACCTCATCAGTATTTAAGCTAAAGGACATTATGGCTTCATTTCCAGGACTGGCTAATACTTATGCAAAGCATAGAGACTTTCTATGCAAATTGGCCTTGTCGTGTTGGCCATCACTAAGTCATAGCTTTACTGGGACTGCATCCATGACTTATCATGTAACTCTTTGGTTACTGAATGTTATATCTCAAATCTGTAACTCTAATTCATTTTGTAATTGATAAACATGTTAATAAAAAATATATTTAAAAAAAATAAAAAAAATGTGTAACTAGGTAGAATAAGGAGCAACAATGCACCACTGGGAGCCAAATGCTAACTTGTTGCTGCACATATATGTCTCTTGTCATTGGCATCCCAGATGTAATCAGCGAGCTCCTAGTAATGCATTGCTACTTTTTCAACAAAGGATATTGAGAGGGACATTATACACTAGCTTTTTCTTTGCATAAATGTTTTGTGTATGATCCATTTATATAGCCCATACAGTTTTCTTTTTGTGTTTTTTAAATGAATAGTTTAGCTTATTTTTAAATAACATTTCTCTGATTTTCAGACTCCTAACCAAGACCAAAGGTTTAGGAGAATACTGATGTATATATCTAGCTTGCTCCTGTTTGTGTAAAGGGTCATTACATATACAAAGGAAGGGGGAGGGGGAAGTGTCTGCTATTTCACACTTGCAGTGGGGTGTTCCAGCTACCTTTTTAGCAAAGCTAAACTGGGAGCTTCTAAGTAAGTTTTTTTTTTAAATTCTCTTTATTAAATAGAAGGAACACATGTGAATACATGTAGAAACAGAGACATTTTGCTCTCCCGAACAACAAAAGGAGATAAGGCGTAAATACTTGTCAGACAAGTTTAGTACATAAGTCAGTAGTACAGTCTCTTATACTTTTTTGCCAATATGAAATATACATAAACACAATCAGTAAGAGTAGTAAATGCAAGATTGTTCCTTAGATCATGTGTTGCCCTCTATCTTTGTCCCTTTACTGCCATTTACGTAGAAAAGGTCTCAGCCTACGTTTAGTATCTAGGGTGGTGTCAATTGTTCTATGTATAGTTGTCGAAGCATCCTATGTTTAAGTGAGTCAGCTGTGGGAGGGTCTTTGAAAGTCCACTGTGATAAAATACATTGCCGGGCCAATAAGGTACTAAGAGTAAGCATGGGGTATAGAGACTTATGTAGTGGTTGCCAAGATAGAAGAAAATGATTTAGAGTCAAAAAGGATGTCAATCTTGAAAGTTAACTTGATCCAGTGTTGTAATCGTCTCCAAATCGATTAACATATGGACACGCAAAAAAATAGTGATTGAGTGAGGGTTCTTATAATGAACATTTAATACACTGATTCGGAAGATCTGCATTTCCCTAATCTGTACAGCCAAACTAGCAGACCTTGTTCTTTCTAAGCTGGTAAGTATATCTCTAACAGATATGTCCCCCAAGTCTCCCCTCTGTAGTTTGGTTAGTATATTTCCCAAGACATTTTTAGAGGTGTGTGTAACTAAAAGACGGTAGATAGGTTACATAGAAAAAGTGCCCAATTTATAAGCAGCGTGTATATTGAGCCCACAGAGAGGGATGCCAGAAATCGGATGTATCACGATATCAATGTGTTGGTATGCATAGAAGTGCGAATTTGGTTTGTGATATGATTTTTAATGTCTTGATAAGTTTTGACAGTGTGTAGCAAGGGGTCTAAAAGATCGCCCACCGATCTGATCCACCCTGGGACTTCCATAATTGGAAGGGAGCCGTTTCGTTGCCTGCAGGAAAATCTATAATTTCCATCCAATGGAATATATTCAGGAGTGGGGCATCTGTCTCCCAGGTATTTAAATGCTAGTTTCCATGCTCTCAAGGCATCTCTGTACAAGGTTATTTTTAATGTGAACAGGTAAGTTCATAAAGGGTATATATGGATAAGTAGGCTAGAGAATGTGGGGAGATAAACCGTAGCTTCCAGAGACGGGTCTGTGACTAGGAAGTGCGTTGGTGTCGAGTTGCCAGTCTATCACTAGCCTGATTAGTGCCGCCCAGTTGTAAAGTTTGAGATTTGGGGAGCACCAGGCCCCCCATAGAGGTAGGTTGGTGCAAAGTCGCAGCTGCCCCGCGTGTACTCATACCCTTCCAAAATGAAAGTTTGGAATAGCTTTGTTTAAAATATGTCAAATCCGCTTTGGTAGGCAGAAAGGGTAGGATTACGAAGTGGGTAAAGGAGTTTAGGTAGAATTGTCATTTTAAGTAGGTTTATCCTTCTGTGAGACCTAGAGGGAGTTTGGCCCAGGCTTTTAACTGAAGCTGCAACTGCTGACATTGCTTGGTAATATTGAGAATCATAATAGTTTTTGTGGATTTCTGTGTATGATGATACCCAGATATGTGAGGGTGTTAGGATGTATAGTGAAGGATAATCATTGGTATCCAAGTTGTGATCTGTAAGCCACAGTATCTCGGACTTTGGCCATATTTATTTTATACCCTGCGAAGTCTCCAAAAGGATTGTAAGGTTTCAATAAGTCTAGGGATGTATGTGATGGGTTACTCACAAAAAGGGCATGTCATCCACATATAAGGCCATCTGTAGAGTAGTGTTCCCCTATGACTATTCCCGGGAATATTTGTTTTAATTTCAGGCAAGTGGCTCTAGGGCTAGGTCAAATAATAGGGGAGTTCTATGGGCCATTCTTGACGCGTGCCCTCTCAAGAGTAAAGTTTGGAAAATGAAGGCCAACTACCAAGATACTTGCCAATGGGGAGGAGTAAAGTTTGCGGATAAAATCCAGAAAGGGCCCATTGAAGTTAAAATGCTGAAGGGTGTTAAAAAGATGGGCTATTCAACTCTATCAAAGGCCTTCTCTGGCGTCTAAGGACAGCAGGAAGGCCTCCTGTGCCCCATTTGTGACCTTTTGCAGAGGGCCTAGTCCAAAAGTGATTGAGGGCATGCAGTACTCTTCTCAGATTTACTACAGAAGATCTGCTTGGACAAAGCCCAATTGATCGGTATGAATCAGTGAGGGGAGAATCCCCTTTAACGATTGGCCAAGATCTTCATCCAATATTTTGTAGTCCGTGTTTAATAATGATATGGGTCGGTATGCCTCAGGGAGTGTGTGATCCTTCCCTGGTTTGGGGATCAGAGTAATGTGGGCCGCTGTGAAAGATCTAGTGGTTGACATTCTAAATTATTCAACTCAGCAACTTCCTTTTCTCCATTATCAACTATGCTGAAGCTCATGTTACAGTAATTGCCCACACCCCGGTAAACCTGCAGGCACTCCATCAAACTTTCGCCTATATCTCTCCTCCAATGTCGACTATAAAATATATGTGAAAATCCTGGCAAACCGTCTTAACCCTATTTTTACCCCATTTGATCCATACTGACCACACCCGGGCTTTGTACAAAACAGAGAGGCTAAAGACAATACCGTTAACATTTTTCACTTACTCTTGATTATGCTGAATCCCACAAAATCTCCGTCACTATTTGTCTTACAGATGCTGAAAAGCATTTGACTGGTTTAGACTGGTCTTTTCTTAAGTGTACGCTACAAAAATTTGGATTCCTGGAAGAATTTATTTAAAATTTGTTAGTTCTGTATACACAACCTACCACTAAAGTAAAGTTAATGGCCCTATTATCAAATTCCTTCCCCATTAATAATGGCAAACAGACAAGGCGTCCCCCTGTCACCTTTGCTCTTTGTCCCTTCTCTATAGAAGTCCTTACATCTAAATTACTTTAATTCCTGTTACATTAAAGGCCTTAGGATTTGCACAATCAGAGTATAGGTTAGCATTATTCGCAGACGACTTATAATGATTCTCACCTCCCCTCACACATCTATTTTAGCTGCATGTAAAATTTTAAAGGAATATGGTCAAATTTCCAATTTTTCAGTTAACTTTGGCAAATCTGAGATATTCCCTGTTTCTATTACCGATGACTTATTAAATGTCCTTATTAAAAAACAATACTCCTTTCACATTTAAAACCCCAATCTTTAAATAGTTAGGTGTTCATCTAACCACCTAACCTTACTAATTTACAACAACTAAATTATAAAACTTTAATTAAAGAACTTTCTTCTAAGGCATCACAATGGCTTTCTAAAACATGTCTTGGATAGGAAGAAATAGGACGAGTGGTAAAAATGTCTATATTACCAAAAATGTTATATATACTGCAACTCTCCCCATTCCATTGCCCAATACATATATACCCAGAATATGCTAATTAATTAATAAAACCCCTTATCGCTTGCACGTAACTGTTAGAGCTCCACTCGTAATCTAGCCCTTAATTATTACAAATTTATTTATTTGATTTATATATTATAATATATATATTCCTTTAAATATTCATGGTATTATACATGTTATAATCTGTGACATCAATCATATAGCAGAGGTCATTATCTGGCAATATATGACATAAGACATTACCAGTAACACTATAAAGAATAAAGAGTGTGATAGCTCTCCTCCCACTAGAAATAAATTAGTAACTCTAGGCCCTGATTGCTATTTTAATTTTATCTCTTCCAATTTTTGACTTTCTCTAATACTTACTACTTAACAAATGTTTCTGGGAAGCTTTTTATAGTTTAAAACTGTGTCTTTATGTAACCCAGACTTTCCCACCGGACAGCGGATTATCATCCGACCGCAAAGAGAGATATAACTTGTTATTACCCCAATTTACCTTCTTACAGAAGGAGGATCAATTCAATCCTAAGCAATCAATTAACCCACTTAGGAGATGGTTTCTACGAACCCATGGTTTAGATACAATCAACCTTTGTCACTTTATATCTACACATCCACACAAACTGGATCTTCTAAGACCCAAGACTGCATTTGAACACTGTGTTGCTCCACAATACTCAATAAAACATACTAAATCTCTAACATACAAAATTATATCAACCCCTCCTGCTGATTCCTTACCCTCTTATACTTCAGCCTGGGGTAAAGAAATTCCTTATCCATTTGGTACTTAATTTGGGCACTTCATTTTTGGTACATTTTTTAAGTCATTCACTCTGCCTAAGCTACTAGAAAACAAATACGCAAACTAATGACTAGGTGGTACTTAAAACCACAAAAATTGAAACATATGTTTTTTAGGGGCTCTGATAGATGATGGAGATTGTGCCAAGAAGATGGGACATTATACCATATATGGTGGGCATGCTTCCTAGATTCCAAATGTTTTGGAGGCGCTCTGAGATTACATCTAAATTGCCCTCAATTGCAATATCCCTTTGGATTCATATATATTCCTATTCTTGACTTGTACCCAAACTCCAATCCCAACTTACACACCACCATAGTCAAACCTTAATGGTAAATAGCACCCACCAATTGATGCCTAGATTTTGGAGAGAAGAACACACCGACATTACAATTTGGATTGAGGAGTTTTGTCAAAATCTTAAATTGGAAAGATATAATTACCTCCTCACCCTAGAACATACCATGATATAGTTATTTATTTGGGATTCTCGTCCCAACCAGTGAAACCTTACATAAAGACAAATTTCGGTCAATATTGGATAGTTTATGTATTTTGCAAAATGTGCACCAAAGAAATATTAGCTATCGTTACTAAATTGTATCTATGTCTAATTTGTATTCATATCTCAATGATTCTCAATTGTTATTGATATTATTAATGTTTAGTTACTTGTTTTATGTTCTAGTTACTACCCAATCTTTGATAAACCTCAAAGTTGCAGAATGAGATAATCCTTTTCATAAATGCCCAGCCTTTGGACATGGACCAAACCTCATCCAGTATATTCAAGCTAAAGGACATTATGGACTAATTTCGGGACTGGTAATACTTATGCAAAGCATAGAGACTTTCTATGCAAATTGGCTTGTCGTGTTGGCCATCACTAAGTCATAGCTTTACTGGAACTGCATCCACTGGACTTATCATGTAACTCTTTGGTTAACTGAATGTTATATCTCAAACATCTGTAACTCTAATTCATTTTGTAATTGATAAACATGTTAATAAAAAATATAATTTAAAAAAATAAATAAAAAAAATGTGTAACTAGGTAGAATAAGGAGCAACAATGCACCACTGGGAGCCAAATGCTAACTTGTTGCTGCACATATATGTCTCTTGTCATTGGCATCCCAGATGTAATCCAGCGAGATCCTAGTAATGCACTTGCTACTTTTTCAACAAAGGATATTGAGAGGGACATTATACACTAGCTTTTTCTTTGCATAAATGTTTTGCTGTATGATCATGTTATATAGCCCATGCAGTTTTTTTTTTGTGTTTTTTTTAAATGAATAGACTTTGCATATTTTTAAATAACATTTCTCTGATTTTCAGACTCCTAACCAAGCCCCAAAGGTTTAGGAGAATACTGATGTATATATCTAGCTTGCTCCTGTTTGTGTAAAGAGTCATTACATATACAAAGGAAGGGGGAGGGGGAAGTGTCTGCTATTTCACACTTGCAGTGGGTGTTCCAGCTACCTTTTTAGCAAAGCTAAACTGGGAGCTTCTAAGTAAGTTTTTTTTTAAATTCTCTTTTTTAAATAGAAGGAACACATGTGAATACATGTAGAAACAGAGACATTTGCTCTCCCGAACAACAAAAGGAGATAAGGCGTAAATACTTGTCAGACAAGTTCTAGTACATAAGTCAGTAGTACAGTCTCTTATACTTTTTTGCCAATATGAAATATACATAAACACAATCAGTAAGAGTAGTAAATGCAAGATTGTTCCTTAGATCATGTGTTGCCCTCTATCTTTGTCCCTTTACTGCCATTTACGTAGAAAAGGTCTCAGCCTACGTTTAGTATCTAGGGTGGTGTCAAATTGTTCTATGTACAGTTGTCGAAGCATCCTATGTTTAAAGTGAGTCAGTGTGGGAGGGTCTTTGAAAGTCCACTGTGATAAAATACATTGCCGGGCCAATAAGGTACTAAGAGTAAGCATGGGGTATAGTGACTTATGTAGTGGTTGCCAAGATAGAAGGAAAATTGATTTAGAGTCAAAAAGGATGTCAATCTTGAAAGTTAACTTGATCCAGTGTTGTAATCGTCTCCAAAATCGATTAACATATGGACATGCAAAAAAATAGTGATTGAGTGAGGGTTCTTATAATGAACATTTAATACACTGATTCGGAAGATCCTGATTTCAATGAAATCTGCGTGCTGTGGTAATGTAGTCTTTACTTAGCATCCTGATCTGCATTTCCCTAATCTGTACAGCCAAACTAGCAGACCTTGTTCTTTCTAAGCTGGTAAGTATATCTCTAACAGATATGTCCCCCAAGTCTTCCCTCTGTAGTTTGGTTAGTATATTTCCCAAGACATTTTTAGAGGTGTGTGTAACTAAAAGACGGTAGATAGGTTAGATAGAAAAAGTGCCCAATTTATAAGCAGCGTGTATATGAGCCCACAGAGAGGGATGCCAGAAATCAATGTATCGCGATATCAATGTGTTGGTATGCATAGAAGTGCGAATTTGGTTGGTGATATTGATTTTTAAGGTCTTGATAAGTTTTGACAGTGTGTAGCAAGGGGTCTAAAAGATCGCCCACCGATCTGATCCCCTGGGACTTCCATACTTGGAAGGGAGCCGTTTCGTTGCCTGCAGGAAAATCTATATTTCCCATCAATGGAATATATTCAGGAGTGGGGCATCTGTCTCCCAGGTATTTAAATGCTAGTTTCCATGCTCTCAAGGCATCTCTGTACAAGAAGTTATTTTTAATGTGAACAGGTAAGTTCATAAAGGGTATATATGGTAAGTAGGCTAGAGAATGTGGGGAGATAACCGTAGCTTCCAGAGACGGGTTGTGGAAGTGCGTGGTGTCGAGTTGCCAGTCTATCACTAGCCTGATTAGTGCCGCCCAGTTGTAAAGTTTGAGATTGGGGAGTGCCAGGCCCCCATAGAGGTAAGGTTGGTGCAAAGTCGCAGCTGCCACGCGTGTACTCCTACCCTTCCAAATGAAAGTTTGGATAGCTTTGTTTAAATATGTCAAATCCGCTTTGGTAGGCAGAAAGGGTAGGATTAGAAGTGGGTAAAGGAGTTTAGGTAGAATTTTCATTTTAAGTAGGTTTATCCTTCCTGTGAGACCTAGAGGGAGTTTGGCCCAGGCTTTTAACTGAAGCAGCAACTGCAGACATTGCTTGGTAATATTGAGGTCATATAGTTTTTGTGGATTTCTGTGTATGATGATACCCAGATATGTGAGGGTGTTAGGCTGTATAGTGAAGGGATAATCATTGGTATCCAAGTTGTGATCTGTAAGCCACAGTATCTCGGATTTGGCCATATTTATTTTATACCCTGAGAAGTCTCCAAAGGATTGTAAGGTTTCAATAAGTCTAGGGATGTATCGTGATGGGTTACTCACAAAAAGGAGCATGTCATCCACATATAAGGCCATCTGTAGAGTAGTGTTCCCTATGACTATTCCCGGGAATATTTGTTTTAATTTCAAGGCAAGTGGCTCTAGGGCTAGGTCAAATAATAGGGGAGATAATGGGCATCCTTGACGCGTGCCCCTCTCAAGAGTAAAGTTTGGAGAATGAAGGCCATTAACCAAGATACTTGCAATGGGGGAGGAGTAAAGTTTGTGGATAAAATCCAGAAAAGGGCCCTTGAAGTTAAAATGCTGAAGGGTGTTAAAAAGATGGGGCTATTCAACTCTATTGAAGGCCTTCTCTGCGTCTAAGGACAGCAGGAAGGCCTCCTGTGCCCCATTTGTGACTTTTGCAGAGGGCCTAGTCCAAAAGTGATTGAGGGCATGCAGTACTCTTCTCAGATTTACTACAGAAGATCTGCCTTGGACAAAGCCCAATTGATCGGTATGAATCAGTGAGGGGAGAATCCCCTTTAACCGATTGGCCAAGATCTTCATCAATATTTTGTAGTCCGTGTTTAATAATGATATGGGTCGGTATGCCTCAGGGAGTGTGTGATCCTTCCCGGGTTTGGGGATCAGAGTAATGTGGGCCGCTGTGAGAGATCTAGATGGTTGACATTCTAACATTATTCAACTCAGCAACTTCCTTTTCTCCATTATCCAACTATGCTTGAAGCTCATGTTACAGTATTGCCCACACCCGGTAAACCTGCAGACACTCCATCAAATTTTCGCCCTATATCTCTCCTCAATGTCGACTATAAAATATATGTGAAAATCCTGGCAATCCGTCTTAACCCTATTTTACCCCATTTGATCCATACTGACCAAACGGGCTTTGTACAAAACAGAGAGGCTAAAGACAATACCGTTAACATTTTTCACTTACTTGATTATGCTGAATCCCACAAAATTCCGTCACTTTTTGTCTCTACAGATGCTGAAAAAGCATTTGACCGGTTAGACTGGTCTTTTCTTAAGTGTACGCTACAAAAATTTGGATTCCTGGAAGAATTTATTTAAAATTTGTTAGTTCTGTATACACAACCTACCACTAAAGTTAAAGTTAATGGCCTATTATCAAATTCCTTCCCCATACATAATGGCAACAGACAAGGATGTCCCCTGTCACCTTTGCTCTTTGTCCTCTCTATAGAAGTCCTTAGATCTAAATTACGTAATTCCTGTTACATTAAATGCCTTAGGATTGCACAATCAGAGTATAGGTTAGCATTATTCGCAGACGACTTATTAATGATTCTCCCCTCCCCTCACACATCTATTTCAGCTGCATGTAAAATTTTAAAGGAATATGGTCAAATTTCCAATTTTTCAGTTAACTTTGGCAAATCTGAGATATTCCCTGTTTCTATACCCGATGCTGAGATTTCCTTATTAAAAAACAATACTCCTTTCACATTTAAAACCCAATCCTTTAAATAGTTAGGTGTTCATCTAACACCTAACCTTACTAATTTACAACAACTAAATTATGAAGCTTTAATTAAAATAACTTTCTTCTAAGGCATCACAATGGCTTTCTAAAACCATCTCTTGGATAGGAAGAATAGGAGTGGCAAAAATGTCTATATTACCAAAAATGTTATATATACTGCAAACTCTCCCCATTCCATTGCCCAATACATATATACCCAGAATATGCTAATTAATTAATAAACCCCTTATCGCTTGCACGTAACTGTTAGAGCTCCACTCGTAATCTAGCCCTTAATTATTACTAATTTATTTATTTGCATTATATATATATATATATATATATATATTCCTTTAAATATTCATGGTATTATACATGTTATAATCTGTGACATCAATCATATAGCAGAGGTCATTATTGGCAATATATGACATAAGACATTACCAGTAACACAATAAAGAATAAAAAGAGTGTGATAGCTCTCTCCCACTAGAAATAAATTAGTAACTCTAGGCCCCTGATTGCTATTTTAATTTTATCTCTTCCAATTTTTGACTTTCTCTAATACTTACTACTTAACAAATGTTTCTGGGAAGCTTTTTATAGCTTAAAACTTGTCTTTATGTAACCCAGACTTTCAACCAGGACAGCGGATTCATCCGACCGCAAAGAGAGATATAAACTTGTTATTACCCATTTACCTTCTTACAGAAGGAGGATCAATTCAATCTAAGCAATCAATTAACCACTTAGGAGATGGTTTCTACGAACCATGGTTTAGATACAATCAACTTTGTCACTTTATATCTACACATCCACACAAACTGGATCTTCTAAGACCCAAGACCGCATTTGAAACACTGTGTTGCTCCACAATACTAATAAAACATACTAAATCTCTAACATACAAAATTATATCAACCCCTCCTGCTGATTCCTTACCCTCTTATACTTCAGCCTGGGGTAAAGAAATTCCTTATACACTTTTGGTACTTAATTTGTCACTTCATTTTTGGTACATTTTTTAAGTCATTCCACTCTGCTAAGCTACTAGAAACAAATAGCAAACTACTGACTAGGTGGTACTTAACACCACAAAAATGGAAAAATATGTTTTTAGGGGCCTCTGATAGATGCTGGAGATTGTGCCAAGAAGAGGGGACATTATACCATATATGGTGGGCATGCTCTAAGATTCAAATGTTTTGGCAGGCGCTCTGAGATTACATCTAAATTGCCCTCAATTGCAATATCCCTTTGGATTCATATATATTCCTATTTTGACTTGTACCCAAACTCCAATCCAAATTACACACCACCATAGTCAACTTAATGGTAAATAGCACCCACCAATTGATGCCTAGATTTTGGAAGAAGACAGACACACCGACATTACAATTGTGGATTGAGGAGTTTTCTCAAAATCTTAAATTGGAAAGATATAATTACCTCCTCACCCTTGACACATACCATGATATGTTATTTATTTGGGATTCTCGTCCCAACCAGTGAAACCTTACATAAAGACAAATTTCGGTCAATATTGGATATTTATGTATTTTGCAAAATGTGCACCAAAGAAATATTAGCTATCGTTACTAAATGTATCTATGTATAATTTGTATTCATATCTCAATGATTCTCAATTGTTATTGATATTATTAATGTTTAGTTACTTGTTTTATGTTCTAGTTACTACCCAATTTTGATAAACCTCAAAGTTGCAGAATGAGATACTTCCTTTTCATAAATGCCCAGCCTTTGGACATGGCAAACCTCATCAGTATTTAAGCTAAAGGACATTATGGCTTAATTTCGGGACTGGCTAATACTTATGCAAAGCATAGAGACTTTCTATGCAAATTGGCTTGTCGTGTTGGCCATCACTAAGTCATAGCTTTACTGGAACTGCATCCATGACTTATCATGTAACTCTTTGGTTACTGAATGTTATATCTCAACATCTGTAACTCTAATTCATTTTGTAATTGATAAACATGTTAATAAAAAATATATTTAAAAAAAAAATAAAAAAAAATGTGTAACTAGGTAGAATAAGGAGCAACAATGCACCACTGGGAGCCAAATGCTAACTTGTTGCTGCACATATATGTCTCTTGTCATTGGCATCCCAGATGTAATCAGCGAGCTCCTAGTAATGCATTGCTACTTTTTCAACAAAGGATATTGAGAGGGACATTATACACTAGCTTTTTATTTGCATAAATGTTTTGTGTATGATCCATTTATATAGCCCATACAGTTTTTTTTTGTGTTTTTTAAATGAATAGATTTGCTTATTTTTAAATAACATTTCTCTGATTTTCAGACTCCTAACCAAGCCCCAAAGGTTTAGGAGAATACTGATGTATATATCTAGATTGCTCCTATTTGTGTAAAGGGTCATTACATATACAAAGGAAGGGGGAGGGGGAAGTGTCTGCTATTTCACACTTGCAGTGGGTGTTCCAGCTACCTTTTTAGCAAAGCTAAACTGGGAGCTTCTAAGTAAGTTTTTTTTAAATTCTCTTTATTAAATAGAAGGAACACATGTGAATACATGTAGAAACAGAGACATTTGCTCTCCCGAACAACAAAAGGAGATAAGGCGTAAATACTTGTCAGACAAGTTCTAGTACATAAGTCAGTAGTACAGTCTCTTATACTTTTTTGCCAATATGAAATATACATAAACACAATCAGTAAGAGTAGTAAATGCAAGATTGTTCCTTAGATCATGTGTTGCCCTCTATCTTTGTCCCTTTACTGCCATTTACGTAGAAAAGGTCTCAGCCTACGTTTAGTATCTAGGGTGGTGTCAAATTGTTCTATGTACAGTTGTCGAAGCATCCTATTTTTAAAGTGAGTCAGTGTGGGAGGGTCTTTGAAAGTCCACTGTGATAAAATACATTGCCGGGCCAATAAGGTACTAAGAGTAAGCATGGGGTATAGTGACTTATGTAGTGGTTGCCAAGATAGAAGGAAAATTGATTTAGAGTCAAAAAGGATGTCAATCTTGAAAGTTAACTTGATCCAGTGTTGTAATCGTCTCCAAAATCGATTAACATATGGACACGCAAAAAAATAGTGATTGAGTGAGGGTTCTTATAATGAACATTTAATACACTGATTCGGAAGATCCTGATTTCAATGAAATCTGTGTGCTGGGGTAATGTAGTCTTTACTTAGCATCCTGATCTGCATTTCCCTAATCTGTACAGCCAAACTAGCAGACCTTGTTCTTTCTAAGCTGGTAAGTATATCTCTAACAGATATGTCCCCCAAGTCTTCCCTCTGTAGTTTGGTTAGTATATTTCCCAAGACATTTTTAGAGGTGTGTGTAACTAAAAGACGGTAGATAGGTTACATTGAAAAAGTGCCCAATTTATAAGCAGCGTGTATATGAGCCCACAGAGAGGGATGCCAGAAATCGATGTATCGCGATATCAATGTGTTGGTATGCATAGAAGTGCGAATTTGGTTGGTGATATTGATTTTTAAGGTCTTGATAAGTTTTGACAGTGTGTAGCAAGGGGTCTAAAAGATCGCCCACCGATCTGATCCCCTGGGACTTCCATACTTGGAAGGGAGCCGTTTCGTTGCCTGCAGGAAAATCTATATTTCCCATCAATGGAATATATTCAGGAGTGGGGCATCTGTCTCCCAGGTATTTAAATGCTAGTTTCCATGCTCTCAAGGCATCTCTGTACAATAAGTTATTTTTAATGTGAACAGGTAAGTTCATAAAGGGTATATATGGTAAGTAGGCTAGAGAATGTGGGGAGATAACCGTAGCTTCCAGAGACGGGTTGTGGAAGTGCGTGGTGTCGAGTTGCCAGTCTATCACTAGCCTGATTAGTGCCGCCCAGTTGTAAAGTATGAGATTGGGGAGCGCCAGGCCCCCATAGAGGTAAGGTTGGTGCAAAGTCGCAGCTGCCACGCGTGTACTCCTACCCTTCCAAATGAAAGTTTGGATAGCTTTGTTTAAATATGTCAAATCCGCTTTGGTAGGCAGAAAGGGTAGGATTAGAAGTGGGTAAAGGAGTTTAGGTAGAATTGTCATTTTAAGTAGGTTTATCCTTCCTGTGAGACCTAGAGGGAGTTTGGCCCAGGCTTTTAACTGAAGCTGCAACTGCAGACATTGCTTGGTAATATTGAGATCATATAGTTTTTGTGGATTTCTGTGTATGATGATACCCAGATATGTGAGGGTGTTAGGCTGTATAGTGAAGGGATAATCATTGGTATCCAAGTTGTGATCTGTAAGCCACAGTATCTCGGATTTGGCCATATTTATTTTATACCCTGAGAAGTCTCCAAAGGATTGTAAGGTTTCAATAAGTCTAGGGATGTATCGTGATGGGTTACTCACAAAAAGGAGCATGTCATCCACATATAAGGCCATCTGTAGAGTAGTGTTCCCTATGACTATTCCCGGGAATATTTGTTTTAATTTCAAGGCAAGTGGCTCTAGGGCTAGGTCAAATAATAGGGGAGATAATGGGCATCCTTGACGCGTGCCCCTCTCAAGAGTAAAGTTTGGAGAATGAAGGCCATTAACCAAGATACTTGCAATGGGGGAGGAGTAAAGTTTGCGGATAAAATCCAGAAAAGGGCCCTTGAAGTTAAAATGCTGAAGGGTGTTAAAAAGATGGGGCTATTCAACTCTATCGAAGGCCTTCTCTGCGTCTAAGGACAGCAGGAAGGCCTCCTGTGCCCCATTTGTGACTTTTGCAGAGGGCCTAGTCCAAAAGTGATTGAGGGCATGCAGTACTCTTCTCAGATTTACTACAGAAGATCTGCCTTGGACAAAGCCCAATTGATCGGTGTGAATCAGTGAGGGGAGAATCCCCTTTAACCGATTGGCCAAGATCTTCATCAATATTTTGTAGTCCGTGTTTAATAATGATATGGGTCGGTATGCCTCATGGAGTGTGTGATCCTTCCCTGGTTTGGGGATCAGAGTAATGTGGGCCGCTGTGAAAGATCTAGATGGTTGTCCCTTTCGAGTAAACATGTCATTAAATAGTTGGTGTAGGATTGGTGAGACTTGGGGCAACAGCAAATGAGAGAACTCAGTAGGGAGTCCATCTGGGCCTGCCACCTTTCCCAGTGATAGAGATTTAATGGTATGTTGGATTTCGTCTAGCGCTATTGGGGCATTTAGAGTATTTATCTGATCCTGAGTGAGTTGTGGGAGTGTAAGTGATTGCCAGAAAGCATGGAAGGAGCTTGGGGAGTTTGGTTGTTGTTTTTTATAAAGAGAAATAATCTGCCATACAGACAGCTATCTCTAAAGGGGTCCTAAAAACCTTACCCTCATTTTTCAAGGCAGCAATGTCTTTCTTGATTTTGCTTTCACAAGTGTTGCTAAAAGTTGTTCAGACTTTCTGCCAAAGCGGTAAAATCGGCCTGCTGATTTGAGAAGGCCAGTAGCGGCCTGCTATTGAATAAATGTGTCCATTTCTGCCTTAGCGGCAATATAGCTGTCATACGCTGGATGGGATTTTAGAGTACAGTAATTCATGTATGTCTGTCTTAAGCTAGTTTGTTGGGAGTCATGTCTGTGTTGGATTCTGCATTTCAAATTAGCCATGTAGGAAATAATATGTCCTGTATGGACTGTTTTAGCGGTTTCCCAGAGCAATTGTGGGTCAGAGGAGTGTATGAACTTATCAGTATAAAAATCATTCCAAGCATGAGTCAAGTATTTTTGGAAAGGTTCAGAGGTAAGAAGATAAGAGGGAAAACTAAGTGTGTTCCTATTAGGTTTGTTAGAGAAAATCCCTATTGTGAGTTCCACGGGTGCATGATCGGATATATTATAATGTTGTGAATTTTGTCGGATTTAACCTGGGAAACTAGGGAGTCTGAAATAAGGAAAAGGTCTAACCTAGAAAGGGATGAATTAGACTTGGAGAGACATGTAAAATCCCTATCATCCAGGTGCCTTTTGCGCCAGATATCACACACAGCCAGAGTGTCAGAGAGCAAATTAAATACCTTAAGTTCAAATTTTCCTTTATAGCGGAGGATGTGTTTGTTAATCAGATCCTCCGTGGGCCATGTTCTGTCCAAGGTGGGGTGTGGGGTTAGATTAAAATCTCCCCCCAGGAGAAATTTAGTGCCTATTAATGAAGACAAGGCCTGAACCAATGTTTTCCAGAAGAACAGGGAGTTATTGTTAGTGGCATAAATGTTGCAGAAGGTGTAGTGGACTTTATCTACCGATGCTTGTAAGATAAGAAACCTACCATCAGGGTCTGATATTGTATTTAGTATTTCTACCTGCAGTCTTCGGCCAAATAAAATAGCTATTCCCCTACTGCTACTTTGATATGACAAATAAGCTATGCTACCTACCCAGTCACTACGTAGTTTCTCATGTTCCCCATCAGTAAGATGGGCCTCTTGTAGAAATGCGATATCCGCATTAAGTCTGCGGAGGTGCGTTAGAATAGATTTCCTTTTAACTGGGTAATTAATACACCCTACATTCCATGAGATTAACCTAAGGGCCATTACGTGGCAGTATAGAGGTTTAGGCACGTCAGTGACCATGTAAGCCTTCTAGGAGGGGGGGTGGGAGAACAGAAAGTGGAGGGTCTGTCTCTTTCCCTTATACATGTGAAGTAGGGTATGTGTGCAAGGCCTAAAGTCCAGTCGTCTATTGGATGAGGGACAGTCTGGGAGGGTAGAGGTGCAAAGCCTGGTGGAGAAAGATGCCAGTCAAAGGTTATGTCATATGGAATTGTAGTATAGCCGGATATAAGATACTCAAAATACATGGATAGTAACAACAGCATTTTAACACTGATATTAAATTGACATACGTGCTTAGCTGGGCAGTTAGCTCTTTTGCAGCCCTAACCTAAAAATAAAACCCACCCAATACACCCTTAAAAAAACCTAACACCCCTGAAGATCGACTTACCGGGAGACGTCTTCATTCAAGCCGGGCAGAAGTGGTCCTCCAGATGGGCAGAAGTCTTCATCCAAGCCGGGCAGAAGTGGTCCTCCAGATGGCAGAAGTCTTCATCCAGATGGCATCTTCTATCTTCATCCATCCGGCGCGGAGCGGGTCCATCTTCAAGACATCCGACGCGGAGCATCCTCTTCGGCCGACGACTACCCGACAAGTGAAGGTTCCTTTAAGTGATGTCATCTAAGATGGCGTCCCTTAGATTCCAATTGGCTGATAGAATTCTATCAGCCAATCAGAATTAAGGTAGAAAAAAATCCTATTGGCTGATGCAATCCAATAGGATTTTTTTCTACCTTAATTCTGATTGGCTGATAGAATTCTATCAGCCAATCGAAATCTAAGGGATTGAAAACCAGGTACGCTGGGCCGGAATAGTGCCGAGCGTACCTGCTAGAAATTTAGCAAAAGTAGTCAAATAGTGACGAATTTGCATTCGGAACATCTGTAATGACGTAAGCATCGATCTGTGTCGAACTTTGACCGGCTGATCGTATGTTACGTCACAAAATTCTACTTTTGCCGGTCTGTAGTCTTTGATAAATATGGCGAATCAGGCTCGCCACAAATACGCTGCGGAATTCCAGCGTATTTGCGGTTGATGGCTTGATAGATAGGCCCCCATGTATCTGACAGACATCGCTGAATGGCAACAGCATATGCTGGTGAACTGCTTGTGCAATGCCACCCCCTGCAGATTCGCAGCCAATTGGCCGCTAGCAGGGGGTGTCAATCAATCGTATCTGATTAGATTAGATGAATAAATAAAATCAAAATAATACTTGTGTATTCACCAAAATTAATGATAATATGGTTCTATATGCTGAAAATGTTTGTTTGACCCCAATGTAATATTGAGGGCAGATTATTGCTGACTCTTTGTGATACCAAAACAGGAGCGGTGAGATTAGACTAATCTATGCAACAGATTCATTCAGGCAATAAAATAATTTCTTATTGCCTTAATAGCGCTCCCTATACCTATCCACGCGTACGCAATGATTGACACCCCCTGCTAGCGGCCGATTAACTGTCAACCACCCACATCGCAATAAACCTAATTACCCTATTAACCCCTAAACTGCATAACCCCTACATCGCAATAAACCTAATTACCCTATTAACCCCTAAACCGCAAAAACCCCACATCGCAATAAACCTATTTACCCTTTTAACCCCTGAACCGAAAACCCCCATATCGCAATAAACCTAATTAACCTATTAACCCCTTAAACCACCAAAACCCACAATGCAAATAACTAATTAAATTACTAAACCCCCTAACCTAACACCCCCTAACCTAAGACACCCTAAATTAACACAAATTACCTAAACTAAATAATACTAAAGTTACAAAAAATAATAAAAATAAAAAAGCTAAGATTACAAAAAATAATAAAGGCTAATATTACAGAACATAAAAAAACAAATTACCAAAGTTTACAAAATTAAACCTAATCCCTATGAAAATAAAAAAGCCCCCCCCAAATAAAAAGACCCCCTAAACTTAGAATAAACTACCAGTAGCTTTTAAAAGAGCTTTTTGCATGGCATTGCCCCAAGATAAACAGCTCTTTTACATTCAAAATACACAAAGTCCCCCCTAACAGTAAAACCCCCCACCCACCAAACCCCCTAAAATAAAAAGCCTAACACTAAAA
This sequence comes from Bombina bombina, assembly GCF_027579735.1. NCBI lineage: Eukaryota > Metazoa > Chordata > Amphibia > Anura > Bombinatoridae > Bombina > Bombina bombina. Next base: position 1,033,877,867 of record NC_069500.1, read on the forward strand.
AACCTAAACTACCCATTGCCCTGAAAAAGGCATTTGTTGGGCATTGCCCTTAAAAGGGCATTTAGCTCTTTTACGAAATGCCCACCTAATCTAAATAACGATACTCACCGTTCCTGAAGTCCGGCGGAGAAGGTCCTGTCCCATGCGGTGAAGTCTTCTTCCAAGCGGTGACCTCTTCTTTCTTCCAGGAAAAATCTGGCGCAGAGCGGAGGGCAGAGCTGAAGACCGATGACCGCGGAAGACCGGCGACCCAGGAACTGAAGACCGGTGACACTGGAACTGAAGACCGGTGACTGCGGAGCCATGGAGCATGGAGGATACTTTTCTTCCAATCGCCGCTGTACACTGAATAGTGAATTCAAGGTACGGAATTAAAGATGGCGTCCTTTGAATTCCTATTGGCTGATTTTATTCTTCAAATTCAAATCAGCCAATAGGATGAGAGCTACTGAAATTCTATTGGGTATTCAAATCAGCCAATAGAATTTCAGTAGCTCTCATCCTATTGGATCCTCCACGCTCCATGGCTCCGCGGTCGCTGGTCTTCAGTTCCGGGGTCGCCGGTCTTTAGTTCCAGGATCGCCGGTCTTCAGTTCTATGGTCGCCGGTCTTCAGCTCCGGGGTCATCGGTCTTCAGCTCCGCCCTCCGCTCCATGCCGGATGTTCCTGGAAGATGAAAGAAGAGGTCAGCGCTTGGAAGAAGACTTCAGGAACGGTGAGTACCAACCTGGGGGTTAGACTTAGTTTTTTTTTTGTTATGTTTATTTATTTTGGGGGGTTTGGTGGGTTTACTGTTAGAGGGGGCTTAGCATTTTTGGTAACTGCAAAAGAGCTGTTTAACTTAGGGCAATGCCCTAGAAAAAGCCCTTTTAAGGGCTATTGGTAGTTTAGCATTAGATTAGGGGGTGTTTTTTCTTGGGGGGGAGCTTTTTAATTTTTTTAATTTTTGATAATTTGTTTTTTTTTCTGTAGTTCAATTTTTTTTATTTTATTTTTATTAACAACACATAGACTGCCCTCTGGGCAGGCTTACCAACTAGTATATAATATTATAGTTTAAGGACTAACTTTTCTGACCTTTTTTCTTAAAATTGCTTTATAAAGGGTTCTAAATTTAAGCTCTTGCTTCTTCACATTCAGTCAATAATACTGCTAGATTATTTTTCCTTATCAGGGTTTTTTTCCCTGCTTTGTTTGCCATGTGCTGCTGGCAGCATTTTTACTCACCTCTCTTGCTGAGTCTGGTGCAGAGTGTGTGATGCTGCTCATTTTCTTCACGCACTCTTATGGTCAGACTGGTGTACATCATCCATGTGAGACAGGTTGCAGTCTCAGCAGTGATGTCATCACTTATTATTTAAAGTGCCTCTGTTCAGTATGCTTTGCCCTTACGTTGTCTCAGACCTGTTTGAGTTCCAGTTCCTGTGTATTACTTGGCTGTCTGACATCCCTCCGGGTTCCTGATCCCTAGCTTGTTCCTGACTCTGCTGTTCTCCTTGTTCCTGATTCCGGCTCGTTTGACTACTCGCTTTGGCTCCTGACTCGGCTCATCTGACTACCAGTTCTGGCTTTGACTCCTGGCTTGTTTTTTGACTTGTGGACTTTATATTATTTTTTGTTATTAATAAATGTGTGATTATTTTTGCACTTCTCGTCTCAGTCTGTTTCCTGGCACCCTGACAATCCTATTATGTCCCATTCTAGACCGTAAACAATTCATTTTATTTTTGAAAAGTGTATTTTTTTCTGATGAGTTTCACATAGAAATAAATAAATTTGGAGAACAGGAAGCTATGTCATTAGTTGAAATAAAATCTAGAATTTTTAAAGGCTGTTAAACTTGATGGGACCTCTATCTCTTCAACAAGCAAAAGACCATCTATATTTCAGAAGTTTGATGCCTTAACAGAAGCATTACCAGGTTTAGTGTTTGTCGATGCAGTTTCTAGGTGTGCTGCATACACTTTTATTTCTTCTTTTGAATATTTATGTACTTTTATTAAAAAACTACAAAAACATCAAAATGTTTTTTTATTTGTGTAAAATTGGCTACAAAGATTGAATAGCCTTATAACATTCTATTAAACATCTAACTCTTAATTCTTCCTAAGCATCTTGAAATGGCTCATCTAAAGACTCATAACTGAAATGGCATTTTCTTTCCTTTACAATTCTTTTTTTTGCTGCAAACTCTTCAGCTATTTCAAGATCATTTGAAAGCTCATTAGCATCTATGACTGTCTGGTAAAAACAGTTCTCTCGAATAGTCTTTTAACCATTATATACATTTTTTTAAATGTTGGCAGGCCAGTAGATATATCTATTATTTCCCTTTGCAATACTTAACTTATAAGATTTACTTAATGCAAAAAGGACTAAAGGAACCACACTTTTGAAATTGTTCAAGTGATTGACTCAGCTTCACTTTGAGATACAGGGGCAAATTTATCATCTGTTTTGCCAATGTCACCCAACATTAAATTATAATTATGACAGGCACTTTTCTTGCAGTAAACACATGTGAACACCCTGTTCTTTTCCCTTCATATTTGCTCCATTGTTGTAGCCTTGTCCCTGATATTTTGAACCACACATTTTCAAGTTCCTGTTTGACAGTATTAAAAGATATTATCCAGTGCTGAATTCAACAAGTAGAAATGCTATGAAATGTTAATACATACCAGCTTATACATCAATCAGATTGCCATCAGATACATATCTAATTGCCAGGGGCATTGGCTGTTGATGACTAGGGATCAGCGGATGTTTCGGAACATTCGAAAAATGAAACGAATTTTAACACATTCGTTCGAATCGAATTTCGAATGTTTACATAACATTCTAACATTTGATTTTCGAATGTTCGGTTTCGAATTTTACGATTACATTCAAAAATATTAGTTTAGAAAAATTTGAATTTATATATTTGTAATAGTATTTCTAGTGCTTTCTTTAAATGTAATATTCGAATTATGCTATATTTGATCAAAATAGAAACATTTGAATTGATATATTTGTATCTATTATGTATCAATCTACTAGATTCCCTACCACATGAACTATTGAACTTCTGAATAGTATTTGTTAAATAGAATGTTAAATTCGAAATTTCGAATGTGGCCATTCAATCTAATTATAAACATTCTAATTCGAAAGTGAAATTCGAAAACTGTTAATAGCATTCGATTATAGAAATTTTAAGAATATTCGTTCGTATCAACATTCGGATTTGTAATTCAAATTTCAGAAATGTACACATTCGCCCATCTCTATTGATGACTTTGATCTGGTGTGCAATCTAAATGTGTTGCATATTATTTTGCAGCTCCTGGGGTTGAACCTGGGTCTCCGGCATGGAGGGTGGTTGCTCTGTTTAGGTGCTACTTGTACTTTTAAGCTATAAGTTAATTCTTGCTTTCCTTGTCCTTTGTTTTTGCAGCTATCTATCTACACCTATCTGCAGCTGTAGGCAATTTCCTTTATGCTGTTATTTTTGTCGCTGAATTGATTTATCTTTATGACTACTCTCTCTGCCCTCCTTTTGGATGCCTCACTGCCCGATTGTTGATGAGCTTGTACCTGTGCTTGACTATTCTCTCCTATTTTGGTACTCTTCACTTGTCTGTAGCAATTTTACTCTGTCTGACTACAAGTATCCTGTTCCCTTCTTAGCCACTGGGCCCATTCTTGAATTTTTTACTAGCCCCTATTACTCACAGTTAAGTGATCCATTTCCCTAGAATGCACATAACAAACATTTGGACATAACCCTTTTATTTCTGGTGACATTATGACCTCAGTCTAAATGATAACTTTTATTTGGGACTATTTAGATTAAAATGGAGAAAATTGTAGTTTTACATTCACACTTACATAGTAAATTTAACAAAAAAGGAATAATTAAACTTTTAAAGAGTACCCTGTTTCTCTTTCCATTTGGTGATTTGTGTAACCATTACACAAACACACAGTCAAACAAATACACATTATACTACATTCATATACACATATTATCATACATACACACACATTATCAAACACAGTACATACACACACTTATCAAACATAGTACATACACACACTTATTATCATACATAAACACTCATAAATATGCACACACTCATACATACATACACTCATACATACGCAGGCATATATACATACACACACATACATATACACACACACTCATACATACGCATGGATATATACATACACACACATACATATACACACACACACTCATACATACATACACACACATACACATTCATACATACTTACACACACACTCTCATACATACAAACGCATATATACATACACACACATACATATACACACACACTCATACATACGCATGGATATATACATACACACACATACATATACACACACACTCATACATACATACACACACATACACACTCATACATACTTACACACACACTCTCATACATACAAACGCATATATACATACACACACATACATACACCCTGTTCCAAATTATTATGCCAATGATATCTTTCTCATTTACCTAAATAATTGATGTAAACAACAGTCAGCATAATTCTCATGTTATCAACTATTAAGAGTACAATTCAAATTTTATTGAACAAACTTCCTAATGATAACAGTATTTTTTTTTTTCAAAATAAAAAAAACTTACAATGCACTGTACCAAATTATTATGCACAGTAAGTTTCAAAACACTTTATAGGTTGTAAAGAACTGAAAATTGTCATTTGTTGTGTTTGCAGCATATTTACTAAAATAAAAAGCTATTTCAATCAAACTTTGAACAACATTTTAACTTTTTAAACATTTTAACAGGTCACGTTACATTTTAACATAGGACCCCTTATTTGATAGCAGCTTCACAAGTCGTGCATCCATTGAACTTGTGAGTTTTTGGACAGTTTATGCTTGAATTTGTCTGCAAGATGTCAGAATAGCCTCCCAGAGCTGCTGTTTGGATGTAAACTGCCTCCCACCCTCATAGATCTTTTGCTTGAGGATACTCCAAAGGTTCTCAATATGATTGAGGTCAGGGGAGGACGGAGGCCACACCATGACTTTCTTTTTTTTTTTTTTTTTTTAAATTTTATTTATATCCAACAATGTATACAGTCATACATATTCCACATCTTTGTGCCACACAGGGCAAAATATTAAATAATGTACTAAGAAATAGGTAAATTCAAAAATAGATCAATATTAACAATAGGAAAATTATGCTGATGTAGACTTTTCAACTTTCTATTACAGGTTCAGTGGTTACCTTCTGTGGAGTATTTGTACACAATGTTGGGGTTTTTATATTTTGTTTAAACATAACAACACTTAAACAATCATAAACTAAACTAAACACATCAGAAATAAAATGGGACAACACAAAACTAAATTAACCCCTTAATGACCACAGCACTTTTCCATTTTCTGTCCGTTTGGGACCAAGGCTATTTTTACATTTTTGCGGTGTTTGTGTTTAGCTGTAATTTTATTCTTACTCATTTACTGTACCCACACATATTATATACCGTTTTTCTCGCCATTAAATGGACTTTCTAAAGATACCATTATTTTCATCATATCTTATAATTTACTATAAAAAAAATGATAAAATATGAGGAAAAATGGAAAAAAACACACTTTTTCTAACTTTGAGCCCCAAAATCTGTTACATATCTACAACCACCAAAAAACACCCATGCTAAATAGTTTCTAAATTTTGTCCTGAGTTTAGAAATACCCAATGTTTACATGTTCTTTGCTTTTTTTGCAAGTTATAGGGCCATAAATAGAAGTAGCACTTTGCTATTTCCAAACCATTTTTTTCCAAAATTAGCGCTAGTTACATTAGAACACTAATATCTTTCAGGAATCCCTGAATATCCCTTGACATGTATATATTTTATTTTAGTAGACATCCCAAATTATTGATCTAGGCCCATTTTGGTATATTTCATACCACCATTTCACCGCCAAATGCGATCAAATACAAAAAATCGTTCACTTTTTCACAAACTTTCAGTTTCTCACTGAAATTATTTACAAACAACTTGTGCAATTATGGCATAAATGGTTGTAAATTCTTCTCTGGGATCCCCTTTGTTCAGAAATAGCAGACATATATGGCTTTGGCGTTGCTTTTTGGTAATTAAAAGGCCGCTAAATGCCACTGCGCACCACAAGTGTATTATGCCCAGCAGTTAAGGGGTTAATTAGGGAGCTTTTAGGGAGCTTGTAGGGTTAATTTTAGCTTTAGTGTAGTGTAGTAGACAACCCCAAGCATTGATCTAGGCACATTTTGGTATATTTCATGCCACCATTTCACCGCCAAATGCGATCAAATTAAAAAAAAACGTAAATTTTTTCACAATTTTAGGTTTCTCACTGAAATCATTTACAAACAGCTAGTGCAATTATGGCACAAATGGTTGTAAATGCTTGTCTGGGATCCCCTTTGTTCAGAAATAGCAGACATATATGACTTTGGCGTTGCTTTCTGGTAATTAGAAGGCAGCTAAATCCTGCTGCGCCTCACACGTGTATTATGGCTAGCAGTGAAGGGGTTAATTAGGGCGTTTGTAGGGAGCTTGCAGGGTTAATTTTAGCTTTAGTGTAGAGATCAGCCTCCCATCTGACACATCCCACCCCCTGATCCCTCCCAAACAGCTCCCTTCCCTCCCCCACCCCACAATTGTCCCCGCCATCTTAAGTACTGGCAGAAAGTCTGCCAGTACTAAAATAAAAGGGTTTTAAAAAAATAAATACATTTTTTTAGCATATTTACATATGCTACTGTGTAGGATCCCCCCCTTAGCCCCCAACCTCCCTGATCCCCCCCAAAACCGCTCTCTAACCCTCTCCTCTGCCTTATTGGGGGCCATCTTGGGTACTGCAGCTGTCTGCCAGTACCCAGTTTGCAATAAAAAGTGCTTTTTTTTTGTTTTTGTTTTTTTTCTGTAGTGTAGCTTTGTAGCTCCCCCCCCCCCACACACAGACAAACCCCCACCACCTTGCTGATCGTTTTTTTTTTTAAATTATTTACATTTTTTTTACATTTTTTATTTCAGAATTTTCTGTAGTGTAGCGGTTCCCACCCACTCCCTCCCCGTGCACGCGCCCGCCCCCACCCTCCCGTGCGCGCCCCCAGCCACCCCCCGCCCACAATACCGCCCCCCTTCACACAACCAGGGCCATCGATGGCCGCCACCCGCCTCCCGGTCCGGCTCCCACCCACCAACGCAGTAAGCCACCGATCTCCGGTGCAGAGAGGGCCACAGAGTGGCTCTCTCTGCACCGGATGGCTTACAAAGGTTATTGCAGGATGCCTCCATATCGAGGCATCACTGCAATAACCGGAAAGCATCTGGAAGCGAGCAGGATCGCTTCCAGCTGCTTTCCACACTGAGGACGTGCAGGGTACGTTCTCAGGCATTAACTGCCTTTTTTCTGAGGACGTACCCTGCACGTCCTCAGTCGTTAAGGGGTTAAAAAAAAATAAAAAAAACCTACAAGGGAAGACCCTATCCCACAATCCTGCTCTCTCTCACTCTCCCCTCCGGCAAGGACTCTTAGTAAACATCTCTGTAATTAGTTTCCAGGAGTGTGGGAATAGGTCAAGGGCTACCAATTCCATAAAAGAATTTGAAGACAAAAAAGGAGCTAAAATACATTTTTGAACCAACAATGGGTATGATTTGATAATTGGTAGCCAACCCGTTAAGAATTTTTTAATTCTTTTTTCCAAGGTAGATTGTAAATGAAATGATTCATATATAATTTGAAATTGAATCTCTTTCAAAACCTGTGATAGGCCTGGGACAAAGTTAGATTTCCAATTTTTAACTATTCTCTAAATACTACTTGATTATTACCTGGAGAAAACTGTGGGTTACCAGTAATCGGTAAAAATTCAGAAAATGTAAAGTCCACCTCTAACATTGCACACCATAAATGGTAGTTTTTGATAGGGAATACAATATTGCTTTCAGTGTATAAGGAAAGATGATATGAGTTTCCATCTCTAGAGAAGAAACTAATTCAGTTTCTGCAATCCAATCTAATGCAATTTTAATCAAAGCGGCCCAGTTATATAACTTAAAATTTGGGACAGGGTGTCCGTCCACCAACCATCCACTACTCCATCCATCTGGACCATCCAGGGTTGCACGACACTCATCAGTGAACAGGACTGTTTGAAAATAAGTCTTCATGTATTTTTCTGCCCAACGCAGCCGTTTCTGCTTGTGAGCATTGGTTAGTGGTGGCCGAATGGAAGGTTTATGCACAGTTGCAAGACTCTGGAGGACTCTATACCTTGATGTCCGTGGGACTCCAGAGGCACCAGCAGCTTCAAATATCTCTTTGCTGCTATGTAATGGTATTGTAGCAGCTGCTCTCTTGATCCGATGCATGGATCTGGCAGAAATCTTCCTCAATGTGCCTTTATCTGCACAAACCTGTCTGTGCTCTGAATCAGCCACAAATCTCTTAATAGTGCGATGTTCATGCTTAAGTTTTCATGAAATATCTAATGTTTTCATACCTCGTCCAAGGCACTGAACTATTTCACTCTTTTCGGCAGCAGATAGATCCTTTTCTTCCCCATATTGCTTGAAAATGGTGCTCTGCTTAATAATGTGGAATACCCTCCTTTAGTAGTTTTTCATTTAATTGGGCTCACCTGGCAATCTAATTATCACAGGTGTCCGAGATTGTTTTCAGTGATCAAAAGAGCGATGAGACACAATGCCATCCATGAGTTAAACTGAAAAAAAAATTAATCTTTGTGACACTGAAATAGAATTTGCATAATAATTTGGAACAGGGTGTATACACACACACTCATACATACATACAAACACACACACACTCATAAATACGCAGGCATATATACATACACACACACACATATACACACACACTCATACATACATACACACACACTCTCATACATACGCATGCATATACATACACACACATACATATACACACACACACTCATACATACATACACGCACACACACTCATACATACGCAGGCATATATACACACACACACACATACATATACACACACACTCATACATACGCACACATACATACATACGCACACATATATACATACACACTCATACATACATACACACACTCATACATACGCACGCATATATACATACACACACACACACACACTCATACATATGCACACAGACACACATACAAATAGCTGATTTAGCATGTGGCATCCCAACCTATACTGAAAGTGTGTATACTGGAGTCTAGGATATTGACATGCCTATGTAAATATAGCCAGGAGAAGAAATTACACTCCCAGTGGGGTGCAGGATAGTTAAGTAAACAAATGTTAATTTTCCATTGTTCTTTGGTTTATAGACAGATATAAGATAAGGAAACAAGTGTGTGTACGCAACGTGCTAACACAATGAGATCTGATGTTACTGAAAGTTCAACCCATTTTAACAAGTTGTGGCATAAAAGCACAAAACCAGGGGGGGCGGAGCTAACCGCCGTGCTGAGTGGAGGTGCATATACAGAGCTCCTGGCTCACTTTCTTTAAAAGTGCTTATTGTGCCCTTACTTGGTATAAAATCAAAGTTAATTTGGACCCCCTATAGGATGCAATCCTTGCTGGACACTAACCAAGCCCCAATTTGTTGCTTGGGGACAATTTTCAGTGACACTTGAGACCTATGGGACCCCGGTGCAGAGACACCCTCCACTACTCAACTACTCCTGGAAACCGTGACCTGCAAGCTTTGGAGGGTCGAGGATCCGCTCCAGAGCACCAGGACTTAGCAGCTGCAGACTTTGAGTATCGGTGCCGGGTCCCTTTGGACGGTGGGGCATTGCAAGCATTTATTTCTGGGACCCCCCTGTCTAGGACGACTTACCTCCTCCCCCGGACCTTACCTGGACAGTGCCGCCCTGTGGATCTACCCGGGCGGGGAGAGTCCTGAGGATCTACCGAAGTGCAGGTCTCCCTTGATTCCGGCGCATACCTTGTGACCTCATGGCGCCCAGGGCTCCTTCTACTGGCGCAAATGGCGGCCATCTTGAACTCCGGAAAAAGAAGGCCCGGCCGCACCTCCGCATCTTCTGTGGACGCCTTCATCTATCAGAGCAGTCAGCAAAGCCACACCGAGTCACCAGCAAAAGGTACCTGACCTAAGACATAGGCCCTACACTGAAGCCCTGGCGCATAGAGTTGAGGGAAAACTACATTGAGAAAAATCTGATTGGCTGATTGAATCAGCCAATCATATTCAAGTTCAATCCGATTGGCTGATTGGTTCAGCCAATCGGATTGAACTTGAATCTGATTGGCTGATTCAATCAGCCAATCAGATTTTTCTACCTTAATTCGGATTGGCTGATAGAATCCTATCAGCCAATCGGAATTCGACGGATGCCATCTTGGATGACGTCATTTAAAGGTACCTCATTCGTCGTTCAGTCGTCGGCCGGGATGGATGCTCCGCGTCGGAGGAGCGAAAAAAGAAGATTGAAGATGCCGCTTGATGGAAGATGCTGCCGGATGGAAGAAGACTTTGCTGCCGCTTGGATAAAGACATCGCCGGGATGAAGACTTCTTCTTTGCCGCTTGGATAAAGACATCGCCGGGATGAAGAATTCTTCTTTGCCGCTTGGATAAAGACATCGCCCGGATCAGATGAGGAGTTCGGCCCGGTTGGGTGAAGACAAGGTAGGGAGATCTTCAGGGGGGTAGTGTTAGGTTTTTTAAGGGGGGTTTGGGTGTGTTTAGAATAGGGGTATGTGGGTGGTGGGTTGTAATGTTGGGGGGGGTGTTGTGTTCTTTTTTTTTACAGGCAAAAGAGCTGTTAACTTGGGGTAAATACCCCGCAATAAGCCCTTTTAAGGGCTGGTACAGAGCTGGGTATTTTATAATTTAGAATAGGGTAGGGAATTTTTTATTTTGGGGGGCTTTATTATTTTATTAGGGGGCTTAGAATAGGTCTAATTAGCTTAAAATTGCTGTAATCTTTTTTTTTTTTTGTAATTTAGTAGGGTTTTTTTGTAATTTAGTTTAATTTATTTAATTGTATTTTTAGATAGATATTTGTAGTTTATTTAATTTATTGATAGTGTAGGTGTATTTGTAACTTAGGTTAGGATTTATTTTACAGGTAATTGGGTAATTATTTTAACTAGGTAGCTATTAAATAGTTAATAACTATTTAATAGCTATTATACCTAGTTAAAATAATTAACAATTTACCTGTAAAATAAATATAAACCCTAACATAGCTACAATGTAATTATTAATTATATTGTAGCTATCTTAGGGTTTATTTTATAGGTAAGTATTTAGATTTAAATAGGAATATTTTAGTTTATAATATGAATTAGATTTATTTAATAAGAATTTAGTTAGGGGTGTTAGGGTTAGATAGAGTTAATATAGTTAATATAAATACTATAGTAACTATATTAACTATATTAACCCTAATATAATTAGGGTTAATATAGTTAATATATATAATGTAATAACTATATTAACTATAATATACTTAGGGTTAATATAGATAATATAGCTGGCGGCGGGGTAGGTAGATTAAATTAGGGGTTAATAATTTTAATATAGATGCGGCGGTGTAAGGGGCTTACATTAGGGGTTAATACTATTAATATAGGTGGTGGCGGTGTAGGGAGGGCAGGTTATAGGGCAAAAGAGCTGTTTATTTTGGGGCAAAGCCCCGCAAAAGGCCCTTTTAAGGGCTGGTAATAGAGCTTATTACTTTAGGGATATTAGATTAGGGGTTAATAATATTAATATAGCTGGCGGCTGGCGGCGGTGTAAGGGGTCAGATTAGGGGATAGATAAGGTAGATGGCGGCGGTTTTAGGGGTTCACATTAGGGGATAGATCAGTTAGATGGTGGTGGTTTTAGGGGCTCACAGTAGGGGGTTAGTTTATGTTGGCGGCGGCGATGTCCGGGAGCGGCGGTTTAGGGGTTAATAACTTTATTAGGGATTGCGGCGGGGGATCGCGGTTGACAGGTAGATAGACATTGCGCATGCGTTAGGTGTTAGGTTTTATTTAGCAGATCGCGGTTGACAGCTAGATAGACATTGCACATGCGTTAGGTGTTTGGTTTATTTAGCAGGTAGTTTAGGGAGTTACGGGGCTCCAATAGTCAGCGTAAGGCTTCTTACGGCTGCTTTTTGTGGCGAGGTGAAAATGGAGTAAGATTTCTCCATTTTCGCCACTTAAGTCCTTATGCTGCATATTGGATACCAAACTGCGCTGGTTTGGTATACCTGTCTATGGCCCAAAAAACTACGGGCGACGCCAGAAATATACGCGCGTAACTTCTAAGTTACGCCATATATATGATACCAAACCATCGCAAATATTGGCGTCGCCAGCTTTTGCGGGCGACGATTTTTATTGGATTGGGCCCCTGGTAGATAGAACAATTAAATGTGATATAGAATACAGCGAATCTGACCCTGAGGGAAGGTTTGTTATTGTTTTATGTAAACTGAATGAGGTTTTGTGTACCCTGGTCTCTATTTATGCTCCCAATGTTAGACAGATCCCTTTCCTTAGATCTATACTAGAACGCCTTGAGAAAGTCAAGAGGGGGCATCTGATTATCGGAGGGGACTTCAACCTGGTGTGGGACCCTTCTCTTGACAAGAGGTCACCTGACAATTGTCCCCTTGATAGAAGTGTTACTTCTTTGTCGGCAGCCTTTAGGAAGCTGTGCTTCCAGTACAATCTCTATGATGTGTGGAGATGCTACAACCACTTCTCGAGCCCTCATAATTCTTATTTAAGAATTGACTTCATTTTTTGGTATAACTGGTCTTTGGACCTCTTCCTTTCCTCAAATGTCAGACAGTGCCCCTGGTCGGACCATGACCTAGTGGTGACAAATTGCTCCCTCACATCCTGTCTGGAGAGCCACCCGCTGTGGCAGCTCCCGGAACGCTTCATGTTAGATATTGAATCCCCAGAGACTGCGCGTTCTATTAGACTTCTTCACATTCAATGACACGGGCGACACTAGTAAAGCAACGTTATGTGCCTCCTTTATAGCCTATATGAGAGACAAACATAAAGCCCCACTGGCCAAACTTTACGCGGATCTCAGGGAAATGGAAAAAAGCAATAAAATGCATCCGTCCCCCCTGCTTGCTCAAATAGTAGGACAAATACGCAAGGAAATCAATAAGAAAGAACTCAAGGGGGTCCAATCTAACCTATTACGACTAAAACAACTGTATTACTACTAAGGTAATAAAGTCGATAGACTCCTCGCAAACAAGCTTCGATACCAAACCCAACAGAGGCGTATCCCGGTCATTAAGAATGCGGGCTCTTCAGTCTATGCTCCCAAGGACATTGGTATAGCCTTTGCAAATTACTACCGCTCCCTGTACAATCTGGGAGATAATCCTAATACCCCCCAGGCAGCACTGTGGAAATCCAGAAATTTCTGGACTCAATAAAACTCCGAAAACTCCCCTCGGAGGCAGAGGCTGACGTTGCACTGCCGCTCTCCAGTGAGGAGATCATCTAAGCAGTACGATCCCTTAAATCAAGGAAGGCCCCGGGACCAGGCAACTTTACTGCACCGTTTTATAAGACCTATGCCCCTGAGCTAATCCCAATCCTCACAAGATTTTACAATGAGGTGGGGAGCTTGGGTTCCCTAGCGGGTTAATTCCTTGAGGCTAGTATCCTCACCATCCCCAAGGAAGGCAAGGACCTGTCCTGCTGTGAAAGCTACATATCGATATCACTCATTAATGTTGATATCAAGGTGTACGCAAAGGTGTTAAGCAATAGACTTGCAATCTATGTCCCCTCCCTGGTCCATCTGGATCAGGTGGGTTTTGTTCTAGGCCGACAGGGATCTGATAATACGAGTAGACTCTTGAATCTATATACTGAGTTGGCGGATATGGGCCTCCCTCTCCTCAACCTGTCAGTTGATGCGGAGAAGTTTGACAGGGTGAAGTGTGATTATATGTTCCTGACCTTAAAAGCTTTCGGACTACCAATGTCGCTCTGCAGAGCCATAGGCGCACTTTACTCCAACCCCTCAGCCAGAGTACGAGGGGTGGGCTTCACCTCCCCACCTGTCTTGATCACAAATGGAACGAGACAGGCCTGCCCGCTTTCCCCCATCCGATATGCACTATCCATCGAACCCCTGGTGGCACCCATCGGGCTACGGAGGGAGATTCAGGGCCTTATAATCCATGACTCGGAGCAAAAACTGGCCCTTTTTGCCAACGATCTTACTATCTTTTTGTCAGATCCGCTGACCTCCTTGCCCCCCCAACTTGCTTTACTAGACTTTTTCAGTACTCTGTCTTACTACAAAATTAATGTATCAAAAACGGAAGCTTATTCCTTAGGGATCCCAACAGGAGATCTACAGAAATTACAGAGAAATTACCCTTTTAAGTGGTCAGTTAGGGGGATTAAACATCTTGGAATTTATCTCTCCCATGACAGAAGCACGATAATAACAGACAATTACTCCTTCTTGCTGAAAGAAATAGACTCCCTCCTTGGGTCGCAGAGATATGAGGAGGTCTCGTGGCTTGGAAGAGTGGCTGCCGTCAAAATGATTATACTCCCAAAAATCACCTACCTATTCCACTGCCTGCCTCTTTTAGTCCCCCAAGCCATCCTTCTCCGCTTCCAACAGCTTCTCTCCAACTATGTATGGAAGGGTGAGAGGCCGAGAGTGGCGGCCCATGTCCTCCATATATCTGTGGAGAGAGGTGGCGCTGGCCTCCCTAATATCAAGCTTTATCATGAGGCAGCAATGATTACTCAACACGTCCGCATGGAGTTTCTAAACTCCCTCAGACTAGATGGCATGACTTGGAACAGGCTTCCCTCCCAGCCCATGTCAACTTTGAAGACCTTCTTTGGACAGCAACCCACGGCCTTCAGTAACAATCACTTACGCTTACGCAATTGTAGCAGAATTGCCCCTCAACCATCTCCAATCCACACCAGTAGTGAGCTCCTTTTAACCCTCCCCAAACTTTCATATTGGGGTCTGGAGGACATCGAAAATACAAACGGTTAGTGACCTCTATGACAATGACAGAATTACTGAGCCAGACAGAACTGATAGTGCGGAGGGAACTCCCCTCCAAAATTCACTTTGAACTTGACCAGACTGAGATCCCTACTGTGAGCTTGGGGATTTCTCACAGACCCAGGGTCCCTGACAATCTGGGAAACCAGATGGGAGGCCAGCCTTCAACTCCATAGACCCCTGTCCTCCCATTTCAATGTCTCTTAGACGATGATTCATCCCTCAAACTGTTCACATCTTGGCGTTGAGTGAGCGTGAGTGGGGGCAGAAGCTGCGTGCTATTGCAACTACCAGGACTCGCCATACACTGTGTGGACAATGTACAAGCTTTTCTATAAACTTCTGACCAGATGGCAACTTAGTGCCTCTAAGCTGCAAAAGTTCATACCCCTCATGCTCTGGGTTATGCTGGAGGGGGTACGGTGAGAGGGGAAGCCCCTACACATATATGGTGGGATTTCCCTCTCCTGGAGAACTACTGGTCCAAGACAAGACATCTTTGCACCAAGCTTGGGCCTCCCGGACATCAACCTCCCACCAATGGGACTGACTCCCAGCTAGATATCCCCACCAATCCCCACCAGAGAGTCGGAGCCTATTCATCTGCATCTTACTCTCTGCCAAGCTCCTGATAGCCTGATAACTGGAAAAAAAAACAACCCTGAGGTAGCTAGGAAACAGATGGGTTCATACGCCCAGATCTGGGAGCCTTTGGAGTCTCTCTTGAAATCTAAAGTACTCTGCCCTCTGGAGGATAATTTCACCCCTGGCCGTGTGAGACTGGGAGGGCTGAGTTCTTTGCGCGCAGTCCCACACCCGGTTTTATCTCCTCTGCCCCCCGCCCCCCTGGGCCTGGGGAGCTCTCGCCCCCCGCTGTTGCACCCACTTGAGATTAGGGAGCATTAGGTGGAGACCCTGACCCCTTCCCCCATATTAACTCTGGTAGGAGCCATAGCTATACTAACCGCTAAAGACATTATTGTTACAGGTGCCCCTACCTTGCCAATCCTCCTATAATAACCCTCTGAGGGCTGGCAGGGGCCTTACCCCTACGCTCTGTAGATGAACCCCCTCATGACCACTAACTAATGAAAGCCCTTCCGGACGCTTGCCCCGCAATACCCCCGCCCCCCAGACCGTGAGAGCACTACTACTCCAGATGATAAAAGGATATTTTTGACCCACTCCCTTGATTCATGTTCACATATATCCCACCATTGAGCTCTAGGAACAGACATTGAAGTTAAACACATTGAACACCTGATTTATCCCCCTTTAAAGGGAATCTTACAACAAGTACGCTTTCCCGTTGAGTTCTTCCCTTATCCTACTTCCCCTTTCCCCCCCCTTTTAGGTATCCAGTTGCATTTATATTTATCCAAAATGCTGAAATGATATTGTTTATGTGCCTATTCCCGACCGATCTATGTAACCCTTTGGTCGGGTTTGGTGGTTGTATTGTACCAAACGGAATTATTTGCAAAAATAAAACTAAATTAAAAAGCACAAAACAGCTAATTCATGTTACACAAATAAAGCTGAAAATGCAATTTCTCGTACATTTTATACTCTGCAGCTGGTATAACAAGTCATTGAAAATACATTAAGGGAAACAAATTTACAGTATACTGTCCCCTTAAAGAAGTTAAACTTTTTTTTATTTTTTGGCACTTAACATGGATATTATTATGTTGTAGTTAATGGCTAGAGGGCATGTGCATATTAACAATTTTGCATTGGAAGTGAACTTATCCAATGATAAAAATCTGGTTTTGCTGGTACAGAACCAAGGAGTGTTACTTTAGCTGACAGAAGTTAAGTTACAGGGCTTTGCTTGTGTCTGCAATAAAGCTGCAGTTCTCTGAAATTAAATAACTTAAAAATTAGTTGTGTCTACATTTCTGTGTTCTTTTATGTTTATTAGTTCCAGGAACGCCAAGATGATCATATCTTTCATTTCCGTATACTGCCATCTCCAGCTACACTATACATATTTTATAATGAACATAAAGCCACACAAAGACTTTTATGAACACAAGCTGCACATGGATTTATATTTATTATATTGAAAACTAAATGAAAAATTACTAACTTTCAGATTTATAGACAGCTAACATATCAGATTTTGGCACATTTATTTAATAATATGGTAGCAGAAACCATTTATTCTGGCTCCCTTATGTAAAATACACCAGTAAAGATGATCCCTTTAAGAGGAATCAGGATAGGACACTGTTTTTTTTTAAATTTGTCATCAGGCCTCTCTAACAAGCTATATTTTCAAGATTACCTTGGGTGAGAGCAGGTAAAATAACCATGTTTACTAATCAGCTGATTATTTCACCTGTGCACTAGTTCAGATAGGAAGAAAATCTGGTCTGTAAGGGGTACTTGAGGAATGGAGTTGTGAGTATTTCTGATGTCATCAGCTCACACTGTACTTTTACAGTGTTGGATACCTTGCATTTAATTCAGCATGTGTCTTGTTAAAGCTGTGCATGGTTTTCCTTCTACCTATTAACAATCCTTCCAAACATCCTGAGTAGTCAGCTGCAGTTACACCTCTCCTTTAGGCAGCTGAGTTTTTTAGGCTTAATTGTCTTTGCTGTCTATAATGAACATGATTGGTTTAAGCTTGACCCTGAATGTGTCTTTGCTGACATTCTTAAGAGTGTATTTGACATGGGTCACAATTTTTTTTTTGGACAGTACAATATTTCTGTTACACTAAATGAATCTTCCCTCTAAAGAGGACCTTATATTACAAGTGGTGAATTATACCAGAACTTAAAACATTTTTGTGACTGGAGCCCTGAAGTAATGTGTTAGGGAAACCATTAAAGTATAACCAAACTTGTAAAACATATTAAAGTAAAGTGTTACCCACACATATAAACATATTAAAAGTAAAGTTTATGTTTTCATTCACATAAATGTTTAAAAAGTGTTTTAAAATGGTATGGTATATGACAAAATATTGGCATCTAAAGGGTTCAAAGGTGTATTTATGTATGAAAGTGTCCACACACTTTTATTATTAAATATAGATAGACATAGATGTATGTGTGTATATATAAAGTATATATAATTTTATACTGAGTGATGAGCAAGATTATTTTTATTTATTCGCACCTTCGGTTTTGCACTCTATTCAAAGTCAGGACCTGAGTTTTGTATTCTGCCCTATAGAATTCTGTTAAGTGAGGGATTTAGGGCGTTTACACTATCCAACCTCCAGATGATGGCATACTTGAGTCTTTTAACTTGTAATATGTGTGCAAGTATAACGGCTAGATTTAGAGTTTTGTCGGTAACGGACCCGCGTAGCTAACGCTGGCTTTTTTTTCCCCCCGCACCTTTTAAATACCGCTGAATTTAGATTTCACAGAAGGGCTGCGTTAGGCTCCGAAAAGGGAGCGTATAGCATATTTACCGCCATTGCAACTCTCAATACCAGCGGTGCTTATGGACGCGGCCAGCTTCAAAAACGTGCTCGTGCACGATTCCCCCATAGAAAACAATGGGGCAGTTTGAGCTGAAAAAAAAACCCTAACACCTGCCAGAAAAGCAGCGTTCAGCTCTTAACGCAGCCCCATTGTTTCCTATGGGGAAACAGTTTCTAAGTCTGCACCTAACACTCTAACATGTACCCCGAGTCTAAACACCCCTAACCTTACACTTATTAACCCCTAATCTGCCGGCCCCCGCTATCGCTCCTGCATATTATTTTTAACCCCTAATCTGCGCCTCCGTACCACCGCCACAAACTACGTTATCCCTATGTACCCCTAATCTGCTGCCCCTAACACCGCCGACCCCTATATAATATTTATTAACCCTAATCTGCCGCCCCCAACATTGCCGCCAGCTACCTACAATAATTTAACCCCTAATCTGCCGTCCAGACCTCACCGCTACTATAATAAATGTATTAACCCCTAATCCGCCTCACTAACCCTATAATAAATAGTATTAACCCCTAATCTGCCCTCCCTAACATCGCTGACACCTAACTTCAAGTATTAACCCTTAATCTGCCGACCGGACCTCACCGCTACTCTAATAAATGTATTAACCCCTAAAGCTAAGTCTAACCCTAACACTAACACCCCCCTAAATTAAATATAATTTAAATCTAACAAAATAAATGAACTCTTATTAAATAAATTATTCCTATTGAAAGCTAAATACTTACCTGTAAAATAAACCCTAATATAGCTACAATATAAATAATAATTATATTGTAGCTATTTTAGGATTAATATTTATTTTACAGGCAACTTTGTATTATTTTAACTATTTTAGCTATTAAATAGTTATTAACTATTTAATAGCTACCTAGTTAAAATAATTACAAAATTTCCTGTAAAATAAATCCTAACCTAAGTTACAATTAAACCTAACACTACACTATCAATAAAATAATTAAATAAAATACCTACAATTATCTACAATTAAATCTAACACTACACTATCAATAAATTAATTAAATAAAATACCTACAAATAAATACAAATAAATAAACTAACTAAAGTACAAAAAATAAAAAAGCTAAGTTAAGTAAAAAAAAAATAATTACAAACATAATACAAATATTACAACAATTTTAAGCTAATTACACCTACTCTAAGCCCCCCTAATAAAATAACAAAGCCCCACAAATAAAAAAATGCCCTACCCTATTCTAAATTAAAATAGAAAAGCTCTTTTACCTTACCAGCCCTTAAAAGGGCCTTTTGCGGGGCATGCCCCAAAGAATTCAGCTCTTTTGCCTGTAAAAATAAACACAATACCCCCCCAACATTACAACCCACCACCCACATACCCCTAATCTAACCCAATCCCCCCTTAAATAAACCTAACACTAAGCCCCTGAAGATCTTCCTACCTTATCTTCACCACACCGGGTATCACTGATCCGTCCCAGGCTCTGAAATCTTCATCCAAGCCCAAGCGGGGGCTGGAGATCCATCATCCGGCTGAAGTCTCCTATCAAGCGGCAAGAAGAAGTCCAGAAGAGGCTCCAAAGTCTTCATCCTATCCGGGCAGAAGAGGAGATCCGGACCGGCAACCATCTTCATCCAAGCGGCATCTTCTATCTTCATCTGATGACAAGCGGCTCCATGTTGAAGACCTCCGGCGCGGATCCCATCCTCTTCTTCCGACGTCTTAAGTCCGAATGAAGGTTCCTTTAAATTACGTCATCCAAGATGGCGTCCCTCGAATTCCGATTGGCTGATAGGATTCTATCAGCCAATCGGAATTAAGGTAGGAAAAATCTGATTGGCTGATGGAATCAGCCAATCAGATTCAAGTTCAATCCGATCGGCCTGATCCAATCAGCCAATCAGATTGAGCTCGCATTCTATTGGCAGATCGGAACAGCCAATAGAATGCGAGCTCAATCTGATTGGCTGATTTAATCAGCCAATCAGCTTTTCCCTACCTTAATTCCGATTGGCTGATAGAATCCTATCAGCCAATCGGAATTCGAGGGACACCATCTTGGATGACGTCTTTTAAAGGAACCTTCATTCGGACTTAGGACGTCTGAAGAAGAGGTTGGATCTGCGCCGGAGGTCTTCAAGATGGAGCCGCTTGTCATCGGATGAAGATAGAAGATGCCGCTTGGATGAAGATGGTTGCCGGTCCGGATCTCCTCTTCTGCCCGGATAGGATGAAGACTTTGGAGCCTCTTCTGGACTTCTTCTTGCCGCTGATAGGAGACTTCAGCCGGATGATGGATCTCCAGCTCCCGCTTGGGCTTGGATAAAGATTTTGGAGCCTGGACGGATCGGTGATACCCGGTGTGGTGAAGATAAGGTAGGAAGATCTTCAAGGGCTTAGTGTTAGGTTTATTTAAGGGGGGTTTGGGTTAGATTAGGGGTATGTGGGTGGTGGGTTGTAATGTTGGGGGGGGGTATTGTGTTTATTTTTACAGGCAAAAGAGCTGAATTCTTGGGGCATGCCCCGCAAAAGGCCCTTTTAAGGGCTGGTAAGGTAAAAGAGCCTTTTCTATTTTAATTTTAGAATAGGGTAGGGCATTTTTTTTATTTTGGGGGGGCTTTGTTATTTTATTAGGGGGCTTAGAGTAAGTGTAATTGTTGTAATATTTTTATTATGTTTGTAATTAAATTTTTTTATTTTTTGTAACTTAGCTTTTTTTATTTTTTGTACTTTAGTTAGTTTATTTAATTGTATTTATTGTAGGTATTTCATGTAATTAATTTATTGATAGTGTAGTGTTATATTTAATTGTAGGCATTTTATTTAATTAATTTATTGATAGTGTAGTGTTAGGTTTAATTGTAACTTAGTTTAGGATTATTTTACAGGTAATTTTGTAAATTATTTTAACTAGGGATGCTATTAAATAGTTCTTAACTATTTAATAGCAGTTGTGCCTGGTTAAAATAAATACAAAGTTGCCTGTAAAATAAATATAAATCCTAAAATAGCTACAATATAATTATAATTTATATTGTAGCTATATTAGGGTTTATTTTACAGGTAAGTATTTAGCTTTAAATAGGAATAATTTATTTAATAAGAGTTAATTATTTCGTTAGATTTAAATTATATTTAATTTAGGGGGGTGTTAGTGTTTAGGGTTAGACTTAGCTTTAGGGGTTAATACATTTATTATAGTAGCGGTGAGGTGCCGGTCGGCAGATTAGGGGTTAATACTTGAAGTTAGGTGTCGGCGATGTTAGGGAGGGCAGATAGGGGTTAATACTATTTATTATAGGGTTATTGAGGCGGGAGTAGGCGGATTAGGGTTTAATAACATTTATTATAGTAGCGGGTTGAGGTCCGGTCGGCAGATTAGGGGTTATAATTGTAAGTAAGGTAGCAGCGACGTTGGTGGCAGCAGATTAGGGTTAATAAATATAATTTAGGGGTCGGCGGTGTTAGGGGCAGCAGATTAGGGGTACATAGGGATAACGTAGGTTGCGGCAGTGTGCGGTCGCCAGATTAGGGGTTAAAATTTTTTATTAGAGTGGCGGCGATGTGGGGGGGCCTCGGTTTTGGGGTACATAGGTAGTTTATGGGTGTTAGTGTACTTTAGAGCACAGTAGTTAAGAGGCTTTATGAACCGGAGTTAGCCCAGAAAGCTCTTAACTCCTGACTTTTTCTGCGGCTGGAGTTTTGTCGTTAGATTTCTATCGCTCACTTCCGGACTTTATTTTACCAGCGTTAGAAAGATCCCATTGAAAAGATAGTATACGCAAATGGCGTAGGGGGGATCTGCGGTATGGAAAAGTCGCGGCTGCAAAGTGAGCGTTAGGACCCCTTACCTACAAGACTCTAAATACCAGCGGTAGCCCAAAACCAGCGTTAGGAGCCTCTAACGCTGGTTTTTGACGGCTAACGCCAAACTCTAAATCTAGCCGTAAGAGCGCTATTGATTTAACTTGACTGGTGTTAGTGCTCAATAGCGCTAATAATTTTGTTCTCCACTTGTAATCTAGGACTCTATCTTTAAAAAAATAGTATTTTAAAAGAGGAAACAATGTATGGCAATTATAAATAAACATGCTAATGTCTGCATTTAAAATAAAGTAGTTGAAAAAGTTTTGAAAAATAATTATGTTCAACCTTAGTTAATTGACATGTATAAATAATTAAAGTACATGGATGGCTCAATTGCTTCTGAAAAAGTATCTTCATTTGACAATATTACATTTAAATCTTTTTTCAATTGTTAAAACTAAAATATGGTATACCATTTTAAATGAAAAATTAAATTAAATTAAGAGTTTTTTTTTTAATTAGTTACATCTCTAAAATTCCTTTATTATCAAATAATAAATATTCTGTAAGATACTTATATCCTCTTCACAACTGTCTTCCTAGAGATTCTCTATTTGGGTAGCCTACTATATTATGTAACTAGAAATCTAACATAGAACTAAAGTTATATACATTAATTTTAAAAATGGAAATACGAAAGGTTTCCTGCTTGTTGAGAGTAGGAGTTTGAGGCAAAGGGCATGGATTTGATCATCATGCTGGAACAACTGCAAGGGCTACATATGTCTGTGGGTAATAAGGGACAAAATATTTGCTATATTATTATGACCTGGCTAAGGATGAATTTGAGCCATGTATTAGGACTAATAGTGCTGGGTTGGCACACATGTTTTGTTGCATACACTTTTTGGCCTCTGATGTTTTTAGATGACAGAATTCATCATCAGTGGAAAGATGCAATCCACGTTCTCTAAGGTGCTGTCGTTTGCTGGCCACCCTCCCAACTCACTGACTCCATGTTTATTTTATTTCTTTTAACTCCTGAGACTTCTACCTACAGGAATGATTGAAACATGTCCTGGGTATCATAGATTGCACACCAATTAGAAAACAACACCAAATTGTCAATACAATAACTTCTGGACTAGAGGTTGTCCTGGTTTCTACCAACGTGGAGAAAGCATTCAATAGGCTCAACTGGCCATACCTGTAGGCTAAATTAAGGGGATTTGGTTTTGGTTCTACCATGATCAGAATGTTTAGCCTATACAGCAACCAGGTGGCTAAGATTAAGGTTAATGGTATCTTTTCCGACTCTCTTCCAATTAACAATGGTACCCGACAGGGATGCCCGCTCTATCCCTGGCTATGCACCTGGCAATGGAAACCTCTAAGCACACATCAAATCAAACCAAGAAATGAAGGGGATTTTGGTAGGGCCTAATAACTACACAATAAGTTTATATGCGGATGATGTTATGCTGTTAATTAATGACCCTTCCAGGTCTCTCCCGACTCTGCTTGCAGAGATCAGTAGCTTTGGTAAATTATCACACTTCCATATTAATAACCAGAAATGAACTATCCTGAATATATCTATGAATCTCGCTAGGATATATCCCTATTAATTAAAAAGAGAAACAATAAAATATCTAGGTGTCAATCTTTCCCCAAAAATGTCTTCCTTATTTCAGACCAATTATTATTACCATTAGTAAAAGCCATTCAGAATGATTGCCAAACTTGGATCCCACTGGATTTACATATTCTCAAGACTCCACAAATAGGTCCTCTTTGCTGGCTACTGACACCTTGTCGGGGTCTAAAAACTAAAACCTCTCCCCTGTACAGACATATCTTTTCCACTTGGGATAATATTAATAGACAAACATCAGGAATCTCATCCGTCTTCACCTCTATGTCCCCAATCTTTCAAAACACTGAATTTTTATTAAATATGCACCTCACCGTGGGTAATACTCATTATAAAGAATTAGGTTTTTCATCCTCATTGGTTGACTTTCTTCATCAGGGGAAATTAAATCCCCACACAAATCATCAATCCTCTGCCCCATCACCCACTTTGAGAAACTCTGTAGATGAAATACCACTCTAAGGGGATCCCTAGCCATGTCTAGACTGTTATTGGATGATTGTATTTATAACAATTTGCCTACATTTACTCAGAGTTGGCAAACAGAATTGGCTTTGTAAATATCCCTGACAAAATGGTCTAAGGTTTTTGATTCCACACACAAATCTTCTACGTCCACCCAAATTTTGGAAATTAATTATAAAATTATCTTGAGATGGCATCTTACTTCATCCAGAATACGGTTGCTATAGCCCGGATCATCTTCTCAGTGCTGGTGGGGATGTGGGGGAATTGGAAATGTCCCATATGTGGTGGTCATGTCCCCATCTGCGTAGTTTTTGGGCCCATCACTACCTATATGCTCTACATTATTAACCCTTTAAGCGACATAACCCCCAATGCAACCTAACCTCTCCACACTCTTTATCCCTAAAGCACCATAACCCCCAATCCAACCTAACCCCTCTACATTATTAACCCCTAAAGCAACGTAACCCCAACTCAACCAAACCCCTCTACACTATTAACCCCTAACGTAATATAACCTCCACAGCAACCTAACCTTTCTACATTATTAACCACTAAATTGACATTCACTCTGGGGTGCTGCAAAGGCCACAATACGGGGCTGCCTCAAAAAACAGGCTGGCTTGTCCCTAACCTAATCCCACCTCAAATTACGAACCTTAGAAATTCTAAATCGGACAGCCCCTTCACTTCAGATTACAGAGCAAATTAAGGAAATCAGACACCATATATGTAAACTTGAACTTAAACGTACACAAGAGAACCTGTTAAAAATGAAACAACTTTTCTATCATAAAGGCAATAAAGCTGACAACCCCTTAGCAAATAAACTGAAAAACCAGTTGGGCAATACTCGTATACACCAGATTCGACACAACGCACAACTGTTTAAGCTCCCTTTGCAAATTGGTCAATGCTTTGCTAACTATTACTCAGCCCTATATAACATTGAACAAACAGAAAAACAAAATGCTACCCCACCCCCAGATATACATACATATTTAAAATCCCTTAACCTACCAACCCTTACAGAGGAGCAACGCGACTCTCTTCTAGATCCCTTCACTTTACATGAAGTCAAACAAACTATCAAACACCTAAAACCCTTAAAATTACCAGGCCCAGATGACTATCCTGCACATTTCAATAAAGCTTACATGAAATATCCCCACTCCTCTTCAGACTCTTCAATCTCACCAGAGAAAGGGGTACACTTAATAGGGAATTTCTTCAAACCACAATCATCACTATCCCCAAACCACAAAAAGACCCATCCCTGTGTTCCAATTACAAACCCGTTTCTCTCATAAATGTTGACGTTAAAATTTATGCCAAATTACTCATTAACCACATATCCAAATTACTCCCTCATCTCATCAATCTTGACCAAGTGGTTTTCATACCTCACTGAGAATGCCCAGGCAACACAAGTCGCCTGCTTAATATTTTCTTTGAATCCACCAAATCAGGTACGCCCTTCTTGGTTATCTCTTTAGATGCCAAGAAGGCTTTTGATAGGGTGAAATGGAGCTATTTATGGGAAGTCCTCAGGATTTTTGGTTTCCCTACAAAGATCCTGACAGCTATCCAAACCTTGTATTTCTCACCTATGGCAACGGTTAAAGGATTGGGATATCATTCTCCCCCATTTCAGATCATCAAAGGTACCCGACAAGGCTGCCCTCTCTCGCCCCTTTTATTTGCCTTAGCCATTGAACCCCTGGCAGAGCAAATCCGATCTGATAAACAAATGGATGGTATTACCTTATTTGGTACAACCCAAGCTGACAACCTCTTAGCAAATAAACTGAAAAACTGGTTGGGCACTACTCCTATACACCAGATTTAACACAATGCATAATTGTTTAAGCTCCCTTCGCAAATTGGTCAATGCTTTGCTAACTATTACTCAGCCCTATATAACATTGAACAAACAGAAAAACAAAATGCTACCCCAACCCCAGATATACATACATATTTAAAATTCCTTAACCTACCAACCCTTACAGAGCAACACGACTCTCTTCTAGATCCCTTCACTTTACATGAAGTCAAACAAACTATCAAACACCTAAAACCCTTAAAATCTCCAGGCCCAGATGACTATCCTGCACATTTCTATAAAACTTACATGAAATATCCCCACTCCTCCTCAGACTCTTCAATCTCACCAGAGAAAGGGGTACACTTAATAGGGAATTTCTTCAAACCACAATCATCACTATCCCCAAACCACAAAAAGACCCATCCCTGTGTTCCAATTACAGACCCATTTCTCTCATAAATGTTGATGTTAAAATTTATGCCAAATTACTCATTAACCACATATCCAAATTACTCCCTCATCTCATCAATCTTGACCAAGTGGTTTTCATACCTCACTGAGAATGCCCAGACAACACGAGGCGTCTGCTTAATATTTTCTTTGAATCCACCAAATCAGGTAAGCCCTTCTTGGTTATCTCTTTAGATGCCAAGAAGGCTTTTGATAGGGTGAAATGGACCTATTTATGGGAAGTCCTCAGGATTATTGGTTTCCCTACAAAGATCCTGACAGCTATCCTAACCTTGTATTTCTCGCCTATGGCAACGGTTAAAGGATATCATTCTCCCCCATTTCAGATCATCAATGGTACCCGATAAGGCTGCCCTCTCTCGCCCCTTTTATTTGCCTTAGCCATTGAACCCCTGGCAGAGCAAATCCTATCTGATAAACAAATGGATGGTATTACCTTATTTGGTACAACCCATAAGGTTGCCCTTTTCACAGACGACGTAACAGTATTTTCGACCAACCCAATTAACACAAAACCCAGACTAATGTCCATGTCCATTTTAAAAACTTTTGGGAACCTATCTTTTTATAAATTAAACCTGGCCAAGAGAGAGATATATACAAAAAATATTCCCCAAGACCAATTACAGACCCTTAACTCCAATTATTAAGTTACTTTGACAGATTCCCATGTCACACATCTCGGTATAAAACTTTCTGATAGCATACCCCAGCTAATCAAAGATAATGTCCTCCCATTATTAACAGAGTTACAAGCTCTGAAAAATACATGAAACTACGATTCTTTATCCTGGATAGGCCGTTTAACTACACTGAAAATGTAATTCCTACCCAAACTTATCTACCTTTTTAGATGTCTCCCAATTAGGACACCAAAACATCTACTCCTGCAATTCCTGAGTGAGTTCACAAAGTACATTTGGAGAAATAAACCCCCTAGAGTTGCACATAAAATTTAGCAAACTCCTATTCAGAGAGGAGGTTTAGCCTCCACCTCTATAGTGAGATATTATGAAGGAGACATGCTCACCCACATATCTCAGTGGTGAGCCCTTAACTATCCCAGTAAATGGAAAACCATTGAACAAGCATCCCTTCCTTACCATATACACATAGAGGACCTGATTTTGGATCCCTTCATTCTGCCGCAGAACACTTGAAATCTCTATCACAATAATCCAGGAGTATCTCTCAGTATGGTATAAAATTGGGCATCTTAATCAAATAGCTCCTTATCCCTCACCGGTCACCGCACTAGCAGGCCTGTTAACAGGACTCCCAGAAGCACATATCAACAAATGGACCCAGCTTGGGGTCCACGTCTCAGATCTTTGGATACCCCCTCTACACACAAGCTCATTTTCGCACATTGGAGAAGATAAGCCCAGATACTACCATTCCACGTTATATGACATTTGAGTATTTCATACTAAAAAGTTTCTTAACCAGCTGGGGCTTCAGATGTGAGCTATAACATCCCTTTATTGTTTGGGAATCCACTTGGAAACACAGTAAAAGACTTCACAAACCTCCACACACTATACCTTGTTTGGAAACATAAATCAGACAGAAAAGTTACCCCACCTACACAGATGGGAGACCTACTTAGACACCACTATCCACCCTCAAACATGGCAGTATACCCTAACGATACCCAAAAAAGCGACACACTGCATGACTATGTTGGAAACCTACCACAAACTCTTAACACATTGGTATTATATATTCCTACACAACTCGCCAAAATGTACAACAATGTCACCCTCTTATGCTGGCGTAACTGTGGACACATTGGGGACACCATGCACATATGGTGGGATTGTCCCAAAATATGTCCTCTATGAAATACTTGCTTTCTTGTCCTATCCAAAATGGTTATCCCCCTTCCCAAAACACCAGCCCTAGCCTTACTACACATGGGTACCCATACCCTCCCCAAACACCATTCCTTCCTATGCATCTATCTGTTTACCACAATCAAAGCTGCTATAGCCAAATCTTGAAGGACACCTCTTCACTGGTCTAAAATAGTTAACTCTATGGCATACACTTACACCATGGAAAAAACACATACTCTATTTGCTTAATAAATCTGATCTCGTCGAACTTGTCTGGGCTGATTGGAAAGCAGAGTTCAACACTCTATGGAAACCAAATGTTATAACCAATGAGTAAGCCCAACTCATGCACCATCTAATGACTTCTACCCTTCTCCTTTTGTTATCTAGTACATAACTCCTTCCCCATCCCTTCCACTTCCCTCCCCCCCAACTCCCAATCCAGTAATCTGGTACCTCATGTAAATAATCTTCTTTGTTGGCATATTTATATACTAAAAACCTGTGAGTCCTTAATCTTGCTTTGTTTTTTACATTTCATATGCTGTATGAAGACGTTATTACTCGAATAAAATCTTTGAAACTTAAAAAAACAAAACAAAAACCAAACAAAAACCACACAACAGTAAAACACAACAAAATAAATACACCATAAACCAAAATGATGCAAACTCAACAAAAAACACAACAATAAAGAAGTACCAACACAAGCAACAGTACACAACAATAGACAAGTACCAACACAATCAATACATAACAATAAACAATTAGCAACACACAATAATAAACATGACCCAACACAACTAACAATACACAATAAACTAGTAACAACACAGTCAACAATACAAAACTATAAAAAATTACAAACACAACCAATAATAGACAACAATAAACAACAATAAAAAAATACCAATACAACAATACACAATAATAAACAAGTACCAACACAACCAACAATACAGAACAATAGACAAGTAACAACACAACCATCAATACTCAAGAATAAACAAGTAACTACACATCCAACAATACACAATAAATAAGCACAGTCAACAAAATTAAACAAAATAGCAGTAAACAACAGAAAGAAACAACAAATATTTTTTACTCACCATCCAAAGTCTTCATCAGATGTAATCCACAATGATCCTGACAATGAAAAAAAAAAAAACAGGAAACAAAAAAAAAGCAAAAAAAAAGTATCCTCTTTTTTTCCTCATCAGGTATAATTTCTATGGTGACGGCTCCACCTCTGCAGTGATGGCTCCTCCGTTGTGGCAGTGGCTCCAGTGGTCCTCTTTGATGCTGGCAGATAGTCCACAGAGATGGCGACCCTCAAGTGGTCTTCTGCTGCAGTCTTCCTCAGTGGCGGCAGCCGTGGATTCTTCATCGCAGTGGATCCTCCTCTGCAGCGACACCTCGTCCTTTTCCTTCATCCGCTTTTCCTGCTGTCTGGCAGCACACATTTTTTTTTTCTGTAAGTTGCCCTCTTTTATAGGGGTGTCTTGCCAGTTCTTTTGGCTGTGTTTTTAAAATTCTACCAATAAAAAATCTACCAATAAACTATTTGTTATTCTATTGGCTGATTTAAAATATATATATCCTTCTATTGTCTGAATTAAAAGAACTGCCAAGACACCCCTATAAAAGGGGGGTAACTGACAGAATTTTTTTTTATTGGGCAGCCGGACAGCATGAAGAGCACACAAAGAAGAAGAGTCTCAGACAAAGGAAGGGATATAAAATGTTGTTGAAACTACTTATAGTATTTTGAGCTCAGGCCATCCGGGCCCAGACTCTTTCCTGAACTCATGGATTTAAATGCTTCTGAGATTTCTTCAGCTGTTATAGGATTCTCTAATGCAAAAAATCTTTTCTGAAGTAAGTTGGGGAGTCTTAAGGTTGTATAGGTATTTCTTACATGCTTTAGTGTGTAAGAAGACCTCTAAATTCTCAGGAGTTTTATGTCAATTTAAATAAAATTTCTTAAACTCTTCAGCATTGGATATAGAGCATTCTAGGGGGTCTATTTATGAAGCAGTGGATGCTGCTTCTGACCCTCTCCGCTTCAGTTCTGACTGAAGCAGAAATTAAGAAGCAGCGGTCCTAAGACCGCTGGTCCTTAACTCGTCCGCCATCTCTGAGGTGGCGGACAGCAATCAGCATGATCGAATACAATCGGGTTGATTGACACCCCCTGCTAGCAGCTGATTGGACGCGAATCTGCAGGGGGCGGTATTGCACCAGCAGTTCACCAGAACTGCTGGTGCAATGATAAATGCCGACAGTGTATGCTTTCATCATTTTGTCGATGTGTGGCAGACATGATTCGCTATAACGGATTATGTCTGTCCGCACCTACATAAATAGACCCCTAGGGGTGGATTAGGAGGATTTTTCAAGTATATAATTGTATAAAATGCCTAGAATGCTTGTTTCTGAGGGCTATGGCTAATAATCTAATAATCTGCTGGCATTGTTCTCAATTGTATAATACCTCTGCTGCAAATGGACGGCTTGCTTTTGGGCTTTTATCATTAAGATATCATTCAGTTTATTGTGTGTGTTCTGTAGCTCTGTACTAATTGTAGTGTTGTGGGGTGTAGTTTGTGTGCATGGTCTAATGGTAATACTGTTATAAGTCTACGGAATCTTTCTCTCTCTTGCTTACACAATGTTATTTGAATAGTGATGTCACGAACATAAAATGTTGTGTTCGCAAACGGCGAACGCGAATTTCTGCAAATGTTCGCGAACGGGCGAACCGGACGAACCGCCATAGACTTCAATAGGCAGGCGAATTTTAAAACCCACAGGGACTCTTTCTGGCCACAATAGTGATGGAAAAGTTGTTTCAAGGGGAAAAACACCTGGACTGTGGCATGCCGGA
Source organism: Bombina bombina (assembly GCF_027579735.1). Lineage (NCBI taxonomy): Eukaryota > Metazoa > Chordata > Amphibia > Anura > Bombinatoridae > Bombina > Bombina bombina. The sequence continues at coordinate 1,033,909,386 of NC_069500.1, forward strand.
GGGGGATCCATGGCAAAACTCCCATGGAAAATTACATAGTTGATGCAGAGTCTGGTTTTAATCCATAAAGGGCATAAATCACCTAACATTCCTAAATTGTTTGGAATAACATGCTTTAAAACATCAGGTATGATGTTGTATTGATCAGGTAGTGTAAGGGTTATGCCCGCTTCACAGTGACAGACCAAACTCCCCGTTTAACGCACCGCAAACAACCGCAAACAGTCCATTTGCACAATCGCAAACTCCCCATTTGCACAAGGTTGGATACCAAGCTAGCCATGTCCCGTTCCTTGTCCTCACTGATGTCATTGAAGGTCTCTTCCTCCACCCAGCCACGTACAACACCAAGGGTCCCCGAAAGGTGACAACAAGCCCCCTGGGATGCCTGCTGTGTTTGGTCTTCCACCTCCTCAAAGCCACCTTCCTCCTCTGACTCCTCTTCTTCAGACTCCTCTCTCTGCATTGCCTCCCTGCGTTATTATAAGGTGTGTTAAGTAGTACTATTCCTATCAGTTTAATCCCTGTTATGTCCCCTATCAGGGGACGTGTATATGGCATTGATTTTAGGAACCGTGAGATGGAAAAAGATGCTTGGTTGGTCCTCCTACTTCAAATTTGGGGCACTGCGCGTGCAATCTAATGTGCCACCAGATAGGAGTGGTGTGTTAAGTAGTACTATTCTTATCAGTTTAATCCCTGTTACGTCCCCTATCAGGGGGACGTGTATATGGCATTGATTTTAGGAACCGGAAGATGGAAAAAGATGCTTGGTCGGTCCTCCTACTTCAAATTTGGGGCACTGCGCGTGCAATCTAATGTGCCACCAGATAGGAGTGGTGTGTTAAGTAGTTCTATTCTTATCAGTTTAATCCCTGTTACGTCCCCTATCAGGGGACGTGTATATGGCATCGATTTTAGGGACTGGGAGATGGAAAAAGATGCTTGGTTGGTCCTCCTACTTCAAATTTGGGGCACTGCGCGTGCAATCTAATGTGCCACCAGAGAGGAGTGGTGTGTTAAGTAGTACTATTCCTATCAGTTTAATCCCTGTTATGTGTCTTTTTTTGGTTTGGTTTTTGAAACCACAGTGCAGCACCAGAGGCCAGAAAAATTAGGCATGTACACATGCCTGAAAAATTAGGTATTGTTGCAGCCGCTGCTGTAGCAGCAGCCAGAAAAATTGATGTTTGTTTCCCAGGCAGAAAGTGCCCTAAAACATTGCAGCTTGAACCCTAGTTGGTGGCGGATAAGTCATGCAAGTCATCCAGCATTCAGAGATAAAATACAGCAGCGTGTGGACCATTTTTAGCCCAAGGAAGCTCATCTCATCAGGCCTTTTTTAGTCGAATGTTTCGCCAACTGTCAGTCCCTTCGGGATCCATCCCTCATTCATCTTAATAAAGGTGAGGTAATCTAGACTTTTTTGACCTAGGCGACTTCTCTTCTCGGTGAAAATACCTCCTGCTGCACTGAAGGTCCTTTCTGACAGGACACTTGAAGCGGGGCAGGCCAGAAGTTCTATCGCAAATTGGGATAGCTCAGGCCACAGGTAAAGCCTGCACACCCAGCAGTCAGGGGGTTCATCACTCCTCAGAGTGTCGATATCTGCAGTTAAGGCGAGGTAGTCTGCTAACTGTCAGTTGAGTCATCTCTGAGGGTGGACCCTGAAGGGCTGTGGCGATGCGTAGAACTTAAAGAGCTCTGCATGTCCTCCATCAACAACATGTCTGTAAAGCATCCTGTCCTTGCCGGCGTGGTGGTGGGAGGAGGAGGATTACTTTCACCTCTTCCCCGTTAGATTCCCGTTGTGCTGTGATATCACCCTTATACGCTGTGTAAAGCATACTTTTTAATTTATTTTGAAACTGCTGCATCCTTTCCGACTTTCGGTAATTCGGTAACATTTCAGGCACTTTATGCTTATACCGGGGGTTTAGTAGCGTGGACACCCAGTACAGGTCGTTCTCCTTCAGCCTTTTTATACGAGGGTCCCTCAACAGGCACGACAGCATGAAAAGACCCCATTTGCACAAGGTTGGATGCCGAGCTACTCATGTCCCATTCCTAGTCCTCAGTGATCTCACTGAAGGTATATTCTTCCCCCCAGCCACGTACAACACCATGGGTACCAGATAGGTGACAACGAGCACCCTGGGATGCCTGTTGTGGTTGGTCTTCCTCCTCCTCCTCAAAGCCACATTCCTCCTCTGACTCCTCTTCCTCACAATCCTCTTCCAGCGTTGCCGCAGGTCCAGCAAACAATGCTGATAAGGCTTTTTCTGGTGGTGATGGTGACCACAACTCTTCCTCTTCACGCTCATCTACGGCCTGATCCAGCACTCTTCGCAGGGCATGCTCCAGGAAGAAAACAAATGGTATGATGTCGCTGATGGTGCCTTCGGTACGACTGACTAGGTTTGTCACCTCCTCAAAAGGACACATGAGCCTAAAGGCATTGCGCATGAGCATCCAGTAATGTGGCAAAAAAATTCCCAGCTCCGCAGAGGCTGTCCTAGCACCCCGGTCATACAAATAGTCATTAACGGCTTTTTCTTGTTGGAGCAGGCGGTCAAACATTAGGAGTGTTGAATTCCAACGTGTCGGGCTGTCGCAAATCAACCGCCTCACTGGCATGTTGTTTCGCCGCTGGATATCTGAAAAGTGTGCCATGGCCGTGTAGGAACACCTGAAATGGCTACACACCTTCTTGACCTGCTTTAGGACGTCTTGTAAGCCTGGGTAATTATGTACAAAGGGTTGTACGATCAGATTACACACATGTGCCATGCATGGCACATGTGTCAACTTGCCCAAATTCAATGCCGCCAACAAATTTCTTCCATTGTCACAAACCACTTTGCCGATCTCCAGTTGGTATGGAGTCAGCCACTGATCCACCTGTGCGTTCAGGGTGGTCAGGAGTGCTGGTCCAGTGTGACTCTCTGCTTTCAGGCAAGTCAACCCCAAGATAGAGTGACACTGCCGTATCCGGGATGTGGAATAGTACCTGGGGATCTGGGGGGTGCCGTTGATGTGGAGCAAGACGCAGCAGCAGAAGAGGACTCAGCCGAGGAGGTTATGGAAGAGGATGGAGTAGGAGGAGTAGAGGAGGTGGCAGCAGGCCTGCCTGCAAGTCGTGGTGGTGTCACCAACTCCTCTGCAGAGCCACGCATTCCATGCTTGGCAGCCGTCAGCAGGTCTACCCAATGCACAGTGTAGGTGAAATACCTGCCCTGACCATGCTTTGCAGACCCGGTATCAGTGGTCAGATGGACCCTTGCTCCAACACTGTGTGCCAGACATGCCATTACTTCCTTTTGCACAATCGAGTACAGGTTGGGGATTGCCTTTTGTGCAAAGAAATTTCGGCCGGGTACCTTCCACTGCGATGTCCCAATAGCTACAAATTTTTGGAATGCCTCAGACTCCACCAGCTTGTATGGTAAAAGCTGGCGGGCTAAGAGTTCAGACAAGGCAGCTGTCAGATGCCGGGCAAGGGGGTGACTTTTTGACATGGGCTTCTTACGCTCAAACATGTCCTTGACAGACAATTGACTGTGGGCAAATGAGCAGGAACTGCTCAAGGCGAGACACGGAGTGGCGGATGGTTGAGAGGGGGCAAGGAGGACAGCAGTGGTTGATGTGGCTGAAGATGCTGGACCAGGAGGAGGATGGCGTCGTTGAGTTTGTGTGCTGCTTGTACTCATGTGTTGATGTGATCATGTGCCTTCGCAAAGCAGTTGTACCTAGGTGGGTGTTGGACTTCCCACGACTCAGTTTCTTTTGGCACAGGTTGCAATTGGCATCGCTGTTGTCAGAGGCAGACACACAAAAAAAATGCCACACTGCTGAGTTCTGCAATGATGGCATTCTGGTGGTGGCAACAGCATGGGTTGATTGGCGTGCTGTCTGGCTGACCCCGGGTGCCGATGCATGCTGTCTGACTCTGCCACTAGCTCCTTGCGACGACCTCCCCCTGCTTCCAACTCGTCTCCTCCTCCTCTCTGTCTCCCCATCTGAACTTTCCCCCTGTTCTTCTTCTCTTCTAGCGGGCACCCACGTGACATCCACAGACGCATCGTCATCATCAACCGCTTCACTTGTATCTGACAACTCAGCAAAGGAAGCAGCAGCGGGTACAACATCATCATCATCACACTGTACGTCCATGTGTGTAATGCTGCCTGACTGAGATATATCCCTGTTATCTACATCCTCTGGCAATAATGGTTGCGCATCACTATCACTCATTTCTTCCAACTGATGTGTAAATAACTCCTCTGACAGATCAAATGAAGCGGCTGTGGTGCTAGTGTTGGTGGTGGCGGCAGGCAGGCGAGTGGTAACTTGAGAGGTGCCCGAAACTAAGCTGGAGGAGGATGGCGCGTCAAGGTTCCAAGTGGAAGCTGTAGAAGATTGAGTGTCCAGTGTTAGCCAGTCAACTATGTCCTCAGAACTGTTCGAGTTCAGGGTACGTGGCCTCTGCACAATGGGCATTATTCTAGGGCCAAAGGGAATCACAGCACCACGACCACGACGCCCCCTGCGGGGTGGCCTGCCTCTACCTGTCATTTTTTTTCGATTAGTGGTACTATGCGTGCAAGCTACTGTGACAACAGATATGAGTGGCACTGTGCACTGACAGAAGTTGGCAGAGTAGACGCTGTAGGCCTGACACACACGCTTGCAGACCACTAACTGCTATTCAATCTATTAAAGTCAAAATTGTATTTTTTTTTTAAATGTACACTACTGTTACACCAGATATGAGCTGCACTGGGGTGACACTGTGCCCTGGCAGGCACTGAAACGCAGACGTGTGAAGGAAACTGACTGCTATTATTTCACAGTCAAAAAAGTGTTGTTTTTTTTAAATGTACACTACTGTTACACCAGATATGAGTTGCATAGGGGGGACACTGTGCCCTGGCAGGCACTGAAACGCACACGTGTGAAGGAAACTGACTGCTATTATTTCACAGTCAAAAAAGTTTTTTTTTTTTTTTAAATGTACACTACTGTTACACCAGATATGAGTTGCACTAGGGTGACACTGTGCCCTGGCAGGCACTGAAACGCAGACATGTGAAGGAAACTGACTGCTATTATTTCACAGTCAAAAAAGTGTTGTTTTTTTAAATGTACACTACTGTTACACCAGATATGAGTTGCACTGGGGTGACACTGTGCCCTGGCAGGCACTGAAACGCACACGTGTGAAGGAAACTGACTGCTATTATTTCACAGTCAAAAAAGTGTTGTTTTTTTTTAAATGTACACTACTGTTACACCAGATATGAGTTGCACTGGGGTGACACTGTGCCCTGGCAGGCACTGAAATGCACACGTGTGTAGGAAACTGACTGCTATTATTTCACAGTCAAAAAAGTGTTGTTTTTTTTAAATGTACACTACTGTTACACCAGATATGAGTGGTGGCACTGGGTAAGTGGGCACGCTGTGAGCCTGACACACATTCTGGCAGGCAGGCAACTGCAATTAGATTACACAGGAAAAAAAAAAAGTAGACTGATGTTCTAGCCCTAAAAAGGGCTTTTTGGGGTGCTGTCCTTACAGCAGAGATCAGATGAGTCCTTCAGGACTGTAGTGGACACTGAATACACTAGCCTAGCTATTGATTTCCCTATTAAATCAACAGCAGCTACACTGTCCATCCTCTCACTAAGAATGCAGCTTCTGAATGAATCTAAAATGGATGCTGTCCAGGAGTTGGGAGGGTCTGGGAGGGAGGGTCTGCTGCTGATTGGCTGGAATGTGTCTGCTGACTGTGAGGTACAGGGTCAAAGTTTTACTCAATGATGACGAATAGGGGGCGGACCGAACATCGCATATGTTCGCCCACTGCGGCGAATGCGAACAAGCTATGTTCGCCGGGAACTATTCGCTGGCGAACTATTCGCAACCTCACTATATTTGAACTATTTCTCAACACACCTTCAGCTTTAGAGCACTTGACTCAGCACACCTTCGGGTTAGCGCTCGAGCGAAAGCCAGAACAGGGTTTTGTTACGCGTTCCAAAGAATTCTATGGGGAGAGGGACTTAGTGTTCCTGAGGCTTTCACTCGAGCAAATAGTTTAAGTTTTAACTTGTAATGTGAGCTCAAGAGTAGGAGTGATATTGATTCAACATGACCAGCATTAGCGTTCAACAGAGCTAATATTTTTGTGCTCCATTTGTAATCTAGGTCTTTGTATTTTGAAATAATGTTTCTTATTTTATTTTGTGCATAATGAACATATTAATGTAAAATAGGATGAATACCGTAGCCTGTGTAAATTAATATTTTGATATAAATAAACCTACAATGTTGTAAATGAGGCAATAAAATTCTGGGCTTCTTCATTTTGTATGCTTTTCCTGTTGTGTTTAATAATTATCAATACATTTTCTGTATTCCTCCTATGTATATTGATTAAAATAAAGCTCATAAAGAGTCATTCACTACCACAATTTTCTTTTTCAAATACAGATGTTACAGTGCTTATCAATGATACAGATGTTACAGTATTATCAATGATACAGATGTTGCAGAACTTATCAATGACATCTAGCTTAGATGCTAACAGGTTCAGTGTCTATCTTACACTCTAACAGATTTTGTTTTACTGTGTATTTACTGTAAATATTTAACATTCCAATGTTCTTCCCATTTATAATTTTTTTATTTTTATTGTAAATACATATTTCTATATACATGTGTATATACCTATACCTGTATATCTATTCCTATAGATATATATGTATAGATATATATTTTAGATGAACATTGCCAGATATACATACATATATAAAAATATACATACATATATTTAATAATAACAATTATATTTTTTTCTATTTGAAGAACATAGGAATGCAAAATATATGTAACGCTTTGAGTTTCACAGCATACGACTAATGCTGTGTCGGGTTATCTTAAGGCTTATTATTGAAATATTCAATTTAAAATATTAAAACATATTAATAACACTTATTAAAATATATTATAGATACTGTAAAAACATTCTAAATAATCTATAGAATATATAGATATTTGTTACAGTATCTATAATAATTTTTAAATATTATTAATATTTTTTTCATGTTTTATATTTAACAACGCACCTTTAGATAAGGACCGCATTGGACCTACATTGTGAAACCAAAAACGCGTTACACATATTTTACATTCCTATATTCTTCACATAGAAAAATGAAAATGTTTTTACTAAATATATATCTTCAAGGGAATGTATGTATTTAGTCTCCCTATGGGAAAAAGGGGCAACCAGACGTGGGCTCCTTGCTCAGTGTGCTTAGAGGAATATGGCTACACCTCACTGACGAGGCCCAATGAAGGCCGAAACGATCATCTGGGGTTGCTGTGTTCCTTGTTCAGAGAGGAATTGCCTGGTATTTCGGCACTGGACTGACCATAATAGGCGGGATCAGACTGATATACTACAGGAAAGTTATTTTCCGTGAAAAGCATTACTGGGATAAAAGAAGTTGCACCCAGATGGTAAATTGCCATAGAACAGGCTAACAATGGTATTGAGCCAGTTCTTCGTTCCTGTGAGTGCACTTCTCTCTGTGTGTATTTAGTCTCCCTATGGGAAAAAGGGGCAAACAGACATGGACTCTTTGCTCAGTGTGCTTAGAGGAATATGGCTACACCTCACTGACGAGGCCCAATGAAGGCCAAAACGATCGTCTGGGGTTGCTGTGTTCCTTGTTCAGAGAGGAATTGCCTGGTATTTCGGCGCTGGACTGACCGTAATAGGCAGGATCAGACTGATATAATACAGGAAAGTTATTTTCCGTGAAAAGCATTACTGGGATAAAAGAAGTTGCACCCAGATGGTAAATTGCCATAGAACAGGCTAACAATGGTATTGATCTAGTTGTTCGTTCCTGTGAGTGCACTTCTCTCTGTATGTATTTGGTCTCCCTATGGGAAAAAGAAAAGGGGCAACCAGACGTGGACTCCTTGCTCAGTGTGCTTAGAGGAATATGGCTACACCTCACTGACGAGGCCCAATGAAGGTCGCAACAATTGTCTGGGGTTCCTGTGTTCCTTGTTCAGAGAGGAATTGTCTGGTATTTCGGCGCTGGACTGTCTGTAATAGGCGGGATCAGACTGATATATTACAGGAAAGTTTTTTTCTGTGAAAAGCATTACTGGGCTAAAAGAAGTTGCACCCAGGTGGTAAATTGCCATAGAACAGGCTCACAATGGTATTGAGCAAGTTGTTCGTTTCTGTGAATGCACTTCTCTCTGTATGTATATATATATATATATACAGTATATATATATATATATATATATATATATATATATATATATATATATATATGATAATGTTAATGTAAAATATTTATCTATACCATTATATATCTACAGTATACTTGAATAGATATACAGGTATAGGCATATACAGATATGTATAGAAATAAGTAATTAAAATAAAAATAACATATTCCTGTATGTAAAGATCATTGGAATGTGAATTATTAAAGGACCAGTCAACACAGTAGATTTGCATAATCAACAAATGCAAGATAACAAGACAATGCGATAGCACTTAGTCTGAACTTCAAATGAGTAGTAGATTTTTTTTTCTGACAATTTTAAGTTATGTCTTTTTCTACTCCTCCTGTACCATGTGACAGCCATCAGCCAATCACAAATGCATACAAGTACCATATGACAGCCATCAGCCATTCACAAATGCATACACACTTATTCTTGCACATGATCAGTAGGAACTGGTGACTCAAAACGTTTAAATATAAAAAGACTGTGCACATTTAGCTTATGGAAGTAAATTGGAAAGTTGTTTAAAATGGCATGCCCTATCTGAATAATGAAAGTTTAATTTTGATTGAGTGTCCCTTTAATGACTCCTTTTTTCTTCTACGCTCTACATTAAAGTCTATAGGGAGAATAAGTTAGCGCAGTCGCAATATCCGAAGTCCTGAAGTTAGCGAGTGTCAGATTTCATTGCGCACAAGAGAATTACTTCTAACAACGTTTACGCTCGAGTGGGAGTGCTAAATAGCATGCCACATGAAATATAGCTCTCAATGAGCAGCACTTGGATCAGAATACTGGTTTAAAAATGTGGTTGATTTTTTTTTATAAGTAGGAAAATTAATATGTAACCAGTAGTGAGACTGGAATCCAGACCAAAGTATTTAATGAAGTCATTTGTACATTGTATGCAAAAACTACTCACCTCAAGGCTCAATAGGGCAAATGAAAGGTAAAACTGAACAGAATAGTTTCTATATTAATACTTACATGAAATGATAAATTATCAGCAAAACTGATTCTTTTATGTTGGGAAGTGTCTGGAAATACTGAAAGCTGAACGATTAATGAACATTATATGTTTACATAATTTATTATGGAAGGAGTAAATGAGTGTCAATTATCAGGATCTGGTAGCTGAAAGGGACAGTGAACATAAAAGTGAATTGCACTACATCTGCCAGATGGCAGTGAATAAATCTTAATCATGTCCAGAAGACTTTTAAGAACACTTTAGAAGTGTATTTATGATACTGCTGTGGATATTCCGTGCCCCTCTGTATAAGCTGCCTATACAACCCTTCTAAGCTAACACAGTTCCGGAGGAGGAGCCCAGGTGTGTGGTCACGTGAAGCACCTGCTCTGACTACCTTCCCTGCAAGCCTGTTGGCGAGAATTCTGTGCCCAAACCCTCAGACCCTGGGCGGCTTGCAAATTAAACACTACCACTACTCGAACTCGGCTAGTGCCACACCAATGCACTAAGCTGCTTATGTCAATTGTATGGACACATATCCTTCTTAAAACATCTGCACAAAGATTAATCTAATACCATCATTTAACCGCATTGCTGCCTGTAAAGGAGAAAAGGAACAGAAGGGTGAATCCCGCCTAACGGTTATACACAGAGCGTTAACCCTCTTATACACCTATTCCTTACGGGTGCTGGGTGAGAAAGGCTGTACCTGCCCTGGGAGTACTCCCTCAGGTGTACGAACAAGAGGTGAGGCTCACTGGATATCTATAAGCTTGCATGGACGGAGCCCCCCTGCACCTCAACCCTTGCTGACCTGCCGGAGCACTTGGCGGAAACTTACTTGCTTGGACCGGTGGTGGACGCCAACGCAGCTGCCTTTCCATCTTCCTGGCTCGGGAGCGGGGATTGCCCGATTGCTGGATCCTCTTCGGCTACGACCTGGCCGCTCTGTCTTGTGTCCCGCTGCGTTTCTGGTAACGAGGAAAAGGAGGGCAACGTCTCCGGGAGTGCTGCTCCTCATTGGTCCTGAGATCCCCTCCCACCGGTGCTGCGTGAGGGGCTCGGATCGTTCCGCTTGCCTAGCTGTCTCCCCAGGACCGGGCTGTTGTTCCTATCCAGTACCTGCACTGAGTCTCAGCCGGTGAAGTTGACCAGCGCTCTCTTGGCTTGTCTTCACATTCATCGCTCCCCTTCCACCGTTGATGCGAGAGGGGGGCTCTGGTTTCCCAGAAAAGCTTCTTTGCCTTCTTCTCAGCTCTCTGTGTGCATTTGGACAGTAGCTGGTAAAGTACACGATAACAATGTGTTAAATATATTAATAGGCACTATCTCCGTTTCCTACAAACAACTGTCCCCTGCTATAAATAAGTTGTTGCCGACATCTTTCTTAGAACTTTGCCGGCCTCTTTGTTACCAAACCTTATATCAAGAACAGTATCTCCAGAATGGCTTAAAAATACGATTGTTCTTAAGGGGTAAAGGCAAAAGACGTTAACAGAATATTCTTTTTTCTTGTGTATTGCTCTGTGTCTCATCCGATACTAGACTTTCTTATTTTCTCCCCACGAACTTGTCTAGATTATCAAAATTGTTCAGAATATATGTATATGAATGTACACTGACTTAGTTTCTAGTAGGTAGCAGTATAAAACACTGGCTATGTTTCATATTCAACAAAATGCTGAATTAGCTATCTTAGAAATACTTTTGATGTGTCTTTCCTAGAATTTCCTTAGTACACTGAATTTGATTGCTTTAAATTGTATATAATAAGTAATCTCTTGCTAATGCTGATAAGAAACTAGGGGTAATAATTTGCTGCTCCTTTTGCTCTCAGCACAAATCTAAATCTTAATTTTTTTCTCTCTTGTTGTTATATATTGCATTTCCTCCACATGCTATTTCTCTACCTAAAACTGAAGAATTATAGCAAAATTGAAGGTCTTATAGATGTAGCCTGTTATAACCTAGACCCTTATTAAAAACCATCTGTTATTTGTCTCAATAATAGGACATACTAACATACATTGTAACTAGGCTAGAAACTTTTTTCTCTATAAAAGAAAAGGAAGAGATCTCCTACAGGTTTCTCCCTTCTGCTTACCAAAGAGAGGTATACCCTCTTATAGGATTACCCCTTAGGGGATTGAATGCCCTAGGAAACTTTACTATATAAATTGCTGACTGTTATAACACCTGAGCTTCAGCTGTAAACCTGAAAATTTTAACTTCATTTTATATCCTTGGCTCTTTTTCTACGCTAATTACTAGGTATAAATTGAATACTTGTATCGATAAAAAGAATTTATGTAAATATAAACCTCATTACAGGGAGTGCAGAATTATTAGGCAAATTAGTATTTTGACCACATCATCCTCTTTATGCATATTGTCTTACTCCAAGCTGTATAGGCTCGAAAGCCTACTACCAATTAAGCATATTAGGTGATGTGCATCTCTGTAATGAGAAGGGGTGTGGTCTAATGACATCAACACCCTATATCAGGTGTGCATAATTATTAGGCAACTTCCTATCCTTTGGCAAAATGGGTCTAAAGAAGGACTTGACAGGCTCAGAAAAGTCAAAAATAGTGAGATATCTTGCAGAGGGATGCAGCACTCTTAAAATTGCAAAGCTTCTGAAGCGTGATCATCGAACAATCAAGCGTTTCATTCAAAATAGTCAACAGGGTCGCAAGAAGCGTGTGGAAAAACCAATTCGCAAAATAACTGCCCATGAACTGAGAAAAGTCAAGCGTGCAGCTGCCAAGATGTCACTTGCCACCAGTTTGGCCATATTTCAGAGCTGCAACATCACTGGAGTGCCCAAAAGCACAAGGTGTGCAATACTCAGAGACATGGCCAAGGTAAGAAAGGCTGAAAGACGACCACCACTGAACACACACTGAAGACACACAAGCTGAAACGTCAAGACTGGGCCAAGAAATATCTCAAGACTGATTTTTCTAAGGTTTTATGGACTGATGAAATGAGAGTGAGTCTTGATGGGCCAGATGGATGGGCCCGTGGCTGGATTGGTAAAGGGCAGAGAGCTCCAGTCCGACTCAGACGCCAGCAAGGTGGAGGTGGAGTACTGGTTTGGGCTGGTATCATCAAAGATGAGCTTGTGGGGCCTTTTCGGGTTGAGGATGGAGTCAAGCTCAACTCCCAGTCCTACTGCCAGTTTCTGGAAAACACCTTCTTCAAGCAGTGGTACAGGAAGAAGTCTGCATCCTTCAAGAAAAACATGATTTTCATGCAGGACAATGCTCCATCACATGCGTCCAAGTAATCCACAGCGTGGCTGGCAAGAAAGGGTATAAAAGAAGAAAATCTAATGACATGGCCTCCTTGTTCACCTGATCTGAACCCCATTGAGAACCTGTGGTCCATCATCAAATATGAGATTTACAAGGAGGGAAAACAGTACACCTCTCTGAACAGTGTCTGGGAGGCTGTGGTTGCTGCTGCACGCAATGTTGATGGTGAACAGATCAAAACACTGACAGAATCCATGGATGGCAGGCTTTTGAGTGTCCTTGCAAAGAAAGGTGGCTATATTGGTCACTGATTTCTTTTTGTTTTGTTTTTGAATGTCAGAAATGTATATTTGTGAATGTTGAGATGTTATATTGGTTTCACTGGTAAAAATAAATAATTGAAATGGGTATATATTTGTTTTTTGTTAAGTTGCCTAATAATTATGCACAGTAATACTCACCTGCACACACAGATATCCCCCTAAAATAACTATAACTAAAAACAAACTAAAAACTACTTCCAAAACTATTCATCTTTGATATTAATGAGTTTTTTGGGTTCATTGAGAACATGGTTGTTGTTCAATAATAAAATTAATCCTCAAAAATACAACTTGCCTAATAATTCTGCACTCCCTGTATTCTCTTCAATAATAACTAACTAAACAGCTTAAGCCTTGATACTCTTTTCTGTAAGGCTACACAGAGTAGCAGATGTCAAATTAAAATTTCTGTCTCTTTTTTTCTCTTTTCTCTTTTTTCTTCTTTTCTCAATCCAGTGCCCTGACATAGTTTTCCCTCACATCACCATACCCTCACCTTAAATAGTGGGCTTCCCTTTTTTTTTTTTTTTTTTATCTCTCTCTCTTCTTCCCCTCACTTTCCTGGAATATTTTCATCTGGACTTACTTAACTCATTGCACTTTTTTTGCTTAATTGTATAATATCACCCCCTTCCCACCTTAGTGTAAGCGTTTTTTCAAAACGCCCTCTCTCACTATCACCAATAGACTCTCGGCACATGGATAAATTCCTTTCTAACTCATCTAAGACACCTTCACCAAGTATGGCAGCTAGGCAGAGAGACAGGAAGCTTAAGAATCCCCCAGAATCCACTGCCGAAATGCAATCACTTACATCCCATAATCTAGCCTTACAAGACCCGGCTAATATACAGAATCTGGTCGCATGTATCTCAGATGCTCTTGCACCCAAATTTGATGCTCTTAGGACAGAAATAAAACAAGATATTTCTTTACTAACTCAAGAGGTTAGACATTTCTCGAATAGACTACAAGAAGTTGAACATAGGGTCTCTGACCTAGAGGATCTTACATCAGCATACAACTCTAAAATTGAAATGTCGAGAAGTAACTTTCAGAAGGTCTTTGATAGGCTGGAGGACCTAGAAAATTGCTCCAGAAGAAATAACATTCGAATAATAGGTCTTCCGGAGGAGAAGCAATATGAAAACTTACATTCTTTCATATCAGACACACTTACTAAGGCTTTAAAAATCCCTCCAACCTATCACTCGATTTTAGTGGAAAGAGCACATAGAATAGGCACCCCACACCTAGATAACAAGAATAACACCCATCCTAGACCTGTTATAGCTAGACTACTTAATTACCAGGGCAAGAATATGCTACTGCAATATTTTCGTAAAAAACAGCCAATTCTCATAGAAAATAATAGGATTTTAATTTTCCAAGATTTCTCGGCTGATACAGCCTCTAAGAAAAGAGAACTTGCTCCGATATGCACTAAATTTATACAGAATGGGTATCGAGCTACCCTAATCTACCCTTCCAAACTTAGAGTTGTAGTGCAGGATACAACACACTTATTTGAAAATGCCCAAATGGCTGAGAAATTCTTTAATACATTGACTTTAGAATCTCATTAAGAGATCACTCTCTCTTTTTCCTTTCTCTCTCTTTCCCGGATTTGTTTTCCCTTTCTTGTTTCTTTTCTTACATTGAAAGAAGATGGGTCCTACAAATAGGGAATCCCCTTGGGTAGTGGATGATATGTCTGATGTTTGTAACATTTTGGTGAAGTTTTTCCCCTTTTTTTTAAGTTTTTCCCCCTTTTTTTTTTTCTTTTCTTTTCTTTTCCTTGCTCTCCTCCTCCTCGCATAAATGGTACAAAAGATAGATAAATTGAAATTAGTATCTTGGAATGTAGGGGGAATATCCACCCCTATTAAACGGAAGGCAATTCTTTCCCATTTACGTAAGGTCCAGGTAGACATTGATTTCATACAAGAATCACATCTAAGCCAGGAAGAATCTTTAAAATTGAATACGACATGGGTTAAGGAAGTTTTTGCTGCCCCAAGTGTTGGGAAAGAGAGGTGTGGCTATATTAATAGGGAAAAAATCACAAGTGGAGATTTTGTACTCTGAGACCGACTCTTGGGGGAGGTATGTCTTGGTCAAACTGAAGGCTGCACAGGTAATATATACACTTTGCAATGTATATGGACCAAATACGTCTGATCCGGAATTCTGGAATTCTATCCAATCCAAACTTTTGTTACTCAGTGAAGGCTATGTGATCTTAGGAGGGGACTTAAACATGGCACCACAATGCCCCCTAGATAGACTCAGAAAGAATGTTAAACAATTAAAACATAAAAAAGATAGTCTAGATTCTAAAATGTTTAATAAAATCAAGCAAAATTTTGCACTACGCGATATTTGGAGAGTGCAAAATCCCAATACCCAGGATTATACCTGCCTTTCCAAAGCTCATAAGACCCTCTCTAGGATCTACCTTTTCTTAATTGATGAACGTATATCTATTACAAGAGTAAAAGCTGGAATAATGCCAATTCTCCTATCTGATCATGGGCCTATCTCTCTTGAGCTCCACATTGGTCAGGCAAAACCCAAATTCTCCCGTTTCTTCTTCCCTTACTATTTAACTACAGACTCAAAATTTAAAGATTGTTGAGAAATAAATTCTCAGAATACGTCAATTTTAATAGTGACTACATAGACCGACCGGACATATTCTGGGAAACTGCAAAAGTAGTGCTTAGAGGAGAAATTATATCCTATATTACTATTCTAACTAAAAAGATGAAGCTGAGGGAAAGAGAAATGAACAACTCATTGATCAAGTCTTATAACCGCTTTCTACTTGAAAAGTCTGCTTTAAACTGGGCGAAATATATCAGGGCTAAAAGTGCTAGAGATACTTTTATAATGACCCGAGAAACACATAAAGAACTCAAATTCCAGTCTAAACTATATAGATTTGGTAATAAATCCGGAAAAATGCTAGCCAGACTGGTTAAGAACGAAGGAAAAAAAACAACTATAGAAAAACTCCAACATAAAGGGAAACAACTATTGAAGCTTGAAGAAATCTCTAACCTATTCTTCAAATATTTCCAAGACCTATACACATGTAAAGGGTATGACACAGCGAAAGCCTCTGATTTTTGGAACAAAATTACATATCCAATAGCTCTGCCTGAAGAAATTATTAACCTTAATTCTCCCATTGCAAAGGAAGAGACAGAGAAAGTAATTTTTAAACTTTCAATTAACAAAGCAGCAGGTCCGGATGGACTACCAAACAAATTCTATAAGATCCTATCAACAGATATAGCACCTGTAATCTCTATAATACAATTTATATTGATGCTAAGCCAGTCTCGCCCTCCTTCTCCTCATCTTTTACCACACTGATCTTAAAAGGGGGGAAAGATCCCACGCAAAAAGAGTCATATAGACCAATTGCGTTATTAAACTCAGATTATAAAATCTTATCCTCTATTTTAGCAAATAGATTACAGACTATTTTAGCAAAAATAATACACACGGACCAAGCAGGATTCCTGAATAAACGTAATTCTGCGGCAAAAATCAGAGAGCTCCTTGTTACATTGGACTATACCCAGAATTCATCTTTTTCAGTGACGGGGAGAGAGGGCCTCCCTGACCTGGCTATTCTATCAGTTGACGCAGAAAAGGCGTTCGACTCTGTAACTTTCAGCCACATAACAACATTCTTAACAAAATTTGGGATCACAGGTAATTTTCTTAAGTTTATAGAAAACCTACACAATCACTCCTCTACAAGACTGATAATAAACAACATCATTTCCTCTCCGATTGCAATAGACAGAGGTACGCATCAGGGCTGCCCTCTCTCCCCGCTTCTCTTTGACATAGCCATTGAGCCTTTTGCAATTATGATTAGAGAATCTCTAGATGGCATAAAAATCCGAAATTATGAAATGAAAGTGGGACTGTATGCTGATGATCTTTTAATTTATCTATCTAACTCTGAGCTAAATATACCAAAACTTATTCAAATAATTGATCACTTTGGTTCCTTTTCGGGCTACGAGGTGAATAAGGTAAAATCCGAAATACTTTGGCTTAGGAAAAATAATAGTTCCATCTTGGACTTCCCCTTTAAGGTAGTCACTGACTCCTTTAAATACCTAGGGATACATATACCATGTAATATAGGGGATCTATATAAATTCAATATATCTTCTATGCTAATCTACATTAAGGAGAAACTTAAGACCTGGCAGAACTTACCGCTATCAATATCTGGCCGAGCAGAATTATTTAAAATGATTCTTCTCCCATAGCTCCTTTACATTCTTCAAAATGTTCCACTAATCCTATTAGAAAGAGACATCCGCTCGTTCAATACCTTTATTAGGCACTTTATATGGCAAGGGAAAAGATCTAAAATTTCTCTCACAAAACTCGCTACGCCAAGGGAATATGGAGGCTTAGCAATACCAAATATTAGATTCTATAATCTTAACTTCTTAGCTCGTATAATAGCTGACTGGATTTTTACTAAAAACTACATTTTAAATAACGAGCTGGAGTCAAACATATGTGAACCTTATCTCTTAGTAGCTTTAATTCACTCTTCACCTAAAGAGCTTCCATCAGATATTAAAAAACTTAAAACTATATCTAACCCACTGAAGGCTTGGAGGAAATTAGCTAAGTCTCTCTCATTAACTACCACTGTTTCGAAGTATCTTCCCCTGATAGGGAACCTGCGGTTCCCAGCAGGTGTAGACTCAGAAGTCTTCAATAGATGGCATAACAATGGCTTAGATAGATTACATTATTTAATAGAAAAAGATAGGAAGTATGTCAAGACCTTTGAAGAGCTAAAGGCTAAATATAACCTCCTTAACAAAGACTTCTTTGCTTATCTCCAAATAAGACATTTTATTATGGAATTAATTAAAGAGGCAGGCTCGTGTTGGGAGCTAGGCAAGTTGGAAGTCTGGTTAACTTTAAATAAAACTAGTTGTATGTCCATTGCCTCATGTTATCATATACTTGGTGTTAGTAAAGGTGTCCCCATCTTGGACAGTATGGCTTCGGCCTGGAATTCTCTAGTCCCTCAGACTAATATTGAGCTGAAAACCCTTCAGTTATCAATTAGTAAAGTAGCAAGGACCACGTTATCAGCTACTTGGCGAGAGGCACATTTAAAGCTCCTCCACAGGGCATATTTCACCCTGGAGAAAGGTCTCAGAGTCCATAACCAAGAATTTAACAAATGTCCCAAGTGTTCATACCCTGCGGCAGATTTGATGCACATGTTCTGGTACTGCCCAAAAATAAAAAGTTTTTGGAAAAAATTAGAATTCTGGCTTAAAACTACACTAAAGATTGAAACGCTGACTCTATCACTGTATCAAATTATATTCTGTCTAAAGATAGAAGGCAACTATCAGATTAATGAGAAAATAATAAATCTCTCTATTTTAGCTACTAGATATCTGATCTGTAAAAAATGGAAAATAAGAGCACCGCCAACTATATATTATACTAGAACAAAAAGACACAAACATTGATAACGAGCTGGATATAAGGAAATTCTTTAACAAATGGGCAGTATTTATAAAAACACTCCATGACAGAGAAATAGACTATTTGATCTTTCCCTTCCAAAACTCAGAGATAGTTCTTCTTGGCGTTTGGTAGATGAGGAGGGGGGGTAGAGACTAATTATCTTAAAAACTCCCTCTTTTTTTTTTGTTGTTGTTTTTTGTTTTGCCATGTCTCTCTCCCCTTTTCTTCTTCCCCCTTCTCCCCACTTTTTTTTTTTTTTTTCCCCGATTCTGGCTGTTTTGGTTGTTTTTGGTTTAATTAGTTTTTGTCTTGGTTTTGTCTATATAAAAAGTGAAAAGTTCAGCAACATGAAGTAAGAAAATAATGTTTTGCTGTTTGTCTCAATGGAAAAAATGAATATAATTGTTTTGAATCTATGTGATTTTCTCTTTTTCTGTGAACTGTTGCTGTTAATAAAATTAATTTAAAAAAAAATGGCATGCCCTATCTGAATAATGAAAGTTTAATTTTGATTGAGTGTCCCTTTAATGACTCCTTTTTTCTTCTACGCTCTACATTAAAGTCTATAGGGAGAATAAGTTAGCGCAGTCGCAATATCCGAAGTCCTGAAGTTAGCGATTGTCAGATTTCATTGCGCACAAGAAAATTACTTCTAACAACGTTTACGCTCGAGTGGGAGTGCTAAATAGCACGTCACATGAAATATAGCTCTCAATGAGCAGCACTTGGATCAGAATACTGGTTTAAAAATGTGGTTGATTTTTTTTTATAAGTAGGAAAATTAATATGTAACCAGTAGTGAGACTGGAATCCAGACCAAAGTATTTAATGAAGTCATTTGTACATTGTATGCAAAAACTACTCACCTCAAGGCTCAATAGGGCAAATGAAAGGTAAAACTGAACAGAATAGTTTCTATATTAATACTTACATGAAATGATAAATTATCAGCAAAACTGATTCTTTTATGTTGGGAAGTGTCTGGAAATACTGAAAGCTGAACGATTAATGAACATTATATGTTTACATAATTTATTATGGAAGGAGTAAATGAGTGTTAATTATCAGGATCTGGTAGCTGAAAGGGACAGTGAACATAAAAATGAATTGCACTACATCTGCCAGATGGCAGTGAATAAATCTTAATCATGTCCAGAAGACTTTTAAGAACACTTTAGAAGTGTATTTATGATACTGCTGTGGATATTCCGTGCCCCTCTGTATAAGCAGCCTATACAACCCCTCTAAGCTAACACAGCCACTGGTACAAAGACATTGTGAGTGTCTCTTATGTGGGATGGGCACTTTTGATTCTTATTGGTTGCAAAGCCTACCAAGGCATACAAGAAAAAAAACAAAGATTTTCTTGGAAACAGTGCTAGATTACGAGTTGCGCACTAGTGAGAATGGATTTATCGTGGCTCTTAGCGAGCGTTGGAAGTGGTGTGCATATTACAGGTTTACGTTAATTGAGTTCGCTAGAGTGCAACTGAATTTAACGTGCCTCGGGACAAAGCTCTGGTTAGCTGTTATACTAATCAAAAAAGTTGCACAAAAAACATTAAAATGTAAAAGTACAGTCACATTTATAATGACATTATCTAAAAATTATACATACATACACATGTCTAAATATTAATGTGTATATATATATATCTATATATATATCTATATATATATATATATATATATATATATAGATAGATAGATAGATATATGTGTGTTAATATGTGTGTACATTTGTATTCATATGTGAATATCTGTATTTACAGACATATATACAAATAGAAACAATAGAAACAAATAAATACATATGTATACATTTAAAGACATATATAAGTGCATTGGAGCCCTTTGCAGTCAAGTAGCTGAAAACATGTAAAATCATATTTATGCCATATCATATTTAATAAAGTTTTTAACTGTGTATGTACAGTAAATATTTCACATTCCATTATTCTTTACATAGGGGAGATTTTTTAAACAGATATTCCTTTATATATCTGTATATATATCTGCATATATCTATACCTATATATAAGTTTATCTATATATATGTGTTTACATTCAACTCTACTTTTTTTAATTAAGGTATATACATTTTTTATAGACAGAATGCTATTGCACACTAAACTAAAGTGTAGAGCTATCATTAGCACTAGGATCATTTGCGCACTAACCTAGATCAACTGCGCTAAAGCCAAAGGCGCATTGAAGATACTTTACACTCCAATGTTATTCACTAGAAGAAAATGTTCTTTTTATTTTAAAATATATATTTCTAACAGATTTAAAATGTTATTGTTTAAAAAGATAGATTATCCCTTTATTTACCATTCCCCAGTTTTGCATAACCAACACTGTTACAGAAATATACTTTTTACCTCTGTAATTACCTGGTATCTAAGCTTCTGCTGACTGCCTCCTTATCTCAGATCTTTTGACAGACTTGCATTTCAGGCAATTAGTGCAGACTCTTAAATAACTCCACATACATGAGCACAATGTTATTAATATGAAACACATGAACTAACACCCTCTAGCTGTGAAAAACTATCAAAAGCATTCAGATAAGAGGCGCCCTTCAAGGGCTTAGAAATTAGCATATGAGTCTACCTAGGTTTAGCTTTCAACTAAGAATACCAAGAGAACATTGCATGATAAAAGTAAATTAGAAGGTTGTTTAAAATTGCACGCCCTATCTGAATCATGAAAGTTTAATTTGGACTTTACTATCCTTTTAAGGTAAATAAAAAGGATATTGCATATTTCATGATATTTGTCTGGGAAGGGCTAAAAAAAAAGTATATATGTATTTATGTATGTATATATATATTTATGTGTGTGTGTGTATACATGTGTTTATATGTGTTTTTATGTATGTATGTACATTTTTACAAATATAAATAAATCAATCACATGTATACACCTATTAAGATATATATATATATATATATATATATCTTTCTCTCTGCCTCTCTCTCTCTCTGTCTCTGTCTCTGTCTCTCTCTCTCTCTCTCTCTCTCTCTCTCTCTCTCTCTCTCTCTCTCTCTCTCTATATATATATATATATATATATATATATATATATATATATATACCATTTCTCTTTTTAACCCTTTTAAAACTTTTTCAACAATATTGAATGATATTTTTTAATTAAAAAGTACATACAAAATACTTTATTTTAATATGTTTTTATGTGTTTTTTAAAACCTTTATTTGTAACCCTTATACTTTATTTCAATTGTCAAGTCACGCTAAATATTCTAGTGTAGTTTCGGCTTATGCTGGAGTGCAACCTATAATAATATGTAATTGAGCTCTATGTTCTCTGTTGGACAAATTCACTAAATCTAATTAGTATAAAGGCAAGTTAGAGCTGTCAGAAATGTCATGTTCTTGCAGAATACACTAGAGGATTGTTTTATTTACTAGCTTCCAAATTGAGAGGACAGTACTAGTACGAGTCTACATGAAGACAGGGTATTTGAGTTATATACAACAAATAAAATCTACTTCTATCTAGGTATACTCTGAACCTATATGGTTATATACACTTTATTAAAAGAAATACTAGATAATATAATTACAGGGAACTGTAAGCATGTGCATTTTGAATTTCTTTAGTTTCTTTAAAAAAAGAAAAGAAAATTAAAAGGAATGAAACAAAAATATGTCACATTTTTCTGTTATTAAATAATTTCTATTTATTTTGATGGATTACTGTTCAGTACTGTGTGTATATGTTACATATTTAAAAATGTAGCAAATCAAATTTAACCAGTATCTTAAAGTGTGTAACAAACCTGCCATAATTAGACTGTTTAAAATATGTGCCAGTACCTCCGTTTATTCACTAGATGGCACTATTAATAACACAATATTACATTTGAGTTAATATTTTTACAATCCATTTGATTAATATTACCTATGAATTACTTTTTCATCACTTTTAATTGTTTAAAATGCACTACATTCATGGAAGTACTTTATAGTACAGTGGCTTTTGTAAAAACAAAATACATTATCCTTATATATTGGTCATGCTTATAACTCTTCATTATCTTTGATGTAATTGTGGAATCTGTTCAAAATTATTATTATAACATAATTTAAAATGAGGCAAAAATATATGTATTTGCTGCTGTTATTATATATATATATATATATATATATATATATATATATATATATATATATATATATATATATATGTACAGTATATATAGTTAATCAATCAATTTAAAATAAAAAATTTCATTCATGGATTTTACATACATTTGTTCATTTTTATTAATTATGCTCTGCATTACGATGAATGAATCTATGTTCTCTCTGTAGCCATACCAATAATTTGGATATATGAATTGAAGGCAGTTAAAGGGATATAAAACCCTGATTTTTTTTTCTTCAATATAGCGTTTTAGATTAAAAAAAAAACCTTTAAATGTATTATATAATACAAAAAAATAATTCTCTTGGTAACCTTTGTTGAAAAGCAGGGGGTATGCTTAGGAGCTGGCCCATTCCTGGAGCATTTCAGATGCCTACCTAGGTATCTTTTCAACAAATATATCATAGGAACCAATCAAATGTGATAATAGAAAGCTTTTTTAAAAATCACAAAAGAAAATGTTTGGGTTTCATATCTCTTTAATGTCATTACTAATGCAGATGTGGCAAAAAGTATCGGTACCTTCCCTTTTTTAGGAAAACGTGCATTTTTTTCTGGACTAAGTAAAAACTGACTAAAATTTGGTATCCACCATTCTTTATTTCAAATGTAATAGAACAGAAACTTCGGTTTTGTTTTTATGACTATACTTTATTTTGTGTTTTTCTCTTAAATGCAAGGGTACCAATACTTTCCGGCCACATCTGTAAGTGTTAGGGCTTTAACCTGTCCTCTACTACTGCTCTGTATGGTTGTCTATTTCCATTCAAAGACAATCACCTAGATTACAAGTTTTGCACTATAGAGGGTGCGAAACGAACGCAACAAAAGTTGCGTTATTTCACCCTCCATAACGCTGCCATTACAAGTTTTTGAAAAGCTGCCTTGTTTGTGTGATATGGTGGCGATGAGCTCCATACCGCACAAAATCCAAGTGCTGCTTTGACGTGCTTGTGCACGCTTTCCCCATAGACATCAATGGGGGGAGTGTGTTAGAAAAAAAAACCTGAAGCGTGGAATGAAAAGCTCCGTAACGCAATCCCATTGATGTTTATGGGGAAAAAAAAAGTTATGTTTAAACCTAACACCCTCCAGGGATCACGCACAAGCACAGCTAGAAGTAACTTTGAACGCGGTTAGCGCATGTATCACAAATTGAAAGTAAACTGTTTGTGCGTGAGTGAAACCCGACGTGGCTGACTTCAGGACTTAAGATATTGCAACTTCATTAACTTGTTCTTCCTATAAACTTTAATGGAGCACACTTTAAAATGAATCCTAACACTCATCGCTAAACCCGAAAGTAGTTATGAATATTTTACATTCTAATGTTCTTCACATAGAAGAAAATGTTCTTTTACTATTTAAATATATATACTGTATATATGATTCATTTTAAATATATATATATATATATATATATATATATATATATATATATATATATATCTGTATGAATATATACACACATTATATATATATATATATGTTTTTTCAGAACATATTTACAAAATACATATTTGTCTATTATAGCTTAGTGACGCGTGCCATCTTCTGAGGGAAAAATGTTCTGACTGCTAAAGCTTAGCTCATTAACAAAAAACAAAATTTATGCTTACCTAATAAATTTCTTTCTTTCCGGGCATGGAGAGTCCACAACGTCATTCCAATTACTAGTGGGATATTCAGCTCCTGGCCAGCAGGAGGAGGCAAAGAGCACCCAATCAAAGCTGTTAAGTGTAACTTCCCTTACCCATAATCCCCAGTAATTCAGTCAAAGGAAAATAAAAAAAGAAAAAACACAAGGGTAAAGAGGTGCCTGAGGTTTACTCAAAAAAACTGTCGAATTATAATTTAAAAAGAGGGAGGGGTTGTGGACTCTCCATGCCCGGAAATAAATAAATTTATCAGGTAAGCATAAATTTTGTTTTCTACCCAAGCTAGAGGACACAGAATGAAAAGGGAGGGAGAACAAGACAGTAGGACCTAAACAGAAGGCACCACCGCTTGAAGAACCTTTCTCCCAAAAGAGGCCTCAGCCGAGGCAAAAGTATCAAATTTGTAGAATTTGGAAAAAAGTATGCAAAGAGGACCATGTTGCCTCCTTGAAAAATTTATTCCACAGAAGCTTAATTTCTGAAAACCCAGGATGAGGAGACAGCCCTAGTGGAATGAGCTATAATTCTCTCAGGAGGCTGATGTCCAGCTGCCTCATAAGCAAAATTAATCATACTTCTTAACCAATGGAAAAGGTAGCAGAAATGACCTTATGACCCTTACACTTTCCAGAGAAAACCACACACAGGTCAGAAGATTGGCGAAATTCTTTAGTAGCTTGAAGGTAAAATTTTAGAGCATGCACAACATCCAAGTTATGCAAAAGACGTTCCTTATGTGAAGAAGGATTAGGACAAAAAGAAGGAACAACAATTTCCTTATCAACGTTTCTATCTGACATAGCCTTAGGGAGAAAACCCAATTTAGTACTAAGGACTACCTTATCTGCATGAAAAAGAAGGTACATGGAATCACACTGCAGGCTGAAAGCTCAGAAACTCTGCGAGGGGAAGAAATAGCAAGAAGAAACAAAACCTTCCAAGATAACAATTTTATATCAACAACATGCAGCCTGTTCCAAACCTTAAGAACAAGATTAAGCCTCCAAGGAGGAGCAACAGGTTTAAACACAGGCTTGATTTTGACAAGGGCCTGAACAAATGCTTGAACATCTGGCAAATCTGCCAGAAGTTTTTGCAAAAGAAAAGACAGTGCAGAAATCTGACCCTTCAGAGTAATCACTGACAAACCTTTCTCCAGGCCATCCTGAAGAAAATATAAAATATGAGGACTCCTCACCCGGCTCCAGGAGAAACCCTTAGATTTGCACCAATAAGGATATTTACACCATACATTATGGTAGATCTTGCGAGTAACAGGTTTGCGAGCCTGAAGCATAGTATCAATGACCGCTTCAAAAAACTCACATCTAGACAGAACTAGGCGTTCAATCTCCAAGGTGTTCAATCTCCAAGGAACTGCTAGAGTATCCTTGGTGTTTTGACGAGACACCATTACATTCAACACTGGAACCCCACACCTTAGAGTTATCAATTGAAAACCTCTGGGTGGAGAGCCCACTCCCTGGAATGAAAAGTCTGCCTGCTCAGAAAAACACCTCCCAGTTGTCCACCCCTGGGATGCGGAAGGCAGAGAGGAGAAAATCGTGAGACTCCACCCACTGGAGAATGTGAGTCACCTCTTTTATTGCTAAGGAATGCTGAGTTCCTCCCTGGTGATTGATGTTAGCCACCGAGGAGATATTGTCTGATTAGAATCTGATAAACCAGACTAAAGCTAGTTGAGGCCAGGCTGATGAGGCTTTGTAAATTGCTCTCAACTCAAAGATGTTTATGGGAATAAAAGACTCCTCTTGAGTCCAAAGACCCTAAGACTTTACAGAACCCGAAAATGATCACCAGCCTGAAAGGTTGGCATCCATGGTTACAATCACCCAGGATGGTCTTAGGAAGCATGTACTCTGAGACGGATGGTCCTGTGAAAACCACCAAGATAGAGAGACTTTAGTTAAGGGAACCAGAGCAATCCTCTGCGATAGGTCAGAGAGGTCTTTGTTCCATTGTCTGAGCATGCATAACTGTAGGTGTCTCAGATGGAACCAAGCAAATTGAATAATGTCCATGGAAGTAACCATCAGACCATTTACTTCCATACACTGAGCCACAGATGGACAGGTTGAGGACTGAAGTGACAGGCAGGAAGTCAGATGGACAGGTTGAGGACTGAAGTGACAGGCAGGAAGTCAGAAGTTTAAGCCTCTGACAGAGCCATCATTTGCTTTGAAAACCTACAAGTCTATGAGAAAGCTAAAGCCACCCAGAGGTCTGCCTTGGGAAGGGGGTACTGTCATGCCCACATGGGGTCTTGAACTCTGGTCTCTCATGTTGTATCCCAGGGACATTCCACTGAGCCACCAGAGGGCTTTGGATTTCCTGACCTTCGTCAGCAAAATCTTCATAGACAGAGAATCTATAATCGTTCCTAAAAAAAAACACACCCTGGTGTCTGGCACCAGGGAACTCTTCTCCAGATTCACTTTCCACCCATGGGAACGTAGAATAGACAATAACATCTTACAAAAAGAAAAGAAGGCAACTGAACCAAGATATAGTCCAGGACAGATGCTACCATAACTCCTTAACATCTGGCTAGTGCCAGAAGAGCACCATCAAACCCCCGTAAGATTTGAGGAATAGATGCTAAGTCCAAAATTTAGTAATCATCTACGGTAGGAAAGGGACAAAAAAAAGGTTAAGAATCAATAGAGCATATATTTAAAATGTATCGAGCAAATTAAGCAATTATGATTCTAATAACAATAACAGTATATACTTATACTGAATCATAATAAATCAGTATAGAGATAAATCAAATAAATTTTGATAATCACTAAACCCATACTATAAATGAGATAGTCATAATGACTCACTTATATACTATAGCCTACTTTACACAGACTTTCCTTAAATGCTATAGTATTGCTGAATATATATATAATATGTTTAACATGAGAGAGAAGCCGACAAAAGACTTATAACAATATCCAGAAGATATTTCCATGGTAGGAGGAAAATAAATCATGTATATATTAATATTCCCCTACTTATGTCTTAAATATGCACAGCAGGCACAAGATAAGATAAACATTTCTAGTGCTTATAACTTGGTATATTCTACTGTAGAAAATAAGGATAATATAAGTAGTGATGTCCAGAACTGTTCGCGTTCGCGTTTGTGGGTGAACACATGGCGATGTTCGATCCGCCCCTATGTGTCATCATTGAGGAAACTTTGACCCTTTATGTCACAGCTGCCTGACACATTAAAGCCAATCAACATCAGACACTCCCTCACAGACCCTCCCAGCTACTCGGAATCCGCCATTTTAGACTCATAACGACCTTGCTTTCTTAATGAGATGACGTGTTGTGTTTTTGCTCCTGACATTAATAGGAAAAACATAGCTAGGCTAGTGTATTTACAGTCCAGAAGGACTCCACTCATCTCTGCTGCAAGCACAGCACCCCAAAAAGCCCTTTTTAGGGCTATATTTTATTTTTATTTTTTTTTATTAGCATTTGCCTGGCTTTCAGGCTGTGTGTTTAAGGCTCACAGCATATGCTGTGATTACTGCCACCACTGATATCTCCCTAACAACATTAATTTAAATTTAACTAACCAAAAAATTTAATTATTTTGCTAGTGTAATTTTTTTTCATTTTCTCTCAGGCCAGTGTCACACAGCATATACTCTGGTTCATTGCTCTGTGCCAGCCAGCAGCCACCAGTGTTAATATCCGTTTATAACATTATTTTAAATTTTTAAAAAATATATATATATTTTGCTAGTGTAATCTAATTACATTTACTATCAGGCCTGTGTCTGTCAGGCTCACTCAGCATTAATATACCTCAATAATAGAAATAGAAAAGCTATTTCCAAAATGGCACCAACAGAAATGTATGTCCGCCAAAGGGGATCTCCCTATGTAGATGAGGATGGAACAAAAGAAACACAATTATTCTGTGTAGAGCCCAACGCTCAAGGGTCTGAAAACAAAAACAGACCATACGGCTCCTATCCAGCAGAGCGAATGCTCACGGCTCCTCCACCGCATAGCTGACTAGCTGCGCCATAGTATCCACCCACAATGGCAGTCTTCTAATATGAGGATAAAGGTACATAACCGCATATAATAAAATAGAGCTGGCACAAAAGCTAAACACCTGAAGCTTATTGCACCAGAGAGACCCCTCTAAATTATTAACTCGATAACAGATTAGAGGACAAACCCTTTAAATGTGGTCATCACTATCTAACATTTTACTAATAAAGAAGCATGCGTTAGCCAGCGCTGTATTATGCAAGTACCATAACTGAGTGCTGCATCAGGAGTGTAATATGGGACTTTCAGGTTCATGGGGAAAACTTTTCAGTCAGTGTATTGGCGCTCATTGCGATTGCCTAAAATAGCACTAATCCCAGAGAATATCTTCTAAAAAAGGCCGGCGGTAGTCTCCTCTCTGGAGAAGCTGCTGCAGCATCAGATACTGGCACGCATCAATGTTATAAAAATATAAGCATAATACAGTCAGCGGTAGGTATTGAAGCCAGAGGTGCCGCTGCTGTAAATGAGGAATATACCAGCTAAAGGAGCTAGACTGTAGATGCTCCATTATAAAGGTCCACACAAATAAATAAAATCATCAACCCCTTGTTTCATTTTTAACTGAAAACAAAACTATGAGGGTAGTTGAGTTATGTCAGAGGGAAACACCCAATAACTGGAGCTTGTTTAAGGAGATGCTGGTAGATCCAAGCTGCTCAAATAAATGATATCCCCAACATGGTATATAACTAGGTTTTCCAGACCCATCCAAGAGGGCAATAGAGGTGCCAGTTGGTCACCCTTTAAAGTCCTCCCTTTACCTGATGACAGTTACAGTTATAGCTGCCAATGGAAGGGTTTAAATAAGGATATACATGGACTTACCCTCCAGGATCTTCTGCTGTGGAGCAGACACAGCACTTCCCAGTCTCTCAGCCTCAATCGACCGCTGGCAGGGTCATGGAGAGAAAAGAAAAAACAGAGTAACCAACCCTGGTATAGGTATAGCAATAATGTTGTAAAGCAAAGACTACCTTGCCACCTTGTAACTGCTAAAAGCCACCACTACTCTTACTAAAGAGATTGATGTGGATACAGCTAAACCCCAATCCTTGCTTGAAGGGAAAAGTTCCTATTAAAAGGATTAAATTCTTCAGACACCGACTTTGCACATCCTCCATTGACAAAGGCAAAGAGAATGACTGGGAATTATGTGTAAGGGAAGTTACACTTAATAGCTTTGCTGGGGTGCTATTTGCCTCCTTCTGCTGGCCAGGAGTTGAATATCCCACTAGTAATTGAAATAATGTTGTGGACTCTCCATGCCATAGGAAGGAAATGTTAATTAATCTGTAATTAGTGTTAGCCAATCATTTATGTGAACCTAACCTTATCAGTGGGGGTGGATTTATGAGTTTTCCACAAAATGCACACTCACCCATAAGAGGGGGGCACAAGGGGACACAAGCAGACGGCACAAGTGGCCACACTGAGCATACATGATGACCACACCCTATCCAGAGGAGATGGGAGGCTAAGCTGACCAGACAGACAAGTCAGAATAATGGCAAGAGAGGGTCCAGGGGTAACCTAAGCGGTTCTTTTTACACTGAACACTAGTGAAGGATCCCACAGTATGAAACAAACCTTAATGCAACAGTTTTGTTAATATGATTTATGCTCTTTACATTTATATTCGAAGTTTTCTTATTTAATCAGGTGAATTAATCATTTCTGGTTTGCCCTTTATAGACACAAATGTTTATGTTTCTCTTTTATACACGCAAGTTTCTGCAGTGATTGTTTTCATTAGTTCTAATCTGATAATCAGTAAATCATTGTAATGATGTATGCTTATTGATTTGTTTTATTCAAATATTGCTTATTATTTCTAATAATTCTTTTAATAAATTATCACCTAGGTTACGAGTTTTGCGTTAGAGGCTATGCGGTGCTAACGAGCAGCGCTGGTATTACAGGTTTTTACAAACCCAGCGTTAACAGATAAAAAGTGAGTGTTGAGCAAAATCTTGCTCCACATCTCACTCCAATACCAGCACTGCTTCCGTTAGCGGTGAGCTGGTCATACTTGCTCGTGCATGATTTCCCCATAGGAATCAACGGGGAGAGCCGGCTGAAAAAAAGTCTAACACCTGCAAAAAAGCAGCGTAAAACTCCTTAGCGCAGCCCCATTGATTCCTATGGGGAAATAAAATTTATGTCTATACCTAACACCCTAACATGAACCCTGAGTCTAAACACCCCTAATCTTACACTTATTAACCCCTAATATGCTGCCCCCGACATCGCCGCCAACTACATTATACTTATTAACTTCTAATCTGCCGCCCCCGACATCGCCGACACCTACATTATATTTATTAACCCCTAATCTTCTGCCCCCAACATCGCCGACCGACACCTACATTATATTTATTAACCCCTAATCTGCCGCCCCCAACGTCGCCGCCACTATTCTAAATTTATTAACCCCCTAAACCTAAGTATAACCCTAACCCCCCCTAACTTAAATATAATTTAAATAAATCTAAATAAAATTCATATCATTAACTAAATTATTCCTATTTAAAACTAAATACTTACCTATAAAATAAACCCTAAGCTAGCTACAATATAACTAATAGTTACAATGTAGCTATCTTAGGTTTTATTTTTATTTTACAGGCAAGTTTGCATTTATTTTAACTAGGTAGAATAGTTACTAAATAGCTATTATCTATTTAATAAACTACTTAGCTAAAATAAAGACAAATTGACCTGTAAAATAAAACCTAACCTAAGTTACACTAACACCTAACACTACACTATAATTAAATTATTTCCCTAAATTAAATACAATTAAATACAATTAAATTAAATTATCTACAGTACAAAAAAACACACTAAATTACAGAAAATAATAAACAAATTACACGATTTTTAAACTAATTAAACCTAATCTAATCCCCCTAACAGAATAAAAATCCCCCCCAAAATAAAAAAGCCCTACCCTACACTAAATTACAAATAGCCCTTAAAAGGGCCTTTTGCGGGGCATTGCCCCAAAGTAATCAGCTCTTTTACTTGTAAAAAAATTACAAATCCCCCCAACATTAAAACCCACCACCCACACAACCAACCCTACTCTAAAACACACCCAATACTCCCTTAAAAAAACCTAACACTAACCCCTTGAAGATCACCTTTCCAGGAGAAGTCTTCATCCCACTTGGCTGAAGTCCTCAACGAAGCCAGGAGAAGTCTTCATCCGAAGTGGTCCTCCAGACAGGCAGAAGTCTTCATCCAGACGGCATCTTCTATCTTCATCCATCCAGTGCGGATCGGGTCCATCTTCAAGACATCCGACGCGGAGCATCCTCTTCATCCAACGGCTAACACTGAATGAAGGTTCCTTTAAATGACGTCATCCAAGATGGCGTCCCTTCAATTCCGATTGACTGATAAAATTCTATCAGCCAATTGGAATTAAGGTAGAAAAAAATCCTATTGGCTGATGCAATCAGCTAATAGGATTGAAGTTCAATCCTATTGGCTGATCCAATCAGCCAATAGGATTGAGCTTGCATTCTTTTGGCTGATTGTAACTGATTGGTAGGTTGTGTGGGTGGTGGGTTTTAATGTTGGAGAGGGATTTGTAATTTTTTTTACAGGTAAAAGAGCGGATTACTTTGGGGCAATGCCCCACAAAAGGCCCTTTTAAGGGCTATTTGTAATTTAGTGTAGGGTAGGGCTTTTTTATTTTGGGGGGGCTTTTTATTTTGTTAGGGGGATTAGATTAGGTGTAATTAGTTTAAAAATCTTGTAATTTGTTTATTATTTTCTGTAATTTAGTGGGGGGTTTTGTACTTTAGATAATTTAATTTAATTGTATTTAATTGTATTTAATTTAGGGAAATAATTTAATTATAGTGTAGTGTTAGGTGTTAATGTAACTTAGGTTAGGTTTTATTTTACAGGTCAATATGTCTTTATTTTAGCTAGGTAGTTTATTAAATAGTTAATAACTATTTAGTAACTATTCTACCTAGTTAAAATAAATACAAACTTGCTGTAAAATAAAAATAAACCCTAAGCTAGCTACAATGTAACTATTAGTTATATTGTAGCTATTTTAGGGTTTATTTTACAGGTAAGTATTTAATTTTAAATAGGAATAATTTAGTTAATGATAGTAATTTTTATTTAGATTTCTTTTAATGATATTTAAGTTAGAGGGGGTTAGGGTTAGACTTAGATTTAAGGGTTAATAACTTTAATATAGTGGCGGCAAAGTTGGGGGCAGCAGATTATGGGTTAATAAATGTAGGTAGGTGTCGGCGATGTTAGGGATGGCAGATTAGGAGTTAATAATATTTAACTAATGTTTGCGAGGTGGGAGTGCGGCGGTTTAGGGGTTAATATATTTATTATAGTGGCAGCGATGCCCGGTTCGGCAGATTAGGGGTTAAAAAATTTCTTTTAGTGTTTGCTGTGCGGGAGGGCCTCGGTTTAGGGGTTAATAGGTAGTTTATGGGTGTTAGTGTACTTTTTAGCACTTCAGTTAAGAGTTTTATGCTACGGCTTTGTAGTGTAAAACTCTTAACTACTGACTTTAAAATGCGGTACCAGTCTTGACAGGAGAGGGTCTACCGCTCACTTTTTGGCAGACTCGTAATACCGGCGCTATGCAAGTCCCATTGAAAAAAGAGGATACGCAATTTACGTAAGTGGATTTGTGGTATTGCCAAGTCTGCCCAAAAAAGTGAGCGGTACACCTGTACCTGCAAGAATCGTAATACCAGCGGGCGTTAAAAAGCAGTGTTAGGACCAGCTAACGCTGCTTTTTAAGCCTAACGCAAAACTCGTAATCTAGGTGTATGTTTGTTTATTGATATGGTCTCAGTTTACTTAATAGACAAATCAGAACTAAAAGGATTCAGGTTTTATATGTATTATCCCTTGCAAATAATATAATTCAGAGTTTTATTAAATTGCACACATTGCCCCTGCAAAGTTGGTAACTACTATTATATATAACACATAATATACTTTGCGGGTACACTTCTGAAATAATAATAATAATAAGGATAATATTCACAACAATATATATATTTGTGTGTATATATGTATATACATGTGTATATATGTATTTATATGTGTATACAGTATATGTACGTATATACATATATAAATAAAATAAATAAATACATATGCATATAAAAGTATATTGACACACACATATATTTATATACAGTTGTAATCAAAATTATTCAACCCCATTGCAAACCAGGTTTATTGCCAAAATTTACAGATTTTCAGCTGTTTGCAATGAATACATCATACAAAGGCAATTTAAATAGCTAAACACAATGAATGCTTCAAGTTTTTTCACCAAATTCAACTGAAAATTCAACTTTTAATGAATTCTGCAGTCTCAAAATTATTCAATCCCCTGAATAGAATCCCTCACAACAGCACAAATATCCAAAACAGGTGTTGTCTCAAGCACACCTGATGCAACTAATCAAGGGCTTCATTAGTTGCACCAAGTGTGCTTGAGCTAGAACATATGAAATACCTGAACTGGCTAGGGGTTTGCTGAGTGTCACGTTTGACTGCATGTTAGAAATATTACTAAGTCAAAAGAATTGTCCAAAAAGTTAAGAAAAGGAACAGGATACAAAAAGATAGTGAAGGCACTGAATGTTCCTAGAGACACAACTGAAAACATAGTTTGCAAGTTGAAGGTTAAAGGAACAATGGTTAAAGTACCTGGATGGGGCAGAAAAAGGAAGCTATAAATGTCTGCAACCAGATTTCTGAGAAGGCAGGTTGAGAAAAACCCTTGAGTGACTGCAAAAGACCTGCAGCAAGACTTGGTGGCAACAGGCACTGAGGTTTCATTTTGCACTGTAAGGCGTGTTCTAAATGCAAAAGGTGCCAGAACTCCAAGATGTACACCACTACTGATCCAAAAGCACATGAAAATTTGGCTCCAATATGCTAAAAATCATATAAATAAGCCACTGTAGTTTTGTGATACTGTTCTGTGGAGCAATGAAAGAAAACTGGAACTTTTTGGCCCGATGGATCAGCGGTATGTCTGGAGGAAGAAGAATGAAGCATATGCTGAAAGAACACGCTGCCTACAGTTAAGCATGGTGATGGCTCAGTGATGCTCTGGGGCTGCTTTGCATCCTCTGGCACTGGAAACCTGTAGCGTGTGGAAGGCAAGATGGATTAATTGTATTCATTTCATGGTATCAGGAAATCCTAGGAGACAACGTCATGCCGTCTTTGAGGAAGCTGAAGCTTGGGCGTCATTGGACCTTCCAACAGGACAATGATCCCAAGCATAACTCAAATTCCACCAAGGCTTGGTTGAAGAAGAAGTCCTGGAAGATTCTATAGTTGCAATTGCAGTCACCTGACTTGAACCCCATAGAAAATCTCTGGGGGGTTTTGAAGAAGGCAGTTGCAGCACAAAACCCAAGAATATTACTGAATTGGAGGCCATTGCTCATGAGGAATGGGCTAAGATTAATCAGGAACGCTGCCAGAAGCTGGTGTCTGGCTATGCATCTCATTTGCAGCAGGTCATAACAGCAAAAGAGTGCTCTTCTAAACACTAAAGATGCATGCCATAAAGGAGTTGAATAATTTTGAGACTGTTAAATTCATTAAAAGTTGCATTTTCAGTTGAATTTGGGGAAACTACTTGAAGCATTCATTGTGTTGAACTAATTCAATTGCTTTTGTTTGATTTTATATATATATATATATATATATATATATATATATATATACTGTATATATATATATATATATATATATATATATATATACAGTATCTCACAAAAGTGAGTACACCCCTTAACATTTTTGTAAATATTTTATTATATCTTTTCATGTGACAACACTGAAGAAATGACACTTTGCTTCTTCAGTCCTTGCCTATAATAGGCGCTCCTTTAGTACATCACTTTGCTACAATGTAAAGTAGTGAGTGTACAGCCTGTTTAACAGTGTAAATTTGCTGTCCCCTCAAAATAACTCAACACACAGCCATTAATATCTAAACCATTGGCAACAAAAGTGAATACACCTGATGTCCCCGGTGTCATGTGACTCGTTAGTGTTACAAGGTCTCAGGTGTGAATGGGGAGCAGATGCATTAAATTTGGTGTTATCAGTCTCACACTCTCTCATACTGGTCACTGGAAGTTCAACATGGCACCTCATGACAACAAACTCTCTGAGGATCTGAAAAAAAGAATTGTTGCACTACATAAAGATGGCCTAGGCTATACGAAGATTGCCAAGACCCTGAAACTGAGCTGCAGCATGGTGGGCAAGACCATACAGTGGTTTTACAGGACAGGTTCCACTCAGAACAGGCCTTGCCATGGTCGACCAACGAAGTTGAGTGCACGTGCTCAGCGTCATATCCAGAGGTTGTCTTTGGGAAATAGATGTATCAGTGCTGCCAGCATTGCTACAGAGGTTAAAGGGCTGGGGGGTCAGCCTGTCAGTGCTCAGACTATACGCCGCACACTGCATCAAATTGGTCTGCATGGCTGTCATCCCAAAAGGAAGCCTCTTCTAAAGATGCAAACAGTTTGCTATAGACAAGCTGACTAAGAACATGGATTACTGGAACCATATCCTGTGGTCTGATAAAACCAAGTTAAACTTATTTGGTTCAGATGGTGCCAAGCGTGTGTGGCGGCAACCAGGTGAGGAGTGCAAAAACAAGTGTGTCTTGCCTACAGTCAAACATGGTGGTGGGAGTCTCATGGTATGGGCCTGCATGAGTGCTGCCAGCACTGGGGAGCTGCATTTCATTGAGGGAACCATGAATGACAACATGTACTGTGACATACTGAAGCAGAGCATGATCCCCTCCCGTCGGAGACTGGGCCGCAGGGCAGTATTCCAACAAGATAAAGAGCCCAAACACACCTCAAAGACGACCACTGCCTTGCTAAAGAATCTGGGGGTAAAGGTGATGGACTGGCCAAGCATGTCTCCAGACCTAAACCCTATTGAGCATCTGTGGGGCATCCTCAAATGGAAGGTAGGGGAGCGCAAGGTCTCTAACATTCACCAGCTCTGTGATATTGTCATGGAGGAGTGGAAGAGGACCCCAATGTCAACCTGTGAAGCTCTGGTGAACTCCATGCCCAAGAGGGTTAAGGCAGTGTTGGAAAATAATGGTGGCCACACAAAATATTGACACTTTGGGCCCAATTTGGACATTTCCACTTAGGGATGTACTCACGTTTGTTGCCAACGGTTTAGACATTAATGGTTGTGTGTTGAGTTATTTTGAGGGACAGCAAATTTAGACTTTTATACAGGCTGTACACTCACTACTTTTACATTGTAGCAAAGTGTCATCTCTTCAGTGTTGTCGCATAAAAAGGTATAATAAAAAATTTACAAAAATGTGAGGGGTGTACTCACTTTTGTGAGATACTATATATATATATATATATATATATATATATACAGGGAGTGCAGAATTATTAGGCAAATGAGTATTTTGACCACACCATCCTCTTTATGCATGTTGTCTTACTCCAAGCTGTATAGGCTCGAAAGCCTACTACCAATTAAGCATATTAGGTGATGTGCATCTCTGTAATGAGAAGGGGTGTGGTCTAATGACATCAACACCCTATATCAGTTGTGCATAATTATTAGGCAACTTCCTTTCCTTTGGCAAAATGGGTCAAAAGAAGGACTTGACAGGCTCAGAAAAGTCAAAAATAGTGAGATATCTTGCAGAGGGATGCAGCACTCTTAAAATGGCAAAGCTTCTGAAGCGTGATCATCGAACAATAAAGCGTTTCATTCAAAATAGTCAACAAGGTCGCAAGAAGCGTGTGGAAAAACCAAGGCATAAAATAACTGCCCATGAACTGAGAAAAGTCAAGCGTGCAGCTGCCAAGATGCCACTTGCCACCAGTTTGGCCATATTTCAGAGCTGCAACATCACTGGAGTGCCCAAAAGCACAAGGTGTGCAATACTCAGAGACATGGCCAAGGTAAGAAAGGCTGAAAGACGACCACCACTGAACAAGACACACAAGTTGAAACGTCAAGACTGGGCCAAGAAATATCTCAAGACTGATTTTTCTAAGGTTTTATAGACTGATGAAATGAGAGTGAGTCTTGATGGGCCAGATGGATGGGCCCATGGCTGGATTGGTAAAGGGCAGAGAGCTCCAGTCCGACTCAGACGCCAGCAAGGTGGAGGTGGAGTACTGGTTTGGGCTGGTATCATCAAAGATGAGCTTGTGGGGCCTTTTCGGGTTGAGGATGGAGTCAAGCTCAACTCCCAGTCCTACTGCCAGTTTCTGGAAGACACCTTCTTCAAGCAGTGGTACAGGAAGAAGTCTGCATCCTTCAAGAAAAACATGATTTTCATGCAGGACAATGCTCCATCACACGCGTCCAAGTACTCCACAGCGTGGCTGGCAAGAAAGGGTATAAAAGAAGAAAATCTAATGACATGGCCTCCTTGTTCACCTGATCTGAACCCCATTGAGAACCTGTGGTCCATCATCAAATGTGAGATTTACAAGGAGGGAAAACAGTACACCTCTCTGAACAGTGTCTGGGAGGCTGTGGTTGCTGCTGCACGCAATGTTGATGGTGAACAGATCAAAACACTGACAGAATCCATGGATGGCAGGCTTTTGAGTGTCCTTGCAAAGAAAGGTGGCTATATTGGTCACTGATTTGTTTTTGAATGTCAGAAATGTATATTTGTGAATGTTGAGATGTTATATTGGTTTCACTGGTAAAAATAAATAATTGAAATGGGTATATATTTGTTTTTTGTTAAGTTGCCTAATAATTATGCACAGTAATAGTCACCTGCACACACAGATATCCCCCTAAAATAGCTATAACTAAAAACAAACTAAAAACTACTTCCAAAACTATTCAGCTTTGATATTAATGAGTTTTTTGGGTTCATTGAGAACATGGTTGTTGTTCAATAATAAAATTAATCCTCAAAAATACAACTTGCCTAATAATTCTGCACTCCCTATATATATATATATATATATATATATACATATATATATATATATATAT
This sequence comes from Bombina bombina, assembly GCF_027579735.1. Taxonomy (NCBI): domain Eukaryota; kingdom Metazoa; phylum Chordata; class Amphibia; order Anura; family Bombinatoridae; genus Bombina; species Bombina bombina. The sequence continues at coordinate 1,033,947,773 of NC_069500.1, forward strand.
ATATATATATATATATATATATACACACACAAAATATTTTCTTAAACCTTTTCATACAAAAAAGACCATGTTAATTTTAGTGCTTTCACTATAGCTCTAATTGCGCTAGAAATAAACTTTTTGCACACATCGGGTTGTGATGGTATTACGAGTTGAAAATAAAATGTTATCATTCTTGCACTAATCGGAAGCGAGCAAAAAGGTGAATTTTGCGATAACCTATTTCCCCATAGAAGTCAATAGGGAAAAAAGTGTGTGTGGGGGGGACACTGTATCCTCGCGCTAAACCGAACGCATATTCTCATGTGCACTATCCCGACATGAAAATATGAATATTTCCCATTCCAATGTTCTGCACATAGCAGAATATGTTATATACAGTTGTATGCAAAAGTTTAGGCACCCCTGACAATTTCCATGATTTTCATTTATAAATCATTGGGTATTTGGATCAGCAATTTCATTTTGATCTTTTAAATAACTGAAGGACACAGTAATATTTCAGTAGTGAAATTAGGTTTATTGGATTAACAGAAAATGTGCAATATGCATCAAAACGAAATTAGACAGGTGGATAAATTTGGGCACCCTTGTCATTTTGTTGATTTGAATACCTGTAACTACCTAGCACTGATTAATTGGAACACACAATTGGTTTGGTGAGCCCATTAGGCCTTGCACTTCATAGACAGGTGCATCCAATCATGAGAAAATGTATTTAAGGTGGCCAATTGCAAGTTGTTGTTCTCTTTGACTCTCCTCTGAAGAGTGGCAACATGGGGGCCTCAAAACAACTCTCAAATGACCTAAAAACAAAGATTGTTCAACATTATGGTTTAGGGGAAGGCTACAAAAATCTATCACAGAGAATTAAGCTGTCAATGTCCACTGTGAGGAACATTGTGAGGAAATGGAAGACCACAGGCACAGTTCTTGTTAAGGTCAGAAGTGGCAGGTCAAGTAAAATATCGGAGAGGCAAAGGCAAAGGATGGTGAGAACGGTCAAAAAAAGCCCACAGACCACGTCCAAAGACCTAGAACATCATCTTGCTGCAGATGGTGTCACTGTACATCATTCAACAATTCAGTGCACTTTGCACAAGGAATAGCTGTATTGGAGAGTGATGCGGAAGAAGCCTTTTCTGCACACATGCCACAAACAGATTTACTTGAGGTATGCAAATGCACATTTGGACAAGCCAGCTTAATTTTGGAAGAAGGTGCTGTGGACTGATGAAACAAAGACTGAGTTATTTGGTCATAACAAGGGGCCTTATGCATGGCGGCAAAAGAACACAGTGTTCCAAGACAAAAACTTGCTACCCACAATTTGATGGATTTTCCATCAAGCTGTAGGGCTTTGCGGCCAGTGCCGGTACTGGTAATCTTGTTAAAGTGGAGGGTCGCATGGATTGCAATCAATATCAACAGATACTTGAGAATAATGTTGAGGAATCAGTCACAAAGTTGAAGTTATGCCGGAGCTGGATATTTCAACAAGACCCAAAACACTGCTCAAAATCTACTCTGGCATTTATGCAGAGGAACAAGTTTAATGTTCTGGAACGGCCATCCCAGTCCCCAGACATGAATATCATTGAAAATCTGTGGGGTGATTTGAAGCGGGCTGTCCATGCTCAGCAACCATCAAACCTAACTGAACTGGAGATGTTTTGCAAGGAGGAATGGTCCAAAATACCTTCATCCAGAATCCAAACACTCATTACAGGCTATAGGAAGCATCTAGAGGCAGTTATTTCTGCTAAAGGAGGCTCTACTAAATATTGATGCAATATTTCTGTTGAGGTGCCCAAATTTATGCACCTGTCTAATTTTGTTTTGATGCATATTGCACATTTTCTGTAATCTAATAAACCTCATTTCATTACTGAAATACTTCTGTGTCCTTCAGTTCTTTGATAGATCAAAATGAAATTGCTGATCCAAACCCAATTATTTATAAATAAAAATCATGGAAATTGTCAGGGGTGCCTAAACTTTTGAATACGATTGTATATTCATAAATCCATATTTCTAAACATGTCTGATGATATTTTGGTACAATATATCTATATATATTTATATATACTTAGAACATATTCTGCTATGTGCAGAACATTGGAATGTAAAATATTTACAGTAAATACACAGTAAAACACTTTATTAAATATGAATATTGCAGAAAAGTGTTTTTTCATGTTTTCATCTACTTAACTGCAAAGGGCTCTAATGCATTTATATACATGTCTATATATGTGTACATACAGTATGTATTTATGTGTTTATATGTGTATATATGCCTGTACATATATACACATATAAATACTGTACATATATACAGTACATCTGTACACATACAGTATATACATATGTGTAGATATGTATATATATATATATATATATATATATACATATACAAATATACATCTTTAGACATGTATATGTATGTATCTCAATGTAAGCCATTGCTAAAAGAATAATCTATTTGAAAAAACAAAAAACGTTAGCATAAAAATAACTAAGTATAGGAAATGTTTGGTAAGATAAATTTGCCATGTTCTGTCATATTGCCCTAATTTTAAAAGCCTTATTAATTGTATACATTTGTTAGTAATAAAATATTATGTATTGCATCTGGCACTTTTATGACATTAAACAGATACATCTTTTAAACAGCTAAAAAGGACATTGGGACTCCGGCTAAGTTAGGGAAACTTTGTTGGTGGCCAGAGAAATTGAAATATTGGGGAAAGGAATAAAGCAGACTTCTATAAATCCCCCCTATACATTTTCTTGTGTTAATAGAAGCTAAATATAAAAAAATGCAATATGAGACTGCATGACCTTGTATGGATAAAATAACCAAGGAGAATACATACAAGTACTGCTAGTTTGTCCAGGCTGTAATGAGATCCTTTCTACACCCTGAAGGATTCATTGTGCCCTAGGCAAACTATGGTTTGGCACAGCTATATGCCATTTACAAAAGCCAAAATTAGGCAGCCAGAATAACCTGCTGTATATATTTCAAGTTAAAAAATAAAACATTTTTACAAACAAAATGTTTTGTGTTTAAGACAGCATTTCAATGGTACCACCTATTACTCATGTTCCTTGATGGTCATAGTATCAGTTAAATGGATTGAAATCCCAAATTTTTCTTTCATGATAGAGATAGAAGGGCCGACATTGATAAATGCCGAGAGCATATGCTGTCAGCATTTATCATTGCACAATTGGCCGTTAGCAGGGGGTGTCAATAATCCCGATCAGATCGGGATGATTGCATTCCCCGTTAACGTTTTCTCCCAAACTGCAAAAAAACCCTAACACTCATACTCGCACCCTACCCAACCACGTTTATTCAAGTGCACTCAACCAGATATGAATTATGATTATTTCACAATCCAATGTTTTTCACATAGAAGATTATGTTCTAAATGTAGCCATCAATCAGCATTCACTACCTGGGTGCTGAACCAAAAATGGTCCGGCTCCAAAGCTTACAGTTCTGCTTTTTCAAATAAAAATACCAAGAGAATGAAGAAAAATTGATTATAGTAGTAAATTAGAAAGTTGCTTAAAATTGCATGCTCTATCTGAATTATGAAAGAAAATGTTTTTTTTTTTTTGTCCCTTTAAGTGTTGCACACAAGTTCAAGACCTGAATTTTCCATTATTATTATTAAAGGGATACTAAACCCAATTTTTTTCTTTCATGATTCAGATAGAGCATGCAATTTTAAACAGCTTTCTAATTTACTTTTGTTATCAATTTTTCTTTGTACTCATGCTATCTTTATTTGAAAAAGCAGGAATAAAAGCTTTGGAGCCGGCCAATTTTAGGTTGAGAACCTGGGTTGCGCTTGCTGATTGGATGGCTAAATGCAGGCACCAATCAGCAAGTCCTATCCAGGGTACTAAACAAAAAATAGGCCGGCTCCAAAGCTATCATTCCTGCCTTTTAAAATAAAGATAGCAAGAGAATGAAAAAAAATTGATAATAGCAGTAAATTAGAAAGTTGCTTAAAATTGCATGCTCTATCCGAATCATGAAAGAAAAAAATTGGGTTTACTATCCCTTTAATAATATAGAACAGAAGTACATGAAGAACTCCACTGCCTGCATAACATTAGTTTAGCACACAATTAGCTTAGCACTCGAGTGATATCCAAAAAGAATTTTACAGTGCACCGTGATAGAAGTCACCGTTAATACACAATGGGCAACATTACAGTGTTATTTTATGATAGCACAGGACGTGATAAGCAGTATCACTGGACTGTGCTAATAAAAACACTTTAAAAAAAATAATACAATATATATATATATATATATATATATATATATATATATATATATATATATATATATATAAAAGTAATAACTTAACTGTACTCGAAAGAAAAGCAATACATGTCCTTAAATCACCCCAATATAGTGATCAGGGAATCTGATAAAGGTGGTAACACAGTGGTTTTAAACAAAAGTGATTATTTATGTAGCGGAAGCAAACAGGCAACTTGCTAATATGAATGCATACCAACCTTTACAATAAGATCCCACTGATACCTATCGGATATTGCTAGCAGAGGATGTTCACAAAGCTAAATTAGATGGTGTGATCTCTGAGAAAGTGGTGGAATACTTACTACCTAAAAACCCTTCCATGCCGATATTCCATCACCTTCCCAAACTTCACAAGTACCCTAACAATCCTCCGGGTCGTCCAATTGTAGCCGGTATTGGCTAACTAACAGGTAGATTACGAGTTTTGTGTTATGGCTTTTAACGCAAAAAATGGCAATTTCAGCGTAATGGCAGTAACGCACTATTACGAGTTGTGTCGTTATAGCTGTAAAGCAAGCATTTTAGCCTGTAACGCAACATCCATTCCGCACTCAAAAAATGAATTTTTGTGTGGGATTTTCATAGCGCCGGTATTACAGGTTGTTTGGTGAGGCTAAAATGCTTGCATTACAGTCTATACCAACACAATCCATACCACCATCTGAGAGCAATAGTTATGAGTTTTGTGTAACAAAAATGTTTCACAAAACTCATAACTAAACTGTTACAAAGTACACTAACACCCATAAACTACCTATTAACCCCTAAACCACCACCCTCCCATATCGCAAACACTGCATTAAATTTATTAACCCCTAATCCGCCCAATCCGCGAAGCTGCATCCAGGTGGATTCCAAAAATGGAAAGGCGGTGAAAGAATCCACCGAAGATGGACTCTTTCACCACCCTGCCATTTTCGGAATCCACCTGGATGCAGCACAGGCAAACGGAGCATTACAAAAGCAAAAAACAAACCGCCCACATCAAGTATTTAAAAAAAATAAATAACCGCCCACACGAAGTATAACAAAAAAAAAGAACCTCCCACACGAAGTATTAACACATACATCGCAAACCCACACATTGCAAAATAATAAAGTAATTAACCCCTTAATCCCTTAACCGTCAACCACCCATATAGCAATAAACCTAATTACCCTATTGACCCCTAAACCGCAAAACCCCCACATCGCAATAAACCTAATTACCCTATTAACCCCTTAACTGCAAAACCCCCACATCGCAATAAACATAATGAACCTATTAAACCCTAAACCGCAAAACTCCCCACATCGCAATAAACCTATTTACCCTATTAACCCCTAAACCGAAAACCCCCCACATCGCAATAAACCTAATTAACTTATTAACCTGCCAAATAACTAATTAAATAAGTAACGGCTAGATTTAGAGTTTTGTCGGTAACGACCCGCGTAGCTAACGCTGGCTTTTTTCTGGCCGCACCTTTAAAATAACTCTGGTATTGAGAGTCCACAGAAAGGCTGCGTTAGGCTCCAAAAAAGGAGCGTAGAGCATATTTAACGCCACTGCAACTCTCGATACCAGATTTGCTTACGGACGTGGCCAGCCTCAAAAACGTGCTCGTGCACGATTCCCCCATAGAAAACAATGGGGCTGTTTGAGCTGAAAAAAAACCTAACACCTGCAAAAAAGCTGCGTTCAGCTCCTAACGCAGTCCCATTGTTGTCTATGGGGAAACACTTCCTACGTCTGCACCTAACACTCTAACATGCACCCCTTAACTTACACTTATTAACCCCTAATCTGCCGCCCCCACTATCGCTGACCCCTGCATATTATTATTAACCCCTAATCTGCCGCTCCGTAAACCGGCACTACTTACATTATCCCTATGTACCCCTAATCTGCTGCCCCTAACACCGCCGACCCCTATATTATATTTATTAACCCCTAATCTTCCCCCCTCAACGTCGCCTCCACCTGCCTACACTTATTAACCCCTAATCTGCCGAGCGGACCGCACCGCTACTATAATAAAGTTATTAACCCCTAATCCGCCTCACTAACTCTATAATAAATAGTATTAACCCCTAATCTGCCCTCCCTAACATCGCCGACACCTAACTTCAAACATTAACCCCTAATCTGCCGACTGGAGCTCACCGCTATTCTAATAAATGTATTAACCCATAAAGCTAAGTCTAACCCTAACACCCCCCTAAGTTAAATATAATTTAAATCTAACGAAATTAATTAACTCTTATTAAATAAATTATTCCTATTTAAAGCTAAATACTTACCAGTAAAATAAATCCTAATATAGCTACAATATAAATTATAATTATATTATAGCTATTTTAGGATTTATATTTATTTTACAGGTAACTTTGTATTTATTTTAACCAGGTACAATAGCTATTAAATAGTTAAGAACTATTTAATAGCTAAAATAGTTAAAATAATTACAAAATTACCTGTAAAATAAATCCTAACCTAAGTTACAATTAAACCTAACACTACACTATCAATAAATTAATTATTTAAAAGGCCTACAATTAAATATAACACTACACTATCAATAAATTAATTACATGAAATACCTACAAATAAATACAATTAAATAAACTAACTAAAGTAAAAAAATAAAAAAAGCTAAGTTACAAAAAATAAAAAAATTAATTACAAACATAATAAAAATATTACAACAATTGTAAGCTAATTACACTTACTCTAAGCCCCCTAATAAAATAACAAAGCCCCCCAAAATAAAAAATGCCCTAGCCTATTCTAAATTACAAAAGTTCAAAGCTCTTTTACCTTACCAGCCCTGAACAGGGCCCTTTGCGGGGCATGCCCCAAGAAATTCAGCTCTTTTTCCTGTAAAAAAACACATACAATACCCCCCCCAACATTACAACCCACCACCCACATACCCCTAATCTAACCCAAACCCCCCTTAAATAAACCTAACACTAAGCCCCTGAAGATCTTCCTACCTTATCTTCACCATACCAGGTTCACTGATTGATCCAGAAGAGCTCCTCCGATGTCCTGATCCAAGCCCAAGCAGGGGGCTGAAGATGTCCATGATCCGGGTGAAGTCATCATCCAAGCGGGAGCTGAAGAGGTCCATGATCCGGCGGAAGTCATTAGGGGTTTATTATTGTAGGTTGCTGGCGGCGACGTTGTGGGGGGCAGGTTAGGGGTTAAAAAATATAATATAGGGGTCGGCGGTGTTAGGGGCAGCAGATTAGGGGTACATAAGTATAACGTAGGTGGCGGTCGGCAGATTAGGGGTTAAAAATTTTTAATCGAGTGGCGGCGATGTGGGGGGACCTCGGTTTAGGGGTACATAGGTAGTTTATGGGTGTTAGTGTACTTTAGAGCACAGTAGTTAAGAGCTTTATGAACCGGCGTTAGCCCAGAAAGCTCTTAACTACTGACTTTTTTCTGCGGCTGGAGTTTTGTCGTTATAATTCTAACGCTCACTTCAGACACGACTCTAAATACCGGAGTTAGAAAGATCCCATTGAAAAGATAGGATACGCAATTGACGTAAGGGGATCTGCGGTATGGAAAAGTCGCGGCTGAAAAGTGAGCGTTAGACCCTTTCCTGACTGACTCCAAATACCGGCGGTAGCCTAAAACCAGCGTTAAGAGCCTCTAACGCTGGTTTTCACGGCTACCGTCAAACTCCAAATCTAGGCCTAAGTCCCCTAACATAACACCCCCTAACCTAACACCCCGAAATTAACCCAAAGTATCTAAACTAAAAAATACTAAAGTTACAAAAAATAAAATCTAAGTTTACAAAAATAACAAAGGCTAACATTACAGAAAATAAAAAAATCAAATTACCAAAGTTTAAAAAATTAAACCTAATCCCTATGAAAATAAAAAGGCCACCAAAATAAAAACACCCCCTAATCTAAGAATAAAATACCAGTAGCCCTTAAAAGGGCTTTTTGCAGGGCATTGCCCCAAGATAATAAGCTCTTTCACATCCAAAATACACAAAGTCCCCCCTAACAGTAAAATCTCCCACCCACCAAACCTCCCAAAATAAAAAACCTAACACTAAAAAAACCTAAACTACCCATTGCCCTAAAAAGGGCATTTGGATGGGCATTCCTCTTAAAAAGGCATTTAGCTCTTTTACAAAGTGCCCAAAAAAACCCTAAGTTAAAAAAAAAAAAACATATATTTTTTTTAAAAACCTAACACTGAAGGCCCAAATAGATACTCACAGGTCCTGAAGTCCGGCGGAGAAGATCTTCTTCCAGACGGGTCCATCATCTTCATCCACAGCGAAGGCGGCACAGAGTTGCGGAGCGGTGTTTCCACATGTGGCGATCCTCGGAGGCGGCGATGGTCCTTGGCGGCTATTCCCGGCGGCGGTGCTCCTCGGCAGTGTGGAGGTTCCTCTTCATGCGATCATCCGCTGCACACTGAAGATTAAATGCAAGATACTCCATATTTATTGGGGTATATTGCATTCCTTTTGGCTGACATTTCCACATCAGCCAATAGGATGAGAGCAAGTGAAATCTTATTGGTTGGTGAACAGCCAATAGGATTTCTCTTGCTCCCATCCTATTGGCTGTTCGCCAACCAATAAGATTTCACTTGCTCTCATCCTATTGGCTGATGTGAAAATGTCAGCCAATAGGAATGCAATGTACCCCAATAAATATGGGGTACCTTGCATTTAATCTTCAGTGTGCGGCGGACAATCGCATGAAGAGGAAACTCCATGCTGCAGAGGAGCACTGCTGGCAGGAACCGCTGCCAAGGACCATCGCTGCTAATGGCCATTGCCGCCTCCGATGATCGCCACATCTGGAAACACCGCTCCACATCTCTGCTCCGCACCACCTTTGCTGTGGATGAAGATGATGGACCCGTCTGGAAGAAGATCTCCGCCGGACTTCAGGACCTGCGAGTATCTATTTGGGGCTTTAGTGTTAGGTTTTTTTTTTTTTTTAAATTATGTTTTTTTTTATTTTTTAACTTAGGTATTTTTTGGGCACTTTATGAAAGAGCTAAATGTCGTTTTAAGAGTAATGCCCATCCAAATGCCCTTTTCAGGGCAATGGGTAGTTTAGGTTTTTTTAGTGTTTTTTTATTTTGGGGGGTTTGGTGGTTGGTGGATTTTACTGTTAGGGGGTACTTTGTGTTTTTTGGATGTAAAAGAGCTGATTATATGCCTTTTTAAGGGGTACTGGTAGTTTATTCTTAGATTAGGGGGTGGGCTTTTTATTTTCATAGGGATTAGGTTTAATTTTTTAAACTTTGGTAATTTGATTTTGTATTTTCTGTAATGTTAGCCTTTTTTTATTTTTTGTAAACTTAGCTTTTTTTTGTTTTTTGTAACTTTAGTATTTTTTAGTTTAGGTAATTTTGATTAATTTAGGGGGTGTTAGGTTAGGGGTGTTAGGTTAGAGTGCTTAGTTATTTCATTAGTTATTTGCGTTATGGGTTTTGGCGGTTTAAGGGGATTAATAAGTTAATTAGTTTTATTGCAATGTGGGGGTGGTTCGGTTTAGGAGTTAATAGGGTAAATAGGTTTATTGTGATGTGGTTTTTTTTTGCGGTTTAGGGGTTAATAGGTTAATTATGTTTATTGTGATGTGGGGGTTTTGCGGTTTAGGGGTTAATAGGGTAATTAGGTTTATTGTGATGTGGGGTTTTTGCAGTTTAGGGGTTAATAGAGTAATTAGGTTTATTGCGATGTGGGGGTTTTGCGGTTTAGGGGTTAATAGGGTAATTAGGTTTATTGCGATGTGGGGGGTTCTCGGATTAGGGTTCATTAATTTTAATTTTAACTTGCGATTTTTTGGGGATGGCGGAAATATAGGTAAAGAAGTGTTAGGTTTATTACTGGGAGGCGGCTCAGTCTACACATTATTTATACAGTCACAATGCATAGTGACTGTATAAATAATGTAGACACTGACACTTCTATAATAAGCATTTGTAATATATATATAGTTATATATATTAAATAAGTCTGGATTTTGCTACTGCTGTAGCTTCAATATATATATAAAAAAAATAAAAAAAATGTAAGAAAACATGCCCCTTAAAAGAAAGTTATATTTAGAAGAACAATCTGATGCAAAAAAAGAGACGAAATGAGAGAGATAGAATAAATAAAAATAAAAAAACTGATGAAGAAAGGGCCCATTTAAGGGAAGCAAAAGCAGTTAAAGGGACAGTCAAGTAAAAAAAAAAAACTTTCTTGATTTAAATAGGGAATGTAATTTTAACCCCTTAATGACAACTGACGTACCAGGTACGTCCTGCAAAAACTAGCAGTTAGTGACAATGGACGTACCTGGTACGTCAGTTGTTTAATAGAGTGCTGGAAGCGATCGCAATCGCTTCCAGCAGCTCTCAGGGTATTGCAGTGATGCCTCGATATGGAGGCATCCTGCAATACCTTTTAACAAGCCTCCGATGCAGAGAGAGCCACTCTGTGGCCCTCTCTGCAACAGTAACAATGGTGCTGTGTTCCGGTCCGGGGGGAGTGTTGCAAGGAGGCGGCAGCGTGCGGGCGCTCGTGTGCACGTGGGGGGTGCGCGCGCGTGTGCACGTGGGGGCGCGCGTGCATATTAGCCACTGACACCAATGGAAAAAAATAAAAAGTTCTACATTTTTTTTTAAAAACATTAAAAAAAAAATATATATAAAAGGATCTGGGGGGGGGGCTGGGGGTATTGAGGGGGGGGGGCTGCTACACTACAGAAAAGTTTATAAATACTGTTTTGGGGGCAAATTGGGTACTGGCAGACAGCTGCCAGTACCCAAGATGGCGGCAATTAAGTAGCAGGGAGGGTTATAGAGCTGTTTGGTGGGGGATCAGGGAGGTTGGGGGCTAAGGCAGGGCTCCATTACAGCTGAATACATTTTTAAAAAAAATAAAATAAAAAAAACTCCTTTTATTTAGTACTGGCAGACTTTCTGCCAGTACTTAAGATGGCGGGGACAATTGTGGGGTGGGGGAGGGAAGAGAGCTGTTTGGGAGGGATCAGGGGGTGGGATGTGTCAGGTGGGAGGCTGATCTCTACACTAAAGCTAAAATTAACCCTGCCAGCACCCTACAAGCTACCTAATTAACTCCTTCACTGCTGGGCATAATTCACGTGTTGTGCGCAGCAGCATTTAGCGGCCTTCTAATTAACAAAAAGCAACGCCAAAGCCATATATGTCTGCTATTTCTGAACAGCCAATAGAATGCGAGCTCAATCTGATTGGCTGATTGGATCAGCCAATCGGATTGAACTTGAATCTGATTGGCTGATTCAATCAGCCAATCAGATTTTTCTAACTTAATTCCGATTGGCTGATAGAATCCTATCAGCCAATCGGAATTCGGCGGACGCCATCTTGGATGACGTAATTTAAAGGTACCTCATTCGTCGTTCAGTCGTCGGCCGGGATGGATGCTCCGCGGCGGCGGAGCGAAGAAAGAAGATTGAAGATGCCGCCGGAAGAATGAAGACTTTGCTGCCGCTTGGAGGAAGACGTCGCAGGAGGAAGAATTCTTCTTTGCCGCTTGGAGGAAGACATCGCCGGAGGAAGAATTCTTCTTTGCCGCTTGGAGGAAGACATCGCCCGGATCGGATCAGGAGTTCGGCCCGGTGTGGTGAAGACAAGGTAGGGAGATCTTCAGGGGGGTAGTGTTAGGCTTTTTTAAGGGGGGTTTGGGTGGTTTTAGAATAGGGGTATGTGGGTGGTGGGTTGTAATGGGGGGGGTATTGTATTTGTATGCAAAAGAGCTGAATTCTTTGGGGCATGCCCCACAAAAGGCCCTTTTAAGGGCTGGTAAGGTAAAGAGCTTTGAACTTTTTTTAATTTAGAATAGGGCAGGGAATTTTTTTTATTTTGGGGGTTTATTATTTTATTAGGGGGCTTAGAATAGGTGTAATTAGCTTAAAAATCTTGTAATCTTTTTTTTATTTTTTGTAATTTAGTGGGGGTTTTTTTTGTAATTTAGTTTAGTTAATTTAATTGTATTTTTAGATAGATGTTTGTAGTTTATTTAATTTATTGATAGTGTAGGTGTATTTGTAACTTAGGTTAGGATTTATTTTACAGGTAATTGGGTAATTATTTTAACTAGGTAGATATTAAAAAGTTAATAACTATTTAATAGCTATTATACCTAGTTAAAATAATTAACAATTTACCTGTAAAATAAATATTAACCCTAACATAGCTACAATGTAATTATTAATTATATTGTAGCTATCTTAGGGTTTATTTTATAGGTAAGTATTTAGATTTAAATAGGAATATTTTAGTTTATAAATGAATTAGATTAATTTAATATAAATTTAGTTAGGGGTGTTAGGGTTAGATAGAGTTAATATAGTTAATATAAATACTATAGTAACTATATTAACCCTAATATAATTAGGGTTAATATAGTTAATATATATAATGTAATAACTATATTAACTATAATATACTTAGGGTTAATATAGATAATATAGCTGGCGGCGGGGTAGGTAGATTAAATTAGGGGTTAATCATTTTAATAGAGATGGCGGCGGTGTTAGGGGCTTACATTAGGGGTTAATAATTTTAATATAGATGGCGGCGGCGTTAGGGGCTCACTTTAGGGGGTTATAGATATAATATAGCTGGAGTGACGGTTTAGGGGTTAATAACTTTATTAGGTTGCGGCGGGGTCCGGGAGCGGCGGTTTAGGGGTTAATAGCTTTTTTATTGTTAGGATAGTGAGGGGGGATAGCGGATAGAGGGTTAGACGTGTCGGGCTATGTTAGGGAGGCGTGTTAGACGTGTCGGGCTATGTTTAGGAGGCGTGTTAGACAGTGCGGGTGATTTAGACTTTAGTCAGGTTTTATAGGCGCCGGCAGTTTCTAACTTACTGTACTTACGCAGATTTCTGGACATCGCTGGTTTGTGAGACTTGCGCCACTTTAGCAAGTGACGGCGCCGCATATTGGATGGCTCGAGTTGCGAGCTGAAACTGCGGGCGACGTGGGTTCCCTCGCTTGCGCCGCAAACTGCAATCTATATCGGATCGCGCCCCATAAACATTAAAAAAAAAATTACAAAAATATTAGATCTTTTAATAATTCATTAGCATTTGCTTCGATGGAGGCGAATATTGTTCCTCCTCCCGGTTATGGCCCTTACTGTTTTAGAATTAATAGACAAATATATCAAAGAACTGGATAACTTCATCCTTCCAATGAGGATAATAGAAAGTTTACATAACTGTATATTCTTGATCCAGATGAGGCTGCACAACAGCGCCTTAAGAGTGATAAAAATACAAATTGCAACCCTGAATTAATGACTGTGTTGAGTTCTTTTATGGCTTTAAACAATCCTTTTGCAGAAGCATGTAAAATGTTATATGAAGTAGAACAAGAATGTTTAGAAGATGCATCTCGAAATGGTGTTACATTGGCAATAGTACAAGATCGCAAAAACGATTTTTAATAATGCTCCTCTGTGTAATGAGGTAACTATTATTTTACAAAATGCTGATGGTGAACCTCCTCTTGAGCGAGATCTTATTATTCATTGTCGAAGTACAAACAATGAAATGAACCAATGTTATATCCACTTCTTTTCCCTTTTGGGGATCAAAGTTGGTCAGTTGGTCACCTAAAATGAAACTTAATTATAACCCTACTACTGTTAGAAATATAAGAACTCAATCCTTAGCAAAGCCAAGAGAAAGGGTCACACAAATGCAATTTTATGGGTATATACTTTCCATCCGTCACGATTTAACCCATTTCTGAGTTAATTGACTCAGCAGTACTTTGTAGATGCATATGTTAAAACAGAAGGTAATTGTTTAAACTATGTAAGACAAAATCAGTCAAAATTAAGGGTTGAAAAGTATACAGGTCTCATGGACCATCTTCAAAATATAGCTGCAGGGCTTACTTCCAGGCCAAGCAGTTATACTTCCATCTACATTCCAAGGTAGTCCCAGAAACATGGTACAGAATTACCAAGATGCCATGGCTATTGTAAGAATGTATGGGAAGCCTGATTTTTTTATAACTGTCATGTAACCCAAAATGGTCTGAAATTGTTTAAAATCTGAAAGAAGGTCAAGCAATTGAATTTCAACCTGGTTTAGTTGCAATAGTTTTTCATTTAAAACTTCAAGAACTTCTTGATGATATCACAAAGAAACATGTTTTGAGTAAATCAGCTTCCAAAGTTCATGTAGTTGAATTTCAAAAAAGAGGATTACCTCATGCACATATTTTGCTTATTTTATGTGCACAAGATAAGCCTAAAAATGCACAAGTAATTGATAGCTTTATTTGTGCTGAAATACCTGACATTAAAGTCAATCCACTGCTACATGCAATTGTTACCAAACACATGACACATGGGCCCTGTGGGGAGCATAATCTAAGATCTCCATCGATGGTTGATGGGGTTTGCTCTAAGCAAACGTTAATCAATGTAGATGGTTATCCATGTTACAAAAGAAGCCAAAAAAAGTTTTTCAATTGAAATAAATGGTAAAAAAATAGATAACTCTTCGGTTGTACCATACAACCCATACTTGACATTAAAATACAACTGCCATATTAATATTGAAAGCTGTGCTTCTATAAAAAGTGTAAAGTACATATTTTAATATATTTATAAAGGGCATGACTGTGCAAATATTGCAATTAAAGAACATGAAACACTTCTTCATGATGAGTTCATTTATGGATTCAAGATATGTAAGTGCTCCAGAAGCAGCATGGCGGCTTTTTGGCTTTCATATGCACCATCAATCGCATACGATTGTGCTATTACAAGTTCACCTTCTTGGAGAACAGTCAGTATATTTTACTGAAGACAATAATGAAACTGTAGTAGAAAGAACACATTATAGAGACACAACTTTGACTGCTTGGGTTAAATTAAACAGAGAAGATTTGTCAGCTCATGCATATCTTTAAACTGATATTCCTCAGCATTTTGTTTTCCATCAAAAGACAACATGGAAAAAAAGAGTACAAGATCGAGCAAATAACACTATTGGTCGTATTTACTCTGTAAGTTTAATTTCAGATGATGAGAGATTTTGTTCACGCTTGCTTTTACTTCATGTTAAAGGAGCAACTTCTTTTGAAGATATTCGTACAGTTGACGGTGTTCAATTTCACACATTTAAAGAAGCAGCTAAAAAACGTTGTCTTTTTGAAGATGATCAATCTTGGGATTTAACTCTTCATGAAGCTACAAGTGAAATGATGCCTCGACTGCTTAGAGAGCTTTTTGCTCATAATTGTGCTTTAGCATCTTCACCAAATGCTAAAGAGCTTTTTGAAAAGTACAAAGAACATTTTTTTTAAGACTTTTCAAGACATCCAGGTCACACGTAGAGATATTCAGGATATATTAATTGTTTATGGAAAAAATTGTCAAGATTTTGGTTTACTAAATCCTCCAAACAATTTACCTGAAAATCCCAGAGATCTCTATGATGCATCTTTTGAAAGTTATACTGGAGTTCAAATGAAGGTATCTTTTAATGACCTTCAAAGAGAAAGTTTTGAAGAAATCATTGCTGCATCGCAAAATGACAGTTTACCACAAAGGAGTTATTTCCTTAATGGTCCAGGTGGTAGTGGAAAAACTTACCTATATAAGACTCTGTTGAGGACAATTAGAGGGAATAGTGAGGTAGCATTACCAGTTGCTTCAACAGGTATTGCTGAAAATTTGCTGCAATGTGGATGAACATACCACTCACAGTTTAAGTTGCCAGTTCCTTTGGTGGATACTTCAACCTCTTCCATGAGGCAAACCTCTAATGATGCCCAATTGATCCGCAGAGCAAAGATTATTATTTGGGATGAATCAACCATGTCTTCCAGTGATGCACTTAGATGCGTCGACAAACTTCTTCAATAGTTGATGAACAACAACAAACCTTTTGGAGGCAAAACTATTCTGCTTGGAGGTGATTTTAGACAAACTCTTCCTGTTGTTGCACATGAAAGTAGAGCAGCTATAGTTAAAGCTAGCATAATATTTAATCCACTCTGGAATAAGTTTAAACTTTTGAAGCTGACTTATAATGTCAGATCTGTTGAGTTTAGCTCTTGGCTTTTAAAGCTTGGAGATGGACTACTGACAAATGAACATGGTTTACATGAAGACATCTTTGAAATTCCATCCCAAATGATATGCAAAGACTCCATTGTAAATGAGATTTTGGTGAAGAGTTAAAAGATTCTGATGCTTTTAAGTTTTCAAAAATGGCCATTTTATGTCCAAAAAATAGTGATGTTGATAAAATCACTGAGGAAGTACTGAGTTTGATAGAAGGTGAAACCTCTACTTGCTTAAGTACTGTCAGGATTTTGTTCCCCATTCCGTTACTGACCTACTGGCCCTTTAATTTCTACTCTCATCAGCCTATAGAAGGCTCCTCCTTATGCTTCCTAATTGCTGGTTTATTGAAGATTTTTCCTACCCAGACTTGGAAGCTACTTCAAACCTGCTAACCGGAACTTCCTTGTAATCCTGCTTGCACTTAGGACCAAACCACAGCTGTTACTCCTGGCTTTCAGTTACTTTCCACGGCATCAGCACACAGGCTTCAGGACAGTGAGAGGTTGCGCTGCCTGACATCATCATTTGCAGCCGCCACCTCTTTCCCTTCACTCCCGGTATCTGTGTACACAGCCTGTCTCGCTAAACCAAAGGAGGATAATCGTTTCTACCCTGTTCCTCACATTCAGGTCGTATGCCAAACTCTATGCTTATGTTTACAGCGCTACTTAACTGATTTGCCGGTTCATTTACTTGGTAACATGTGATCTCTAGGAAGCCTATTTCTCACTAACCTGTAACAGTTGTATTCAGTTATTCAAGTCTGCTTAATACTTTCTGACGTACTATATCAAGTGTATGATTACATGATCTCCTATTGCCACTTATATTGAATGCTGTTACTTGTTTGCAGTTTATGCTCTCTGACAAACGTAGCTGACTATATCCATTTATAACCTGCCTTTCTTATAACTCAGATACACCGGTGTATAAACTCTGATTCTAACTGAATAGGCTATATTAAGACAGGTAGGTAACATATAGATTTCATCTTACAGATGTTACCCACCTGTCACATCTATATAAATCATATACAATTCACTACCTTGTAGCCAATTTCTTTAAGAGCTTAGTTAGCTCATACTCCCACCAGCTATTGAATAATTGTGGTGTGATAAGTACAAAGTCCATTGATGATGAATCACAGGAAGATAGGGATAATTACCCAGTTAAGTTTTTAAATGAATTGGCTCCTTCTGGAATGCCAGTTCATAAACTTAATCTTAAATAATTAGTATTATTATGCTTTTGCGTAATCTTAACACCAAAAGAGGTCTTTGTAATGGCACCGCATTGTGTACAAATATAATAATTGCACAAGTATTAACAGGTACAGCTGAAGGGCAAAATGTTTTCATTCCTTGAATAGACTTAGCCCCAAGTAATACTGAACTTCCTTTTGTATTAAGAAGAAGACAATTCCCAGTAAAATTAGCATTTGCTATGACTATTAACAAAGCTCAGGGACAAACTTTCGGCTAGATTTAGAGTTTTGTCGGTAATGACCCGCGTAGCTAACGCTGGCTTTTTTCTGGCCGCACCATAAAAATAACTCTGGTATTGAGAGTCCACAGAAAGGCTGCGTTAGGCTCCAAAAAAGGAGCGTAGAGCATATTTAACGCAACTGCAACTCTCGATACCAGAGTTGCTTACGGACGCGGCCAGCCTCAAAAACGTGCTCGTGCACGATTCCCCCATAGGAAACAATGGGGCTGTTTGAGCTGAAAAAAAACCTAACACCTGCAAAAAAGCCACGTTCAGCTCCTAACGCAGCCCCATTGTTTGCTATGGGGAAACACTTCCTACGTCTGCACCTAACACTCTAACATGTACCCCGAGTCTAAACACCCCTAATCTTACACTTATTAACGCCTATTCTGCCGCCCCCACTATCGCTGACCCCTGTATATTATTTTTAACCCCTAATCTGCCGCTCCGTAAACCGCCGCTACTTACATTATCCCTATGTACCCCTAATCTGCTGCCCCTAACACCGCCGACACCTATATTATATTTATTAACCCCTAATCTGCCCCCCACAACGTCGCCTCCACCTGCCTACACTTATTAACCCCTAATCTGCCGACCGGACCTGAGCGCTACTATAATAAAGTTATTAACCCCTAATCCGCCTCACTAACCGTATAATAAATAGTATTAACCCCTAATCTGCCCTCCCTAACATCGCCGACACCTAACTTCAATTATTAACCCCTAATCTGCCGACTGGAGCTCATCGCTATTCTAATAAATGTATTAACCCCTAAAGCTAAGTCTAACCCTAACACTAACAACCCCCTAAATTAAATATAATTTACATCTAACGAAATTAATTATCTCTTATTAAATAAATTATTCCTATTTAAAGCTAAATACTTACCTGTAAAATAAATCCTAATATAGCTACAATATAAATTATAATTATATTATAGCTATTTTAGGATTTATATTTATTTTACAGGTAACTTTGTATTTATTTTAACCAGGTACAATAGCTATTAAATAGTTAAAAACTATTTAATAGCTAAAATAGTTAAAATAATTACAAATATACCTGTAAAATAAATCCTAACCTAAGTTACAATTAAACCTAACACTACACTATCAATAAATTAATTAAATAAAATACCTATAATTATCTACAATTAAACCTAACACTACACTATCAATAAATAAATTAAATACAATTCCTACAAATAAATACAATGAAATAAACTAACTAAAGTACAAAAAATAAAAAAGAACTAAGTTACAAAAAATAAAAAAATATTTACAAACATAAGGAAAATCTTACAACAATTTTAAACTAATTACACCTACTCTAAGCCCCCTAATAAAATAACAAAGCCCCCCAAAATAAAAAATGCCCTACCCTATTCTAAATTACTAAAGTTCAAAGCTCTTTTACCTTACCAGCCCTGAACAGGGCCCTTTGCGGGGCATGCCCCAAGAAGTTCAGCTCTTTTGCCTGTAAAAAAAAACATACAATACCCCCCCCAACATTACAACCCACCACCCACATACCCCTAATCTAACCCAAACCCCCCTTAAATAAACCTAACACTAAGCCCCTGAAGATCATCCTACCTTGTCTTCACCATACCAGGTTCACTGATCCGTCCTGGCTCCAAAATCTTCATCCAACCCAAGCGGGGGCTGGCGATCCATCATCCGGCGGCTGAAGAGGTCCAGAAGAGGCTCCAAAGTCTTCATCCTATCCGGGAAGAAGAGTAGATCCGGACCGGCAACCATCATCTTCCAAGCGGCATCTTCTATCTTCATCCGATGAGGACCGGCTCCATCCTGAAGACCTCCACCGCGGACCCATCTTTATCCGGCGACGTCCAACTGAAGAATGACGGTTCCTTTAAGGGGTTGTCATCCAAGATGGCGTCCCTCGAATTCCGATTGGCTGATAGGATTCTATCAGCCAATCGGAATTAAGGTAGGAATATTCTGATTGGCTGATGGAATCAGCCAATCAGAATCAAGTTCAATCCGATTGGCTGATCCAATCAGCCAATCAGATTGAGCTCGCATTCTATTGGCTGTTCCGATCAGCCAATAGAATGCAAGCTCAATCTGATTGGCTGATTGGATCAGCCAATCGGATTGATCTTGATTCTGATTGGCTGATTCCATCAGCCAATCAGAATATTCCTACCTTAATTCCGATTGGCTGATAGAATCCTATCAGCTAATCGGAATTCGAGGGACGCCATCTTGGATGACGTCCCTTAAAGGAACCGTCATTCTTCAGTTGGACGTCGCCGGATGAAGATGGGTCCGCGGTGGAGGTCTTCAGGATGGAGCCGGTCCTCATCGGATGAAGATAGAAGATGCCGCTTGGAAGATGATGGTTGCCGGTCCGGATCTACTCTTCTTCCCAGATAGGATGAAGACTTTGGAGCCTCTTCTGGACCTCTTCAGCCGCCGGATGATGGATTGCCAGCCCCCGCTTGGATTGGATGAAGATTTTGGAGCCAGGACGGATCGGTGAACCTGGTATGGTGAAGAAAAGGTAGGATGATCTTCAGGGGCTTAGTGTTAGGTTTATTTAAGGGGGGTTTGGGTTAGATTAGGGGTATGTGGGTGGTGGGTTGTAATGTTGGGGGGGGGGAGTATTGTATGTTTTTTTTTACAGGCAAAAGAGCTGAACTTCTTGGGGCATGCCCCGCAAAGGGCCCTGTTCAGGGCTGGTAAGGTAAAAGAGCTTTGAACTTTAGTAATTTAGAATAGGGTAGGGCATTTTTTATTTTGTGGGGCTTTGTTATTTTATTAGGGGGCTTAGAGTAGGTGTAATTAGTTTAAAATTGTTGTAAGATTTTCCTTATGTTTGTAAATATTTTTTTATTTTTTGTAACTTAGTTCTTTTTTATTTTTTGTACTTTAGTTAGTTTATTTCATTGTATTTATTTGTAGGAATTGTATTTAATTTATTTATTGATAGTGTAGTGTTATATTTAATTGTAGATAATTATAGGTATTTTATTTAATTAATTTATTGATAGTGTAGTGTTAGGTTTAATTGTAACTTAGGTTAGGATTTATTTTACAGGTATATTTGTAATTATTTTAACTATTTTAGCTATTAAATAGTTCTTAACTATTTAATAGCTATTGTACCTGGTTAAGATAATTACAAAGTTACCTGTAAAATAAATATAAATCCTAAAATAGCTATAATATAATTATTATTTATATTGTAGCTATATTAGGGTTTATTTTACAGGTAAGTATTTATCTTTAAATAGGAATAATTTATTTAATAATAGTTAATTAATTTCTTTAGATTAAAATTATATTTAACTTAGGGGGGTATTAGTGTTAGGGTTAGACTTAGCTTTAGGGGTTAATACATTTATTAGAATAGCGGTGAGCTCCAGTCGGCAGATTAGGGGTTAATAATGGAAGTTAGGTGTCGGCGATGTTAGGGAGGGCAGATTAGGGGTTAATACTATTTATTATAGGGTTAGTGAGGTGGATTAGGGGTTAATAACTTTATTATAGTAGCGCTCAGGTCCGCTCGGCAGATTAGGGGTTAATAAGTGTAGGCAGGTGGAGGCGACGTTGAGGGGGGGCAGATTAGGGGTTAATAAATATAATATAGGGGTCGGCGGTGTTAGGGGCAGCAGATTAGGGGTACATAGCTATAATGTAGGTGGCGGCTCTTTGCGGTCAGCAGATTAGGGGTTAATTATTGTAGGTAGCTGGCTGTGACGTTGTTGGGGGGCAGGTTAGGGGTTAATAAATATAATATAGGGGTCGGCGGTGTTAGGGGCAGCAGATTAGGGGTACATAAGTATAACGTAGGTGGCGGTCGGCAGATTAGGGGTTAAAAAAATATAATAGAGTGGCGGCGATGTGGGGGGACCTCGGTTTAGGGGTACATAGGTAGTTTATGGGTGTTAGTGTACTTTAGAGCACAGTAGTTAAGAGCTTTATAAACCGGCGTTAGCCCAGAAAGCTCTTAACTACTGACTTTTTTCTGCGGCTGGAGTTTTGTCGTTAGATTTCTAACGCTCACTTCAGCCACAACTCTAAATACCGGAGTTAGAAAAATCCCATTGAAAAGATAGGATACGCAATTGACGTAAGGGGATTTGCGGTATGGAAAAGTCGCGGCTGAAAAGTGAGCGTTAGACCCTTTTTTGAGTGACTCCAAATACCGGCGGTAGCCTAAAACCAGCGTTAGGAGCCTCTAACGCTGGTTTTCACGGCTACCTCCAAACTCCAAATCTAGGCCTTTATAAATAGTTGGCGTCTATTTGCCAGAGCCAGTTTTTAGCCATGGACAAATATATGTAGCTTTTTCAAGGGTAAAAAGCTCTGCAGATGTAAAAGTTAAGGTCATAGACGGACAAGAACTAGGGAAATGAATAACTGGAAGTGATGCCTATTTTACAAAAAAATTTGTATATAAAGAAATATACTTAAAGTAGACATAATTTAAAGAGAAGAAATGTTATATTTATTTAGGACAATAGTTTGTCCAAGTAGAGTGTGGCAATATCAGTAGTTTATTATATAGAAAATATTTTTTTGATATATTTAAGACAGTAGTCCATTAGAATTATAGTATTGCTACACCTGTAGCTTAAATATTTATATAAAAGAAGAGTTACAAAATAGGTTGTTTCTACATCTGTAGCTTAAAAAATAATTAGACTGCCCTCTGGGCAGGCTTATTGACTAGTTTTTGATCATTTTGTTTATTATTTTTTTGTAAGCTTAGCTTATTTTGAACAGCCAATAGGATTTCAGTAGCTCTCATCCTATTGGCTGTTTTGAACAGCCAATAGGATTTCAGTAGCTCTCATCCTATTAGCTGATTTAAATTTGAAGAATCAAATCAGCCAATAAGAATGCAAGGTACGCCATTTTAAAATGGCTACCTTGCATTGAAGCTTCAGTGTACGGCGGGGACCGTATGAAGAGGATGCTGCACGCTGGATGTTTTCGCCGCTCTGCGTCGCCGTGATGAAAATAGAAGACACCCCTGCGATAGATGAAGATGTCACCGCCTGGATGGAGATGGATGTCCGGACTTCAGGAACCGTGAGTAGATATTTTGTGGTAGTGTTAGGTATTTTTTTATTTTTTGGGGTGGTTTATTTTTTCAGATTAGGGTTTGGGCAATTTGAAAAAGAGCTAAATGCCCTTTTAAGGAAAATGAAAAATAGCTGAATGCCCTTTTAAGGGCAATGCCCATACAAATGCCCCTTTAGGGGCAATAGGTAGCATAGTTTTTTTTTACAGTTGTTTTTTTTATTTTGGGGGGTTGGTTGGGTGGTGGGTTTTACTTTTGGAGGGACTTTGTATTTTTTTGCAGGTAAAATAGCTGTTTAACATAAGGCAATGCCCTACAAAAGGCCCTTTTTATGGCTATTGGTAGTTTATTGTAGGCTAGGGGATGTTTTTATATTGGGGCTTTTATATTTTTATAAGGCTATTAGATAAGGTGTAATTGTTTTTATTTTTGATAATTTTGTTTATTATTTTTTCGTAATTTAGTGATTATTTTTTTTGTAATTTTAGATTTTTTTTTTCATAGCGTTAGGTTTTTTTAAATTTGTAATTTAGATTTTTTAATTGAGGCTTAGAAACAAGCCTCTATAAATACTCAAAAATAAGAGTTACACTGAATGGTATCGGCAACTATAAACAGCAGCATCTGCAATATTCATCAATTTTGGGGTATCAATAAGGTGTCAGGCCAAATATCAAGTGCCATGCTGTCATGCTACCATCCAACCTCTGAGAACATTATAAGCAAATATACACAGGATATATAATAGATGTGGTTAACTAGGAAAATTTAATTATATCCACATAAGACAACCACTGTAATGTACTTCTAATCTCACAGTGTAAATAAGTATGACTTGGAGAAGTAGAAGGGGCAAGACTCGGCCGCTAAACACAGGTCCAAATGAGGGTTAAGAATAGAAAACGTTATCATGGCAAAGGAGCCTAAATACAAATGTATAAGCATAAGCAATACATTCTAACAATGCTTAAAAGGTAATTAAAACAGATAAGAGTTTGCTTAAATTAGTAAGCAGGCCACATTAATAGAAATCTCTCTGTTAACCTAATATTCTGGTATGTAGAACTGCCTCAATCATTATATTTACAGAAGGCAGAAACATATTGCGGATCACATATTACCCCACTCAGCTGTGCTGCTGCCACTTACCTGGGTTCCGGACCATGTGCTTGTGGCTGTGGCCTGCTGCTCCCTATGTGCCAGTCCATATGGCCTCCAGCTTGGCTCTCTCTGTGTCGCGTATACAGGCTCACGTGATGTCCCCCTCCCACCCTCTCCGCAGTGCTATTGGAGCAGAGCGACCGTCACACTTTCTTGGAGCTTGAACCTCTGTGGGGTTAAAAAGCAGGTTTCTCTGCTCCCTCACCTGCTCAGTATGCTGTGCTCTCTCTGCCAGGTCAGTCTGTCAGTATGGCCCACCGGGATTTTTCCCGGGATCCCAGCAGCCCAATCCAGCCCTGCCCATATAAGTCTTTGGGGAGAGAGAGTTAGCGTGGTTGCTGACATTAGTGAGCTTGAGCCTTTAACTCGTACTCTAACTTTTTACTTTCAACTTGTAATACGAGCTCTAACCTCAACATTGCTAATTTTTAAAAAAAATATTAGTGCTAATTTTTTACCTTGAGGACAGTTAGCGCTCCTGAATGATAAAAAAAAAATGTGTGCCACTTGTAAACTGGGTCAATAACACTAATATTTTTGTGTTCCACATGTAATCTAGGCATTTAATCTTCTCTTTTTTTATTTTAATTGAACAATATAGATATAAAATCCTTAATGTTGTTGTTTTTGTAAAGTGAAATGATGCTAAATTTTGGATAGTAAAATATTGATTTAAAATATAAAGAAAATAATATATTATGAGGTGTCCGCTGTTAGTGTGAGGATTGTAAACGCGATAGTGAGATTAGTGTGTTTTGTACGCTTGAATCTATAGTACAAGTGGTGCACTGTTTAAATTACCACAAATTTGTTTTAGCAAACTCGCTGTAATTTACGCTTCCCATATTTTCTATGGGCGGAGTTGAGTGGCAATGTGCACTCGTATTAGAAGTTGAAAGTAAAGGCAATCACTCGAACGCAATCGCATTTAACACAAACTATTTATGCAACTTGAATGTTTGTGTAAAGAGTTTGGCCAGAGGAAAAAGTTGCACTAAAACAACACTCTTTGGCCTCTAGTTATCAATGTCTGTCGTACCTGATCCGACAGTGCGGATCAGGTCCGACAGACATAGCTGAATACGGCGAGCAATACGCTCGCCGTATTTAGCATTGCACCAGCAGCTCACAAGAGCTGCTGGTGCAACGCCGCCCCCTGCAGACTCGCGGCCAATGGGCCGCCAGCAAGGGGGTGTCAATCAACCCGATCGTACTCGATCGGGTTGATTTCCGGCGATGTCTGTCCGCCTGCTCAGAGCATGTGGACAGGTTATGGAGCAGCGGTCTTTGTGACCACTGCTTCATAACTGCTGCTTCTGGCGAGCCTGCAGGCTCGCCAGAAACACGGGGCATCAAGCTCCATTCGGAGCTTGATACGTATGCCCCTTTACCTCTAAACTGACACATAGCCCACCACAAAGTTCTCCACTACACTATTAACCCCTAAACCGCCACACTACCACATCGCAATATACCCCCCTACACTATTACCCCTAGACCACCACACTCCAACATCGCAAAGTACCCCGCTACACTATTACCCCTAAACCACCATACCCCCAGAGTACCCACTAACTTCTAACCACCTAACCAGCTAACACACCTAATACCCCTAACCTAACACCCCCTAATTTACCAAAAACAACCATTACCAAAAATAAAAAAAAACACAGTTATGCCTATTCTAAAACTAAAGCCCCTATTTAAAAACAAAAAACAAAACACCTTAAAGTAAAAAAAAACCTATAGTAACTAGAAGTTACTATAGCAATAGCCCTTAGAAGAGCTCTTTGTAGAGCATAGTCCTAAAGTGTCTTAGCTATTTTTTCTAAAACAAATTGCAACCAATGTTAAATAAAAAAAACAAAACAATGAAAAGCCTATCTAAATGAAACCTACTCTAAAAATTGATGTGTTTTTTTAGATTTGGTTTTTAATTTATTTTTTATTTTTTGGGCAGCAAAAGAGCTGAGTCACTATAGGGCACTGCCCTACCAAATGCCCTTATAAGGGAAATGCCCAACCAAATGCCCAATTCAGGGAATCTTTTCTTAGGATAGGGTTTTTTTAGATTAGGTTTTTTAGATTTGGGCAGCAAAAAAACTGAGTCACTTTGGGGCAATGCCCTACCAAATGCACTTATTAGGGCACTTTTAGAGTAGGTTCTTTTTGATAGGCTTGTTTGGGGGTGGGAGGTAACTTGCTATTGTGTGAAAAAGAGCTTAGTAACTTTAGGGCAGTTTGCTACAAAAAGCTCTTCTAAAGGCTATTGCTATAGTAACTTTTAAAGTTAATACAGAGTTTTTTTTTTTTTTTTTTTAAAGGGGGTCTTAAGTTTTAGAATAGACATAGCTGTGTTTTTTATTTTTTTGGTGATTTTTTTTAATTTACTGTAATGGTAGGTGTTTTAATTTCTGTAACGTTAGTTTTTTTATTTTCTGTAATGTTAGTTTTTTTATTTTCTGTAATGTTAGGTTTTTTATTTTCTGAAATTTTAGTTTTTTTATTTTATGTAATGTTAGGTTTTTTTATTTTCTGTAATGTTATTTTTTTATTTTTATGCAATGCAATGTTAGTTTTTTAAGTAATGGTAGGTTGTTGTTTTTTTGGTAACTTAGGGGTTGTTATGTTAGGGATGTTAGGTGTGTTAGCTGGTTAGGGAGGTTAGAGGTTATTGGGTACTTTTGAAATACTCTTTTAGATGGAACAAAGAAAGATGACCATGTCTTGCTTATTGTATCATGCTGTCTATTACCCACAATTCATGCATGTTGTGTCCTGATGGTAATTTCCCATATACAGTATTTATTCCTGTTTAGCATTACCTGCATATTATTTCCTGTTACATGTGTATTGCTCCTGCTTTGCCCTTTATTTCTGTCAGTTCCTTATTTAATATTTGTATGGATCAACTCCTATAAAATACAATTGTACTTATTGTCAACCATTCTTCCTAGGTTATCATCCAGTTATGGTTGCTCTGTCTGTGACATTGTTTTAGAGTCTACCTGCAAGCTTAGTTATAAAACAAGAGTCCATGAGCTAGTGACATATGGGATATATATTCCTATCAGGAGGGGGCAAAGTTTCCCAAACCTCAAAATGCCTATAACTATACCTCCCACCTCACTCATACCTCAGTTTTACAAATTTGCCTTCGTTGGAGGATGGTGAAGCAAGTTGTGCTTGATTTCTTCTATGAAAGGCGCTTCTAAGCATTTTGAAGCCCAATTCCTCTCAAAGTACAGTGTTTGAGGGATGTGAAGCGAGTTTTGTCTGATGATGCCATGTTTTCACCTATGGGAAATCTATTTTAAGGCTCTCTGTAAATTCGGTCATGGGGATTCATCTGCCACCTCCCTTTACAAATCAACATTATACTCCTCTACCATTACCTCTGCTGATATGTTTCAGTACTGGTTTGGCTGTCTGCTATATGTGGATGGGTGTCTTCAGGTAAGTATATATCCTTTTTTAAGACACTATCAGCTATGTTTGGCACTTTATATTTTAAAGTTTTAATATATATTGATTATATTTGCCATGAGTCAGGTCTATGTTTATTTCCCTTTGCAGTCTAACAGTTTCAGTATGGAAAATTATGTTTTGGGAGAAATTTAGCAATATTTTTCTTACCTGGGGTTCCAGCTAGTTGTAACTTCGGACTGTTTTTTTCAAATTTTCGGAGGCAAATTAGGCTGGCGATGACGCAAAATTCTTCTATTTATTGTGTCATTCTTTTTGTGGCACGAAGTCACACCTGTTATGATGGAAATTGTGTCAATCGTGGCGCCAAAAGTTTTTTTCTCTGCATTTGCATCAGCTTTGCCAAAAAAATAGTTATATTAAGTCTCTCCCTCTTTTGCTCTCTGCTTTCATTTGTTACAGAGGGCTATGATGTTTGCTTTTGTTTTGCATATTATTATTTTTTTTATAAGCATTTTTTTCCCATTCCTGAAACTGCTATTTTGAGGAAATTTGATATTTTGTTTAAATGTTATTTTTTCTTTTTTGTTACATTTTGCAAGATGTCTCAAACTGATCCTGTTACTGTAAGGTGCCTAACTCTTTCCTTCTTCAGCTCAAATATGTGCCACTTGGTATGAGAAATGATTTCATGATGATAATGTTTCTATAAGTACAAATACATCTACATCTACTGTTAAACCTTCACAGTCTAATGTACATGTTATTCCTGTAGATATAAAAGATTATATTGCTGCAGCCATAGGGAAGGCTATGACCGCTATTCCGCCTTCAAATAAACATAAAAGGTCTCTCCTTACTTCTCATAAATCTGATGAGGTTTGTATTAATCAACAACATACTGAAGTATTTTCTGCTGATGAGGATTCCTCTAGCTCAGAGGATCCTACTTCAGACACTAAAATTGATAAATCAACCTTTCTTTTAAGATTGAATATATTCGTTCTTTGTTAAAGGAAGTATTGTTTACTTTGGGTATTGAGAAATCTAGTCCTCTTGATAACAAGAATAGCAAATGTTTGAATTCTGTTTTTTAAGACTTCTGAGGTTACTCCTGAAGTTTTTCCTATTCCAGATGCTATCTCTAATATGATTACTAAGGAAGGGTCTAAGCCTGGTACTTCTTTTAATCCTTCTTCTAGGTTTAAAAAATTGTATCCTTTACCTGTGTCCAACTTAGAGCTTTGGGAGAAAGTCCCTAAGGTTGAGGCACTATTTCTACTCTGGCCAAATGTACTACTATTCCTATGGAAGATAGTACTTATTTTAAGGATCCCTTAGATAGGAAGATTGAATCGTATCTTATGAAGGCATATTTACATACTGGCTATATTCTTAGATCTGCTATTTCTATAGCTGTTGTTGCTGCTGCTTCAACTTTTTGGTTGGACAGTCTAGCACAGCAGTTATCAGATCCTGATTTCATTTCATTTGTGATGCTATATTTGATATTGTTAAGATTGAGATCAAATCTATGTCGTTAGCTATTCTATCTAGAAGAGCTTTATGGCCTCTAGTTATCAAAGTCTGGCAGACCTGATCTGACAGTGCAGATCCACAATACACTCGCCATATTCAGCATTGCACCAGCAGCTCACAAGATAGTGCACTTCTTCATAACTGCTGTTTCTGGTGGGTCTGCAGGCTCACCAGAAACCTGGGGCATCAAGCTCCATATGGAGCTTGATACATATGCCCCTATGTCTTAAATCATGGAATGCTGATATGGTGTCTAAATCTAGATCACTATCTCTATCTTTTCAAGGTAATAATTTATTTGGTTCTCAATTTTATTCTATTATCTCCACTATCACTGGGGTAAGAGGGTTTTTCTGCCCCAAGATAAGAAATCTAAGGGTAAATTTAAAGCTTCCAATCGTTTTCATTCCTTTCGTCAGATTAAAGAACAAAAAAACACTCTTTCCCCTAAGGACTTTAGTTCCAATTAGAGACCATCCACAAATTGAAATAAATCCAAGCCTTATAAGAAACCAAATACAGTCCCTAAGACTGCATGAAGGTGCAGCCCTCAAACCAGTTTAACTGGTGGGGGGCATATTGAAATTGTTTCAAGACATTTGGGCAGATTCTGTCCAAAATCAGTGGATTCAGGATATTGTTTCTCAAGGGTATCGAATAGGTTTCAGAATAAGACCTTCCATTGGAAGATTCTTTCTTTCCCATGTTCCAACAAACCCTGTGAAGGCTCAGGCTTTTCTGAAGAGTTTTTCAGATCTAGAGCTTTCAGGGGTAATTGTTCCAGTTCCTCAACAGGAACAGGGTTTGGGTTTTTATTCAAATCTGTTCATTGTCCCAAAGAAGGAAGATTCATTCAGACCAATTCTGGATTTGAAAACCCTAAATCATTTTGTAAGAGTCCCAACTTTCAAGATGGTGACTATAAGGACTATTCTGCCTTTTGTTTAGCAAGGTCATTTCATGTCCACAATAGACTTACAGGACGCTTATCTTCACATTCCGATTCATCCAGACCACTATCGGTTTCTGAGATTCTCCTTTCTAGACAAGCATTACCAATTTGTCGCTCTTCCATTTGGCCTAGCAACAGCTTCGAGAATATTTTCAAAGGTTCTCAGTGCCCTTCTATCTGTAATCAGAGAGCAGGGTATTGTGGTGTTTTCTTATTTAGACAATATCTTGGAACTAGCTCAATATTTTCATTTAGCAGAATCTCACGTGAAACAACTTGTGTGGTTTCTTCAAAAACATGGTTGGAGGATCAATTTACAAAAGAGTTTCTTGATTCCTAAGACAAAGGTCACCTTTTTTGGTTTCCAGATAGATTCAGTGTCCATGACTCTTTCTCTGACAGACAAGAGACGAATAAAGTTATTTTTAGCGTGTCTAAACCTTCAGTCTCAGTCATTCCCTTTCAGTGACTATGTGCATGGAAGTTTTAGGTCTCATAACTGCAGCATCGAATGCGATCCCCTTTGCTCATTTTCATATGAGACCAGCTTTGCATGTTGCACCAATGGTGTGGAGATTATACTCAGATATACTTAAATCCCAACACTCTCTGACTTGGTGGCTAAACCATCACCTTATTGTTCAAGGGGCCTCCTTTGTTCGTCCTTCCTGGACTGTGATCACAACAGATGAAAGTCTTTTGGGTTGGGGAGCTGTCTGGGGGTCTCTGGAGGCGAGGTTACCAATCAATATTTTAGAACTATTTTCAGAGCTCTTCAGGCTTAGGCCTCTATTTATCAAGGTCTGTCAACAGTGCGGATCAGGTCCGACAGACCTCGCTGAATACGGCGAGCAATATGCTCACCGTATTCAGCATTGCACCAGCAGCTCACAACGGTGCCCCCTGCAGACTCGTGGCCAATAGGCCGCCAGCAGGGGGGTGTCAATCAACCTGATCGTACTCAATCGGGTTGATTTCCGGCGATGTCTATCCGCTTGCTCAGAGCAGGCGGACAGGTTATGGAGCATAACTGATGTTTCTGGTGAGCCTGCAGGCTTGCCAGAAACACGGGGCATCAAGCTCCATTCAGAGCTTGATAAATATGCCCCTTAGCCTCTATTGAAGAGAGAACTTTATATTCGATTTCAAACAGACAATGTCACTACAGTGGCATATGTCATTCATCAAGGGGGGACTCGCAGTCCTTTAGCAATGATAGAAGTATCTCTGATACTTTCTTGGGCGGAATCCAACTCTTATCAAATTTCTGCGATTCATATCCCAGGAGTAGACAATTGGAAAGCAGATTATCTCAGTCGTCAGACATTACATCCGGGAGAGTGGTCTCTCCATCCAGATGTGTTTTTTCAATTGGTACAGATGTGGGGTCCTCCAGAAATAGATCTGATGGCCTCATGTCTGAACAAGAAGCTTCCAAGATACCTTTCCAGGTCCAAGGATACTCAGGCAGAGAGGGTGGATGCTTTAGCAGTTCATTGGTTTTACCAACCTGCTTACATTTTTTCCGTCTCTGGTTCTTCTTCCAAGGGTGATCTCCAAGATCATATCGGAACAATTTTAGGTGTTTTTGATAGCACCAGCCTCTCAGGTTTTGGTATGCAGACCTTGTCAGGATGTCCATTTGCCAACCTTGGCCACTTCCGTTAAGGCCAGACCTTCTGTCTCAGGGGTCGTTTTTCCATCAGGATCTCAAATCTCTAAATTTGATGGCATGGAAATTGTACGCTTAGTGCTTAGTCATAGAGGTTTCTCTGACTCAGTGATTAGCACTATGATACAGGCTTGTAAGTCTGCTTCAAGGAAAATGTATTATCGGGTTTGGAAAACCTATATTTTATGGTGTTCAACTCATGATTATTCTTGGCATTCTTTTAGAATTCCTAGGATTTTACAGTTTCTTCAGGATGGTTTGGATAAGGTTTTGTCTGCAAATACTTTGAAAGGACACATTTCTGCTCTTTCTGTTTTATTTCATAGAAAGATTGCTAAACTTCCTGACATTCACTGTTTTGTTCAGGCTTTGATTCGTATCAAACCTGTTTTTAAATCAATTTCTCCTCCTTGGAGTCTTAATTTGGTTTTGAAGACTTTACAGACTTCTCCTTTTGAGCCTATGCATTCTCTGGGCATTAAATTGCTTTCTTGGAAAGTATTATTTCTTTTGGCTATCTCTTCTGCTAGAAGAGTTTCTGAATTATCTGCTCTCTCTTTTGAGTCTCCTTTTACCTAAAGTTGTGAATTCTAACAACATCAATAGGAAAATTGTTGTTCTTTCTTTGTGTCCGAATCCAAAGAATTCTCTTGAAAGGTCTTTACTTTTTTTGGATGTGGTAAGTGCTTTGAAATATTATGTTGAGGCTACTAAAGATTTCAGAAAGGCTTCTAGTCTATTTGTTATTTTTTCTGGCTCCGGGAAAGGTCAGAAAACTTCTGCTATTTCTCTGGCTTCTTGGTTGAGACTTTTGATTCACAAAGTTTATTTGGAGGTGGGGCAGTCTCCTCCTCAGAGAATTACGGCTCATTCTACTAGATCAGTTGCCACTTCTTGGGCTCTTAAGAATGAAGCTTCAGTTGATCAAATTTGTAAAGCAGCAACTTGGTCTTCTTTGCATATGTTTACTAAATTTTACCATTTTGATGTGTTTGCTTCTTCAGAAGCAGCCTTTGGTAGAAAGGTTCTTCAGGCAGCTGTCTCAGGTTGATTCTAATGCCTTTATTTTGAGTTTTTTTGAAATTTTTAAGAAAACTTTTATTTTTTGGATTTAATTTCTCAGCGGAAATAGCTGTTTTTATTTTATCCCTCCTTCTCTAGTGACTTGTGGACTTCCACATCCTTGATATTTTATCCAATACATCACTAGCTCATGGACTCTTGCCACTTACACGAAAGAAAACATAATTTAAGTAAGAGCTTACCTGATAAATGTATTTATTTCATAGTAGCAAGAGTCCATGAGACCCACCCCTTTTTTGTGGTTATGCACAGTATTTTTATCAGTTCCTTTTTTTGTATGCTTTTTACTCCTTTTTTTTACACCTCACTTCTTGGCTAAACATTAAACTGAGATATGAGTGAGGTGGGAGGTGTATTTATAGGCATTTTGAGGTTTGGGAAGCTTTGCTCCCTCCTGGTAGGACTGTACATCCTATACGTCACTATGAAAGAAATGCATTTATCAGGTAAGTTCTTACATAATTTTTTTTTAAAAAAAATTGAATAACACATATCAAAATGTCAGTGCAATTAATCTAATGCAAATGCTTAAATTATACAGCAGAGCTCTGTGACCGCCAATTTGAAATTTGAGTGGTCCACACACATGTATTTCAAGGGTTAAACACATAAATATAAAAGCTCTATCACATCAGATCATTTTCCTTTTTTCACTTGAATGTCTCTTTAAGCAAGTCTATTATGTATGACAATACAAGCACCAGGGGACTTTTTCCACTTTCGTCTTCTCCCCCCCCCCCCCCATTCATTTGTGGAATCACAAATTGGCTGCAAAAAAAACATATTTTTAAAGTGCTGCATTTTTTTCACAACAATGTTTATATTGCTGACAGTGGGCTAAATTACTAGTGGAGCATTATTTATTGATCCCACTAGTCCACTAATTGTGTTCAAATTCGGCTTTTTGCGCCCATTGGATACCGCACATACAAGTTGAAAGTAAAAAGTTTTCTCTCCTGTGCTAAGCCGACATGCGCAAAAAGCCAAATATCGCAATCGTTTTAACGTAATTCTACTATACACTTCAAAGAAGCGTGAAAAGTGGATAAAAAAACAACGGCATGCAAACCTGATCATATTTTCTCAAGTGCACTAACCCGACATAAAATGTTAATATTTCACATTCCAATCTTCTTCACATAGAGGAATATGTTCTATTTATTCATAAATGCATATTTATATATGAC
Source organism: Bombina bombina (assembly GCF_027579735.1). Lineage (NCBI taxonomy): Eukaryota > Metazoa > Chordata > Amphibia > Anura > Bombinatoridae > Bombina > Bombina bombina. The sequence goes on from NC_069500.1 coordinate 1,033,981,797, forward strand.
TTTGAGCCCTTATAACTTTTTATTTTATTTTTTTTTAAATAATTTTTATTAGATGGTGTTATCATTAGTGTAACTGTACTTTTAAATATATCTTTAATTTGTTAAGTATATATGGAAATTGAGTGTTATACTCAGGCTCCAGGCCTTAATTGTTCTTGTTATATGTTTAAAATGTTTTACATTGTTATATTTTGTTCTTTCAAAGTGGTCAACTGGGTTACTGATTTTTGAATGAAACCGTGTCAGTCCAAAATAGTGAGGTATGTAACATGGTTTATGATATTAAGATAATTACAACTGTAGGCAATGTCTTCCACACTTACCATTCTCTCGCATAATGTGAGAGGACTTAACACTAATGTCAAATGCAAAATTGCCCTTACTCATTATCTACGACTTAAATCTAAGATTATTTTCCTCCAGGAAACTCACCTCACACAGACTTTGATTCCAAAATTCTGGCATAAGCATTTCCCCACACGCTTTCACTCCACCACAGACCAAAAAAAGAGAGGGGTCACTATCTTTCTTCATTCCTCCCTAGGTTTTTCAAAAGAAGAAGTCATATCTGACCCAGAAGGTAGATACCTTATAGTTAGGGGAAGGATACAAGATACGAGGGTTACACTTTGCAATGTTTATGCCCCGAACGAGCAACAACGTGCATTTTTAAGACGATCTCACATCACCTCACTCAATTGTCTCAGTCTAGAACAATCCTAGATGGAGACTTCAACATTTCACTGCCTTCTCACAAAAAAAAGTAGGACATACACTTACAAAGAAACAACAGAGACAACACTCGATTGCCAATTTAGTGAAGGAGTCATTAGGCCTACATAACTTAGTAGACACTTGGGAGATACTTTACGGACAAACGACAGACCACACATTTTACTCGCATGCACATAAAACATACACTAGACTGGATTATGTGACAATAAGTCAGATTATGATCCCCAATATTATAAGCTCATCTATACACCCATGTGTTTGGTCGGATCACTCAATTGTGCAGGTAGAACTGACTGGCATAATCAACATTTACAGATAGAGATCGTGGACATCTGACCCGAACATACTTAAAAATGAACATACACTTAACCAAATAAGTACATCCATGCGAGAATATTGGCAAATTAATGAGCATTCTACTAATAACCTGTTGTCTTCCTGGGCAGCACATAAATCTTATGTTAGAGGGATTCTCATACAGGAAAAATCGAAACTCATTAGACTCTCTAACAAAACTATAGATCAGTTACAAGGGGAAATACACACATTAGAGGTACTACATAAACAAAATCTGTCGGAAACCACTTTTAAACAACTCCAGACTAAACGTACGCTTCTCGCAAAGGTATTAAATGATTCGGCGTTGAGAGCAATCCAGAGACTGAAAACAGTTTACTTTATACATTCAAACAAACCTGACAAGTACTTGGCCAATAAACTCAGGGAAAGAACAAAAATGCATTCTATCCCATGTATACAGACCCAGGGGGGACAACAGACATCAAACCCACAAGAGATAGCAGATACGTTTGCAAATTTTTATGAAACATTATATGATGGTAGAAAAGTGGCAAGGTCAGCTAAGACACAGAAACTGATGACGATATTTTTGCAAAAGGCCAAGGGAAGGGCTATTAGCGATACGGATTTGGTAGGATTGAACGCAGAGATATCAGAGCAGGAAATTATTAATGTGATTAAAGAGCTCAAGATAGGTAAGGCAGCAGGACCCGATGGTCTACCCAGCGAATATTACAAATTATTTAAGAAGGCTTTGGTCCCGCATTTCAAGAAGTTCTGTAATGATATCATGAAAGGGGAGGAGATTCCAATAGATATCCTAAGGGCTAAGATAGTAGTTATCCCCAAACCAGGGAAAGACCCCACACAGTGTAAGAATTATAGACCAATCTCCTTGATTAATCAAGATATAAAAATCCTCACAAAAATATTGGCCAATAGACTCAAATTAGTACTTCCAGACATTATACATCCTGACCAGGTGGGGTTCATCCAGGGGAGAGAAGCCCCGGACAATATCTGGAGAACAATAGACTTAACAGAATACTTGAGGGATACAGGAACGCCTTCTCTGCTCCTCTCGTTGGATGCGGAGAAGGGGTTCGATAGAATAGATTGGTCATATATGTTCGAAGTCTTATCACAATGTGGTTTCAGGGGAGAGTTCTTACAGGCGGTCAGGGGAATTTACTCAGCACCTTCAGCAACAGTTAGTGCTGCTGGATATCAATCCAGATCCATATGTATTTTAAATGGCACTCGACAAGGCTGTCCCTTGTCCCCACTGCTGTTTGCATTATGTATCGAGCTGCTGGTGGCCCGAATCAGACAGTCAGAGGACATAAGAGGGGTTAAAATAGGGAGATCTGAATACAAACTTTCGCTATTCGCGGATGATATTTTGCTGACATTAACCAAGCCGTTAGATTCATTATCAGATTTTGTATCAGATTTTGCAGGAATTCTCTGCAATATCGGGTTACAAGGTTAATTTGGACAAATGCGAAGCCCTGCCGTTAGCGATCCCTTCTCACACAAAAAAATTAATAGAGGCTAATTTTGAGATTACATGGGCCAAACACTCCCTTTCATATCTGGGAACCAAATTAGCGGACTCAATCGATAAATTATATAAACTCAATTATATTCCATTATAAAACATATTAGACAGGACTTACAAAAGTGGAAGAGGGGTAATTTTTCATGGTATGGCCGTTTGTCAACTATTAAAATGAACATATTTCCCAGATTACTATACCTGTTCAGGGCCTTGCCAATTAAGATACCCCCTTGATCTGCAGAAATTACAATCCGACCTCCACTCCTTTCTATGAGGAGATAACAGAGCAAGAATTGCATCACAAGTTCTGGCCCAACATAGACAGTTAGGAGGGGTTGGGGTACCAAATCTAGCGGACTATTATCAAGCCTCAGGGATAGCACAAGCTTCGCTCTTAAGCAAGCAGACACATCACGTAGTCTGGAAAACTATTTAGAAAGATCTGTTAGGTCAAAATAACTCAGACAGTATCTTATGGGACCCAGGACAGAGACAGAGACATGACTGTAATGAAACTCCCGTCATCCTAGACACAATTTCCTTATGGAAATCCCTCTTTAAGACCCAAGAACTCTTGCCTAAACACATATGGATTAAACCCTTGAGATGCCTTTTGCCCAAAGAAACGCAGAGACATATAGGTAAATGGGAAAACAAGGGGCTATATAGAGTGGCAGATTTTATGATAGGTGGCCGTATAATCACATTTAATCAGCTACAAGACATTTTACAACCAGATAAATTACATTGGTACATTTATTTACAGATCTCGTCAACACTAAACAAATACGTTAAACACTATAAACGACAACCAAATACAACCCTGGAAAGACTATGCAAATCAATAGATAGGGAAAAACACACAATATCCAAACTCGACACCGATATTCAGGAAGGCAAATATAAATCTAATTCTAACATAGTTTTAAAATGGGTAGAGGACCTAGGAATTACACTTTCGACAGAGGAGTGGCACCAGATTTTCCATGATTCCTGTAGAGGCTTAATAAGTGCTGACCTCAGGGAAAATGCCATCAAAACGACATTCAGATGGTACCTTACACCGCTACATACGTCCCATTTCTCAAATAACAAAACCAACTACTCGAAGAGAACATAACCTTAACTATGATCCAGGCACTTCTGAATCAGGGATTCCCAAAGTATATACCACAAATTAATACATTTATTAAAATTATATGCACAATAACTAGGATTTGTATAGCTCGGCATTGGAAAGAGGGAGCTCTTTCATGGCAGGAAGTAAGGGATAAGATTCAAGATGTTTATATTTTATCAGAGGGAGCATCAAGAATGCAGGGCACCACAGATCAGTTCCAGAAGATTTGGTATTATTGGATCCTGAATAGCACCTCAAGGAACAGAAGAGGTAGGATTTAGTTAGGTGGGCATGGTCTAACCTGACAGTTAGATGGACACGTGATTCATGGTACTTATGTAGAAACCCAGAAGAAGCTGTTCATAGGATGTTGTAAAATAAGAAACGACCACATGGATTAGTTTTATTAGTTTTAATTTTTGAAAAACGTTTATTGGTTTACTTGCTAGAATTTAAATATTATTCATAAGGTATGATCCAGAATATACAGAGAGGGCACATTTCTAACTATAATGTATGTTGTTTGGGAAGAGTTAGGGTAATGAATGTAGGTATGAATGTTAACTATAACTATTATCGATAAGACCCCAAAGACGAACTGAAAGTAGCTTCCACATACATGACTTTTGTATTATATCACTAAATTTTTGTATTGCAATTTATATTAGATCAAATGATAATAATATGACTGTGCCGGACTGTAAAATGTATATGCCTTATGTTTTGCAATAACATCTTTTAACATAAATATATCTTTAAAGGGACAGTTAAGTAAAAAAAAATAATTCATGATTTAAATAGGGCATGTAATTTTAAACAACTTTCCAATTTTGCTTTGTTCGTTGATATTCTTAGTTGAAAGCTAGAGGTTTATAAGCTAATTTCTTAGACCATGAAGGCCACCTCTAATCTGAAAGCATGTTGACAGTTTTTCACCACTAGAGGGCGTTAGTTCATGTGTTTCATATAGATAACATTGAGGTCAGGCACGTGAAGCTCCTAGGAGGAAGCACTGATTGGCTAAAAATGCAAGTCTGTCAAAAGAACTGAAATAAGGGGGCAGTTTGCAGAGCCATAGATACAAGGTAATCACAGAGGTATAAAGTATATTATTATAACTGTGTTGGTTATGCAAAATTGGAGAATGAGTAATAGAGGGATTATCTAGCTTTTTAAACAACAACAATTCTGGTGTTTACTGTCCCTTTAAGTTTTTTGTGCAACTTTTTATTCGAGTGTAACATTTAACCAGAGCTCTGCGCTAACCTGACGTGCCTTGAATTTTATTGCGCTTGAGCAAATGCACTTACATTCAACTTGTAATACACTTGATACTTCTGACGAGTGCAAACAACCGTGATAAACACAATATCATTTGTGCGCCACTTGTAATCTGGCCTCAAAATAGTTATAAAAAGGATAACTGTCAGTACGCACTTTCCAAACATCAATAGTTTAATTGTTAAAATTGTTAAAATTATTCAAATAGTTAAAATTTTTTAAGTATTATCTATTTTAGGAAGGAAGGCAAAACCAGGCAAAAAGTTTTTTTTTTTTTTATAATCTATATATATAAAAGAAGAAGTCCTAACTGACTAAATGACCGACTGACCAACTCATCAATGCCCAGCTCAAACGGTTGAACCTAGGAATGTGACATTTCGAAGGTACATTGTTTTTATGACGTAGGCACCCACTAAGGAAGAATTTTTTTAAATTACATCCCTAAGGGGTGAAAAAGAGGGGTTAATTTATTTGATGAGGATACCTATATCTCAAAAAACGACAATGTTACAGATGTGAAAATTATTACAGATGTGAAACATATGTTTTACCATTTCACGAATATCCACTTAAGGGGGGGGGGGGGGAGGGAGGCATTCTTTATGAAGATCCCTATATCTCAGAAACCAAAGATGTAACAGGCGTAAAAATTGGTATTTAGATTCTCCTTTAAAAATAAATAAACACGTGTTTTACCATTTCCCGAAAATCAACTAAAGAGGTGTGAAAAGGGGAGGGGCTATTTATGAGGATCCCTATATCTAAAAAAACAAAGATGTTACAGACGTGAACATTGGTATTTAAGTTCTCCTTTATAAATAAAGAAACACCTGTTTTATTATTTCCGAAAATCCACTTAAAGGGACATAATACTCATATGCTAAATCACTTGAAACTGATGCAGTATAACTGTAAAAAGCTGACAGGAAAATATCACCTGAGCATCTCTATGTAAAAAAGGAAGATATTTTACCTTACAATCTCCTCAGCTCAGCAGAGTAAGTTCTGTGTAAAAAGTTATACTCAGCTGCTCCCAGCTGCAGGGGAAAATAAAAAATGAAGAAATGAACAGCAGGCAATCAGCATCAGCATTGCTGAGGTCATGAACTCTTTTACTGTGATCTCATGAGATTTGACTAAACTCTCATGAGAATTCATAGTAAACTTCCTTTACCTGATTGGTGAAATAAGATGAGAGTGCACGAGGCTCATCCTTTCGGCTGTCCCAGGACAGACATACTAATATGCTGCTTAGAAGTCCTTTACAATGGGATGTGGCTACTGAGAAACTTTTGAGGTAAAATATCTTTTTTTTTTACATAGAGATGTTCAGGTGATATGTTCTAGTCAGCTTTTTACAGCTATACTGCATCACTTTCAAGTGTTTAAACATTTGGGTATTATGGCCCTTTAAGGGGGGTGAAAAGGGGAGGGGTTATTTATGAGGATACCTATATATCAAAAAGCAAAGATGTTACAGATGTGAAAATTGTTATTTAGATTCTCCGTTAAAAATAAAGAAACACATGTTTTACATTTCCCGGAAAATCCACTTAAGCGGGGTGAAAGGGGAGGGGTTATTTATGAGGATCCCTATATCTCAAAAACCAAAGATGTTAGAAAAGTAAAAATTATAATTTAAAATCGTTATTACAATGTAAGTTTACATAACAAATTTCTTGCTCTTAACGTCAGGAGTTCTCACGATATGAATATCACTAAAAAAATTAATACTCTTTTTCACATCTGACAGCTATATTAAAGTAATTGTTAAGAGAATAATAATAACATATTTTTGATGTGCCGGACAGACGTCCCACCCAAAACTTAGCTGAGTGGTGCCCATGTATGAGAAACACAGAGAATTAACAAAAACTCAAATGTTCATGTCAGAGTGTGCAACCTGAACGGGCACACACCTGAGGGCACACGTCATTGTAAGTGGTCGCATTTTTCAATATTTTTTACAAATCCACGCGAGTGAAGCTGCGGGCAACAGCTAGTTATCCATATGAATGAGCTGCATTAGAATCCAGCTAATGAGCAATAGTAGGAAGAGCGCTACTGGCATTTATGTTTTAGTATCCATCCACATTTATACATTTTTTAATGTCACAATTTTTTGGGGCAAAAATCAACTTTTTTTAATGCATCACTTTCAAATGGAAATTACATTGTTTAGTATGTATTTAGTATGAAAACCTCTCAAGATATTTTTCTTTTTTTTTCTTTTTGCATTTGATGATCTGTTTAGTTATTAATGTTTAACAATTCAATTTTTAGGAAATATTTATTTTATATTTCTCAAATTGGTTAATTCCAGTCAAAGCCATAAAGATGAAACACTCATCGCAGCAATATGATATTTTAATTAATAAAAAGCATTTATGTAAATAGTAAAATCTGTCATTATGGTATCATGTGTGTCATAAAGTAATTTGGTAAACCTGCTACTTTACACTCATTTGATGTATCACATACTATTCTATTTTCATCACTGGAGTTTTCGACTCCCTCTGCTTAGTGCAGAAGCTCTGCAAAATATTTTAATATCAAAAGAACTATTCAGAGACTTCAAAGCTCATAATGGTTTATAAAACAATTTGTAACATCAAAGGGTTGATGAAGGTAAAATGTTCTGCTATGCCACCCCCAAAAAAGTTCAAGGCAGAATGTTTTTATTGCCAACATCTGGCACATATTGGATTCTCTGAGACCTAAACCATCATATTGCAAGAAGGCCTCATCTCATGGCTGGTACTGATTCTTTGGAATACTCCCACACCTCATGCTTCAAAGCTAGCCTTGGTTCAGTGGTCCTGGAAAGTTGGCACCATGTTCATTTTTCTTAATGTGTCCAAACCAAAACATTTGTATCCAACTATTTACATACGCTGCAAAGCATTTGTTTGGGGTCTTTCTTGAAATCAAAGCATATGTTTAAATATGCAGCCTGAACAAAATGAATTGCTCTACATTCCAGTGATTAATTTGTTTTTATATTCAGAGTAAAAGAAAATAAGTTCATATAATAACATGATTTTTTTAAAACATTTATTACATATATATTTTACACATATTTAAAGGGACATGAAACACAATTTTTTTCTTCTATTGTCTAATTTGTATTGTTCTCTTGGTATAAATATATACCTAGGTAGACTCAGAAGCTGATGATTGGTGGCTATACATATATGCCTCATGTTATTGGCTTACACAATGTGTTTAGCTAGCTCTCAGTAGTACATCGCTGCTGCTTCTTCAACAAAAGATACCAAGAGCATGAAGCAAATTAGATAATAGAAGTGGAAAGTTGTTTAAAATTGAATTCTCTATCTGAATCATGAAAGAAAGAATTTGGGTTTCATGGCCCTTTCATGCTTCAATCTTGTGTTGTCAAAGACAACCAAATGCAATAAGCTATATTTAGTACCCCAGAAGATCATCTTACAGAATGAAGCAGGCAGATAACTTGAAAATGGCTGATAAGAAAATTACCCCCCCACAGTTGAATAAATGGTTGATTTATTCTGAAAAAGAAAATGCATTTAACCCCTTAACGACTGAGGACGTGCAGGGTACGTCCTCAGAAAAAAGGCAGTTAATGCCTGAGAACGTACCCTGCACGTCCTCAGTGTTGAAAGCAGCTGGAAGCGATCCTGCTTGCTTCCAGCTGCTTTCGGGTTATTGCAGTGATGCCTCGATATGGAGGCATCCTGCAATACCCTTTTTAAGTAATCCGGTGCAGAGAGAGCCACTCTGTGGCCCTCTCTGCACCGGAGATCGGTTGCTCCCTGTGTTGGTGGGTGGGAGCCGGACCGGGAGGCGGGTGGCGGCCATCGATGGCCCTGTGGATGTGAAGGGGGGCGGGATTGTGGGCGGGGGTGGCTGGGGGCGCGCACGGGCGCGCGCGCGTGCACGGGAGGGTGGGGGCGGGCGCGTGCACGGGGAGGGAGCGGGTGGGAACCGCTACACTGCAGAAAATGTGCAAATAAAAAAGATAAAAAAATTGAAAATTAAAATAATCAGCAAGGTGGTGGGGGTTTGTCTGTGGGGGGTGGGGGGGGGGAAGCTACACTACAGAAAAAAAAAAACAAAGAAAAAAAAAGCACTTTTTATTGTAAACTGGGTACTGGCAGACAGCTGCCAGTACCCAAGATGGCCCCCAATAAGGCAGAGGGGAGGGTTAGAGAGCGGTTTTGGGGGGGATCAGGGAGATTGGGGGCTAAGGGGGGATCCTACACAGTAGCATATGTAAATATGCTAAAAAAATTTCATTTTTTTTTTTTAAAACCCTTTTATTTTAGTACTGGCAGACTTTCTGCCAGTACTTAAGATGGCGGGGACAATTGTGCAGTGGGGGAGGGAAGGGAGCTGTTTGGGAGGGATCAGGGGGTGGGATGTGTCAGATGGGAGGCTGATCTCTACACTAAAGCTAAAATTAACCCTGCAAGCTCACTACAAACTCCCTAATTAACCCTTTCACTGCTAGCCATAATACACGTGTGAGGCGCAACAGGATTTAGTGGCCTTCTAATTACCAGAAAGCAACGCCAAAGTCATATATGTCTGCTATTTCTGAACAAAGGGGATCCCAGACAAGCATTTACAATCATTTGTGCCATAATTGCACAAGCTGTTTGTAAATGATTTCAGTGAGAAACCTAAAATTGTGAAAAATTTTACGTTTTTTTTAATTTGATCGCATTTGGCGGTGAAATGGTGGCATGAAATATACCAAAATGTGCCTAGATCAATACTTGGGGTTGTCTACTACACTACACTAAAGCTAAAATTAACCCTACAAGCTCCCTAAAAGCTCCCTAATTAACCCCTTAACTGCTGGGCATGATACACTTGTGGTGCGCAGTGGCATTTAGCGGCCTTCTAATTACCAAAAAGCAACGCCAAAGCCATATATGTGTGCTATTTCGGAAACAAAGGGGATCCCAGAGAAGAATTTACAACCATTTATGCCATAATTACACAAGTTGTTTGTAAATAATTTCAGTGAGAAACCTAAAGTTTGTGAAAAAATTTGTGAAAAAGTGAACAATTTTTTGTATTTGATCGCATTTGGCGGTGAAATGGTGGAATGAAATATACCAAAATTGGCCTAGATCAATACTTTGGGATGTCTACTAAAAAAAAAATATATAAATGTCAAGGGATATTCAGGTATTCCTGAAAGATATCAGTGTTCTAATGTAACTAGCGCTAATTTTGGAAAAAAATGGTTTGGAAATAGCAAAGTATTACTTGTATTTATGGCCCTATAACTTGCAAAAAAAGCAAAGAACATGTAAACATTGGGTATTTCTAAACTCAGGACAAAATTTAGAAACTATTTAGCATGGGTGTTTTTTGGTGGTTTTAGATATGTAACAGATTTTGTGGGTCAAAGTTAGAAAAAGTGTGTTTTTTTCCATTTTTCCTCATATTTTATCATTTTTTTTTATAGTAAATTATAAGATATGATGAAAATAATGGTATCTTTAGAAAGTCCATTTAATGGCGAGAAAAACGGTATATAATATGTGTGGGTACAGTAAATGAGTAAGAAGAAAATTACAGCTAAACACAAACACCGCAAAAATGTAAAAATAGCCTTGGTCCCAAACGGACAGAAAATGGAAAAGTGCTCTGGTCACTAAGGGGTTAATAAAATATTCTGAATGAGCCACCTACACTTTATGGAGAATACATGACAGACAATAGAGTAAAAATAAGCCAAGGCTGAGGCAGGGAAAACTTTTATTGCATTACCAATGCTTGTTTATGAAAACTAAACAGCTTTTTTTCCCTCTTACCAATGGGGCTTTTATCTCCCCAGTCTATTTTATTCTTTTTCTCATTCTTCGTAACTTATTCACTAAAGAATAAAGATAAGTGAGATTTAATGAAAGTTGCAAAGAATAATCCATGGACTAAAGAAAGTGGGAAGACTGGAGGTACCATTCCAATACTTATAAATCTAGGGGAAAATGGCTAACTGTATCTCCCAATAATCAATTAAATCAGCTGTACTATCCAAGCCAAACTTTTTTGTTGTGATGGACCTATTCTATGATAGAACAACAAATTCAGTGCTTGTATTGAAAATACCAATCATTACCTAACGGTTGTTTCCGTTCATGCTTATGAATAGAATGATAGTGTGCATGCTAGTCTGAGTCTGTGCTCAGACTCATGCGTTATTCCATACCCCTGCGCTCACTGCATCACTTGTGCCTGCTACTACAACAGGTACAACAGGAGTATATGTGGTAGGACAAATAAGTGGGTGGCAGCTGCAATGCTCACTCACAAAATACTACCCAGAAGGGGGCGGCTTAGGGGGGAAGGTTCTAATATATCCATAGCAGATCTGCGAAAATACAGTAAGTATGAAAAGAATCAATAAAAATAAATATTTTTTTTTATAATTTATTAGTATAGTCTTTACAGATATTATTTATTCGTAGCCTTTAAGTAACTTTTGTTTTCTGACTGGGAAGTTGAGTCTCAAAACATTTTGGTAGCCCATAAAGGGCCATGAGTCGCTAGTTTGAAAAGCCCATGCTGAACCTAATCTGCCTGCGTACTTGTCTGAAAATAAATCAATACAATGTATGGTTAATAAGAACATTAAATACATTAAATATATTGTGTCAGATTACAAGTGGCTGGCATAAAATGTCTACCGTGGCAGCATGGGCACGCATATTACAAGTTGAAAGTAAAAAGTTAGTGCGAGAGCAAAAGACATAGGTATGCTAACGTCAGGATTTCGGATATCGTGACCGTGTTAACTTCTTTTCCCCATAAATTTATAAGGAGAGCGCTGTAAAGAAAGCAAACAGTTATTGTTTGCGCACTAACGTGACACTACAATAGACCAACTACGCTAAACCCAAAGTGTTAAAAAGAATATTTATACAGTATATATGTGTCTATGGGGGGTAGTTATCAAGCCGTCAACCTCAAATATGCTGGAATTACGCCTTAGTTATCAAAGGCTCGAGACCGGCAAAAGTAGAATTTTGTGACGTAAGCTTCGATCCGCCGGACTCAGTCCGACACAGATCGATTATTACGTCACTCCAGATGTTCCGCACACAAGTGCGGCACATTCTCACTACTTTTGCTAGTTATCAAATGACTAGCAGGTACACTCGGCACTTTTCCGGCCCAGCGTACCTGGTTTTCAATCCGCCACCCTTGGAGGCGGCGGATCCCATAGGAATCAATGGGAGTCTGACCATAGCGAAAGTACAAGTTCGCAGCTGCCAGACATCCCATTGATTTCTATGGGAGTTGTCTGCACCTAACACCCTAACATGTACCACAAGTCTTAACACCACTAATCTGTCCCCCCTACACCGCCGCAACTAAATAAAGTTATTACCCCCTAAACCGCCGCTCCCGGAGCCCACCGCAAGCTACTCTATACATATTAACCCCTAAACTGGCGCTCCCAGAGCCCACCGCAACTATAATAAATGTATTAACCCCTAAACCGCCGCTCCCTGAACTTGCCGCAACCTATATTAAATGTATTAACCCCTATCCTGCCCCCCCTACACCGTCGCCACCTATAATAAATGTATTAACCCCTAATTTGCCCCCCCTACACCGTCGCCACCTATAATAAATTTATTGACCCCTATCCTGCCCCCCACTACGCCGCCGCCACTGTAATAAAATTATTAACCCCTAAACCTAAGTCTAACCCTAACCCTAACGCCCCCCTAACTTAAATATTAATTAAATAAATCTAAATAATATTTTTATTATTAACTAAATTAATCCTATTTAAAACTAAATACTTACCTTTAAAATAAACCCTAATATAGCTACAATATAAATAATAATTATATTCTAGCTATCTTAGGATTTATTTTTATTTTACAGGCAACTTTCAATTTATTTTAACTAGGTACAATAGCTATTAAATAGTTATTAACTATTTAATAGCTTACCTAGCTAAAATAAACTGAAATTTACCTATAAAATAAATCCTAACCTAAGTTATAATTACACCTAACACTACACTATACTTTAATAAATTATTCCTATTTAAAACTAAATACTTACCTGTAAAATAAACCCTAATATAGCTACAATATAAATAATAATTATATTGGAGCTATCTTAGGATTTATATTTATTTTACAGGTAACTTTGTATTTATTTTAGCTAGTTAGAATAGTTATTAAATAGTTATTAACTATTTAATAACTACCTAGCTAAAAGAAATACAAAATTACCTGTAAAATAAATCCTAACCTAATTTACAATTAAACCTAACACTACACTATCATTAAATTAATAAAATAAACTACCTACAAATAACTACAATTAAATACAATGATATAAACTAACTAAAGTACAAAAAATAAAAAAGCTAAGTTACAAAAAATAAAAAAAATAAGTTACAAACATTTAAAAACATATTACAACAATTTTAAGCTACTTACACCTAATCTAAGCCCCCTAATAAAATAACAAACCCCCCCAAAATAAAAAAATGCCCTACCCTATTCTACATTAAATAAAGTTCAAAGCTCTTTTACCTTACCAGCCCTTAAAAGGGCCTTTTGTGGAGGCATGCCCCAAAGTTCAGCTCTTTTGCCTGTAAAAGAAAAATACAACCCCCCCCCAACATTAAAATCCACCACCCACATACCCCTAATCTAACCCAAACCCCCCTTAAAATAACCTAACACTAATCCCCTGAAGATCATCCTACCTTTAGTTGTCTTCACTCAGCCGAGCCACCGATGGAACTGAAGAGGACATCCGGACCGGCAGAAGTTATCCTCCAAGGGGCGCTGAAGAAATCTTCCATCCGATGAAGTGATTCTCCAAGCGGCGCTGAAGAAATCTTCCATCCAGGCGAGGTCATCTTCCAAGAGGCGCTGAAGAAGTCTTCTATCCGGGCGAGGTCATCGTCGAAGCCGGGTCTTGAATGTTCATCCCGCCGACGCGGAACATCCTCCTTTCCCGACGAACTACCGACGAATGAAGGCTCCTTTAAGGGACGTCATCCAAGATGGCGTCCCTTCAATTCCGATTGGCTGATAGGATTCTATCAGCCAATCGGAATTAAGGTAGGAAAAATCTGATTGGCTGATGGAATCAGCCAATCAGATTCAAGTTCAATCAGCCAATCAGATTGAGCTCGCATTCTATTAGCTGTTCCGATCAGCCAATAGAATGCAAGCTCAAACTGATTGGCTGATTGGATCAGCCAATCGGATTGAACTTGAATCTGATTGGCTGATTCCATCAGCCAATCAGATTTTTCCTACCTTAATTCCGATTGGCTGATAGAATCCTATCAGCCAATCGGAATTGAAGGGACGCCATCTTGGATGACGTCCCTTAAAGGAGCCTTAATTCGTCGGTAGTTCGTCGGGAAAGGAGGATGTTCCGCGTCGGCGGGATGAACATTCAAGACCCGGCTTCGACAATGACCTCGCCCGGATAGAAGACTTCTTCAGCGCCTCTTGGAAGATGACCTCGCCCGGATGGAAGATTTCTTCAGCGCCGCTTGGAGAATCACTTCACCGGATGGAAGATTTCTTCAGCGCCCCTTGGAGGATATCTTCTGCCGGTCCGGATGTCCTCTTCAGTTCCATCAGTGGCTCGGATGAGTGAAGACAACTAAAGGTAGGATGATCTTCAGGGGATTAGTGTTAGGTTATTTTAAGGGGGGTTTGGGTTAGATTAGGGGTATGTGGGTGGTGGGTTTTAATGTTGGGGGGGTTTGTATTTTTCTTTTACAGGCAAAAGAGCTGAACTTTGGGGCATGCCCCCACAAAAGGCCCTTTTAAGGGCTGGTAAGGTAAAAGAGCTTTGAACTTTATTTAATGTAGAATAGGGTAGGGCATTTTTTTTATTTTGGGGTGGTTTGTTATTTTATTAGGGGGCTTAGATTAGGTGTAAGTAGCTTAAAATTGTTGTAATATGTTTTTAAATGTTTGTAACTTATTTTTTTTATTTTTTGTAACTTAGCTTTTTTTATTTTTTGTACTTTAGTTAGTTTATATCATTGTATTTAATTGTAGTTATTTGTAGGTAGTTTATTTAATTAATTTAATGATAGTGTAGTGTTAGGTTTAATTGTAAATTAGGTTAGGATTTATTTTACAGGTAATTTTGTATTTCTTTTAGCTAGGTAGTTATTAAATAGTTAATAACTATTTAATAACTATTCTAACTAGCTAAAATAAATACAAAGTTACCTGTAAAATAAATATAAATCCTAAGATAGCTCCAATATAATTATTATTTATATTGTAGCTATATTAGGGTTTATTTTACAGGTAAGCATTTAGTTTTAAATAGGAATAATTTATTAAAGTATAGTGTAGTGTTAGGTGTAATTATAACTTAGGTTAGTTTTTATTTTACAGGTACATTTCTCTTTATTTTAGCTAGGTAAGCTATTAAATAGTTAATAACTATTTAATAGCTATTGTACCTAGTTAAAATAAATTGAAAGGTGCCTGTAAAATAAAAATAAATCCTAAGATAGCTACAATATAATTATTATTTATATTGTAGCTAGATTAGGGTTTATTTTAAAGGTAAGTATTTAGTTTTAAATAGGATTAACTTAGTTAATAATAGAAATATTATTTAGATTTATTTAATTAATATTTTAGTTAGGGGGTGTTAGGGTTAGTGTTAGACTTAGGTTTAGGGGTTCATAATTTTATTACAGTGGCGATGGTGTAGTGGGGGGCAGGATAGGGGTTAATAAATTTATTATAGGTTGCGGGGGTCCGGGAGCGGCGGTTTAGGGGTTAAACTATTTATTTATTTGCGGCGAGGTGTGGGATCAGCAGGATAGGGGTTAATAACTTTATTATAGAGGGCGACGGTATAGGGGGGGGCAGGATAGGGGTTACTAGGTATAATGTTGGTAGCAGCGGTGTCCGGGAGCGGAGGTTTAGGGGTTAATACATTTATCAGAGTTGCGGCGGGGTCTAGGAGCGGTGGTTTAGGGGTTAGTAACTTTATTTAGTTGCATTATAGGTCTCAAGATGTGCTAAATATTCTAGATCAGTTTCAGCTTTGGCTCGAGCACAAACTATAACTTTCAACTTGTAATATAATCACAAGTTAGTGTGTTAGCAATAACAATTAAAGATATTGGTCAAACTTGCTAACCCTTCTCTGGTTACGTAATATTGATATTGTAGGCCAGATTACGCTTGAGCATTAACTGTGCTGGAAATAAGTGTTTTGCACTTGTGTTGTGCTCATATCATGAGTTGAAAGTAAAATGTTTTTGCTAACCCGACGAGAGCAAAAAGCTGAACTTAGAATATTGCATACGTGTTCATGTATTCCCCCATAGAAATCAATGGAGCAAAAAAAGTGGAAAAAAATTCCCTATTGCATATTCTCATGTGCGGTAACCTAATTATATTTAAAATTCTAATGTTCTTCACATAGCACACTATGTTCTATTTATTCATAAATACATATTTATATATATATATATATATGATGTTTTTGGTGCAATATATATATATATATATATATATATATATATATACTGGCCTGACATGTCTGCAGTTTTATGATTTTACATGTGTGCCTATTTTTTAAAGGATATGGAATAAAGGATTTTTTTACTTTTAAGCAGTTTCACTTGTTTTGTTATATATATACGGTATATATATATATATATATATATATATATATATATATATATATATATATATATATATATATATATATACCGTGTATATATACATATATATCTATATATATATATATATATATACTGTGTATATATATATACATATATATATATATATACTGTGTATATATATATACATATATATATATATATATATATATATAAATATATATAAATAAAAATATATTTAAAAATACTTAGAACAACATATTCTGCTATGCACAAAACATTGGAATGGGAAATATATACAGTAAATACACACTATAAAACTTTATTAAATATGAATATTACATAAATATGCTTTTACATGTTTTCATGTATTTGACTGCAAAGGTCTCCAATGCACATGTATATATGTCTCTATATGTATACATATGTGTTTATTTTGTATATGTGTTTATATATGTCTGTAAATACATATATATATATATATATATATATATATATATATATATATATATACACATATAAATACATAAATACATATGTACATACGCACATCCATATAACTATTTTATACATGTACTAGGCGATAAGCCTGCCCAGAGGGCAGTCTATGCTTAAAAACTACAACTACCCAAGCTAAAGTTAAAAAAAACAACAACTAAAATTACAGAAAAAAATAAACAAAGGTATCCAAAATAAAAAAAATAACCCTTTACTAATACCCCTATAAAAATAAAAAATCCCCCCCAAAATAAACACACCCATAATGTAATACTAAACTACCAATAGCCCTTAAAAGGGCCTTTTGTAGGGCATTGCCCTAAGTTAAACAGCTCTTTTACCTCTAAAAAATACTAAATCCCCCCTAACAGTAAACCCCCCCAAAATAAAAAATACTAACACTAAAAAAAACTAAAGGGGCATTTGTATGGGGTACCTCGCATTCAATCTTCACTGTGCGGCAGACGATCGCATGAGGAGCCTCGCCACCGCCGAGGAGTGCCGCCGAGGATTGCTACATCTGGGAAGACCGCTCCACACCTCCGCTCTCTGCTGCATTCGCTGTGGATGAAGATAGAAGATGGACCCACCTGGAAGAAGACCTTCTCCGCCGGACTTCAGAAACCATGAGTACCTATTTGGGACTTAGTGTTAAGGTTTTTTTTTTAATTTTTTTATTTTTTTTTATTTTTTAAGATTAGGGATTTGGGCAATTGAAAAACACTGAATGCCCTATTAAGGGCAGTAAAAGAGCTGAATGCTCACGCTGTCAAAACGCTGCCTTTGAGGATGTGTGCGCAACTGGTGACAGCGACGGACGCGTTACAAACGCGATTATATTATAGATTTGTATCTCTATTTTAAAGCCCTTTGCAGCCTTTTTTTATCTAACACCTGAGACCTCATATCTTTAAATGTAGGAAATGTGTTTGTAAGTGTGTAGCGCTGAACTTAAAACACTTAAACCTCCTCTATCTTATCCTCCTCCTGGACAAGGACATAAAAAGGAATTGTATAGGGTTATATAGATAAGGCGGTAAAAAAGCGATAAGTGTTAAAACCAGGTGATTTGTATAAATTGCCTACAATTAGTGATTTGACACAGTGTTACCTATAACAAAGTGAAAATGCAGTATATAAATGAACCCATTATGGGGGCCAGTATGTTAAAGGATGTTTCAAAAAATGAGGGATACAAAAAACTTGTAAGATATCAATTTTATATTCTTAATAGGCTTAAATAAGCTAGATATTACACATATATTACATATATAAAAATCCAATATAAGCATACATAAAAGATCACCTTTATAAAGATACAAAAAACAATTTAAAACAAATTAGATCCAATACCACTATAGTAGTGGCCAGCCACTATCAATCTTCTAGTCATGTTGACAATTTCCACACTGGGGATAAATTTCAAGCAAAAAAAATCCAGCAAAAATATTGCGGTTAAGTCAGTTCTTGCAACAATAGTCTAGTTAAGCAAGTTCATACCTGTGGATGAATAGATAGTGTACCCGCTATGCAGGCTATCTCACCCTTCTCCGTGTATAGCTTGCTTCAGACTCTCTTCCGTTGAATAGGTCATCTGTTGATGACATGTAGATTTCACCGATTTTTCAAACTTGCGCAAGTTACCATAGGGGATCGGTCTTGTTTTCTTTCTCACCTGCACTTAGTACTACTCGTACACAGGGCACAGTTCAATCCTCCAGTTTCTCTTTATACCTCACAAAAAAGGGGGTTGGACCCCAATGTGGCAGAGAAAGTGAGGTACAATTTCCAATGGTTGCTCCTTTACATTGAACACACAGCTTCTACGCGTTTCACCCTGAATTCTGGCTTTTTCAAGATGCTGTGTCTGAACCGGCTTCTCATTTAAATGCTGCTCCACTTGATCCAATTGGATAGAATTGGTGTGATGTTATTGGGCATTTCTTTTTCTTATAGGTTATTTCTGAAGTAATGTTACACGTCTATTTAGGAGTCCAATTCCAAGTCCGTTGGTAAGCGCTCAGTATGTGTGCGGTTTCACTCTCCACTATGTGCAGCGTTGCGTCTCCACTGCCTCTGTAGAACCGCTTTGTGTCTCTTCTTCAACGCTCCCCACGGGAGCTGTAACTAGAGCAATAGTTCCGGTCTGACTGGTGCAATAGGGATGTACAGGGAACTTCACCTCCTTCCCTCAAATGAAAAAGAATACAAAGCAGCCAAATCCTTGCACTTAAATGGGTAGGTAAAGAGAAAGTGCCAAAAAACGTACTGCCAATCCTTTTGCTTTAAATAAAAGCTCCTTTATTAGAAAAAAACACTAAAAGGCATACACGCCAGCAGAGTAAGTCAGGTCAGACGCGTTTCATAGGTGTAACTTCTTTAGTGACCTCTATCATCACCTATTGACTATCCCTTAATAAAGGTAGTAACCACTCCCCCATTACAGGTATAATTGGTAAGTCAGGTGAATCAAAGAAAAGGAGGGCAATCAGATTTAACATGTATACAATTCATAACAAATGAGCATGTATATAGGTACAGAGTATAGTATAGTGTTACAACAAACTTTTTCTAAAAAAATCACTAAATGTTCACACTTTACTAAATTTATGTGTTACTGAATTTATGTATGTCAGTTTTCTTGTAAAGAGCGGAGCCTAGATTAAAGTGATGAATTATATTGTTATTAAATTACTAAAGGCTATCTCACATTTAAACCTTATTGAGAAAATATAACTATCACCTTATTATAAATTTACTTATTTCCAATAAGGAACCATAGAGGGGTAAGACATCTTGCAAGTAATAAGTAAATTTACAATAAGGTGATAGTTATATTTTCTCAATAAGGTTTAACTGTGAGATAGCCTTTAGTAATTTAATAACAATATAATTCAGCACTTTAATCTAGGCTCCGCTCTTTACAAGAAAACTGACATACATAAATTCAGTAACACATAAATTTAGTAAAGTGTGAACATTTAGTGATTTTTTTAGAAAAAGTTTGTTGTAACACTATACTATACTCTGTACCTATATACATGCTCATTTGTTATGAATTGTATACATGTTAAATCTGATTGCCCTCCTTTTCTTTGATTCACCTGACTTACCAATTATACCTGTAATTGGGGAGTGGTTACTACCTTTATTAAGGGATAGTCAATAGGTGATGATAGAGGTCACTGAAGAAGTTACACCTATGAAACGCGTCTGACCTGTCTTACTCTGCTGGCGTGTATGCCTTTTAGTGTTTTTTTCTAATAAAGGAGCTTTTATTTAAAGCAAAAGGATTGGCGGTACATATTTTGGCACTTTCCCTACCCATTTGAGTGCAAGGATTTGGCTGCTTTGCAAGTCTATTTAGGAGTTTGTTATCGGTTTTGAAAGGATTTAAACCCTTATAACTTTTGTGTGCAATATTTTTTGAATAATGTTTATTAGATGGTGTTATTATGAGTTTAAGTGTGCATTGCAATGTATTTTTGATGTTTTATTGTGACAATTTTTTGTTTTGCGGAACAGTTAAACAGAGCTCTGAGAATGCGGTAATCATTCTAGCAGAAATCGTGATTGTGCTCAAGCAATTCTGTTTACTTTCAACAGTAATACCAGCGGTAAACCCGATGAGTGCAAACACCCGCCCCTTATCGCTTGAGCTCTACTCGTAGTCTGGCCCTGTATGTTGTCAGAATACCAGTTACTTGGTTGCTGTTTATAACTCACAATCAATCACAATATTGACAAAGCTGACATTTTATTGCAATTATTTTTCCATGATTTCATACAATATTTATGTTTTATACATGTGTTTAGTTAAAATAAATATTTTCCTATAGTTTTTATGGTCTTGTATTTGGTTTTGTTCAAACAAATTCTTAGTATTGTTATTTTTGTTTTCATTAGATTTCTCAATAATCCCTTGCTATTTTAAAAAAGTCAAACAATCTGTTACAAATTAGTTGATCTATTCAGCCCATTTATCTGTTTGAGACCTATTTTTTTGTGAATTCCTTTGAGCTTTGATCCTGTCTTTTGTTTTAGCAACTTTAAAATAGCAGGCGGTTTTTTCACACAAAGGGGTCAATTTATTAAGCTCCGTATGGAAACAGAAGTTGTGAAGCAGCGGTCTAAAGAACGCTGCTCCATAACCTGTCCGCCTGCTCTGAGGTGGCGGACAGAAATCAACCCGATCAAATACGGGTTGATTGACACCCCCTGCCAGCGGCTGATTGGCCGCGAATCTGCAGGGGGCGGTATTGCACCAGCAGTTCACAAGAACTGCTGGTGCAATGATAAATGCCAACAGCGTATGCTGTCAGCATTTATCGATGTGCAGCGGACATGATACGCTACATTGTATCATGTCCGCTCACACTTTAGTACATTTACCCCATTGCTATAAAAGATCTTTTTTTTCTTACATTGAATTAATTTGCTGAATACAATATAATATGAAATGCAATCATAACAATCTTGCAAGTTTATTTCCTGCTATTGCATGGACATATTCTTCATACATATTTTAAACCAAAAGATTTATTTCTTTTTAATATATAATGTGAATATGGCAGTTTAGGGATGAAAAATTATAGTTTCATACATCTGCAAATAGCACTGTAGTAATACATGATCAAAAGTTACATAAAAACATAAAATCGTAACAGATGCAATTTACAACAAACACATTTGGTATATAAATGTGTGGCCACACATAGAACAAAAGCAAACCTCTACAAGTAAAGCAAAGGAAGAGTAGAGTACTATATAATAACTGCTGGGTCAAGCAGCATGGACATATAACGTCAGGAAAAGTCCAGAATGTTATGAGCTTTCCTTGAACAGAGAGTCCTTTGTCAGTTACAGTAAGACACTGCAGTGTAGTTGGAATATCTTTTAGATCCCATAGTAATGCAAATGGAGACAGTCAAATAGCCATGTAAAGTTTAGCAGGATAAAGTGGAAGTCGAAAGGACAAAGCACATCAAGCATAGAAGTTAGTAATGTGAAACATAGATGCAGGAGGAAACCTCTTTAGTGATTCCGTACCTCTCTGTCAGCTGCACCTGTTCACTGTACATACATCAAGATGCAGATACCCAGCTTTCCAATTTGGTGCTGTTCACACGGAAAGATTCCTTCAAGAGTGCCACCACGGCTTGTTTTAATGTCCACTGTGCAGACTGATAGCGGGATGTAGTTAGCAGCATAAAACTTGAACTTGCTTAAGCTTGCTTGAAGTTCAGCGTTATCAATCGTGTACTCCGCCAAACCATCAAACCAGCATGTCAGGTGACCTCATATATCTCACTATATATCCCTTTACTGACCATTAAAAAAAAAAAAAAATATATATATATATATATATATATATATATATATATATAGTCCCAGAGAGGATAAGCACAGTCCCACAATATTATCAACTGCCAGGGTGCACTATTAAAGTAAATATGCATGAAAAGGCACTCACTGGACTTAAATATAATAAAACTTGAACGTTTGTTGATACATATTAAAAGGCATAACGTTTCGGTGCTATTACAGCCCCTTTGTCAAATGCCAAAAAACGGTTCATAGGTTTAACCTGAAAGCATTTTTATGGCATTTGTATCAATAAACATCAAGTTTTATTATATTCAAGTCCAGTCACTTTTCGTGAATTTATATATATAAATATAAGAATAGAAACAGCCCTTTTAGAAACAAACAGAAAAATGCAATCAACCAGTGTACACTAAATACTATATATAATAACTACATTATATATAGAACATATAGAACAAAATGAAGTGTATACAACACCACTGATCCAATTCCTAAATTTCAAACTGTCGGATACTCCACAGGTGTTTTATATCTCTAGAAGTCCCTGGGACAAGTTCCACTATGCACCAGTTCTCTGTAGTTTTGTCCATTATAAGATTCCCCTCCAGTTTAGGATCCTCCAAAAGAATTCTGAAAAAGCATGAATATGGACAAGCGCATAAGAGGGTACTCCTGGTATAGTATGTTGTGACTCAATATCAGATACAAAGCGAGAAAGACAAATGCAAACTCACATGATCCAACCTCATCCTTTATGAGGTATGTATACAGCCTGTGCTAGCTAGATGTTCTCTGCCAGTCACTCTCCTTGATCCCGCAGCTTCACTGAGTCTTAATCCTCTGCAGTGTATCTGCAGTAGCGAAACCTGCTGTCGGGCAGCGACAACACTCTAGGTGTATTAGTAGGATAGCTGACAGGAGGCCTTATTGGAATATGCAGGCAGGTTCTTTAAACCACATCACCATCTCCATACTTCAAGACAAATGGCATATCACTAGTGTCTTGAAGTATGGAGATGGTGATGTGGTTACCCTTTATTGCTCGCGCACATCAGTTAGCGCCCCACTCGTAATCTAGTCCTAAATAGGAAGGACATTTCAAAGTTATTCATAAGTAATCATAGTAATCATCAAACACATTTTTGTTGCATTTTAAACAAGGTTAATATATGCATCTAAAATGCATTAAACATTTTTTTAACAGTCATTCCTAAACTACATTTAATGTGCTTGTGAAGGTATCTCCCTGTATTACATTGAAACAGTTCAAGTTATTTTTATTAGCTAATGAATAACTGATACATACGTTGCTCACATATACTTTCTTTTAGTTTCAATAACAGCTTTACAAGACAGATTTTTTTTTTTAAAATATATTTTTATTTCTCTTTAATTTTATACTCTAAAATTGGTTTTACTTTAATTACTTATTATTCCAGCTGCAAAATATTACGGACCCGAGTAGAAGTGGAGCGCTAATTATAATGCATTGCGCCCTATCAATACCGTATGCCTGCACTAAGAATAGCACACAATCTGATATAACAAGTCTCTCAAGTGCAATACATAGCAGTACTAAAGAAGTTAGCGTGACTAGAGACCTGAAGTAAATTGCTAGGGCTACAATTAACATATAACAAACACACGTATGATAAAATAATAACAAATATTTTACTCATATTTACACATATAAACATATCTTACACTGACGTGCCTAGCTAATTTGATATATAGAAGATTCTTGTGGTCTGTAAGGATGCCGAAGGTTTGGAATGTACCTTTTAGAATATTACACCATTCTGAAAGCGCTAATTTTACAGCAAGCGGCTCTTTATTATGTACTCTAATATAGAATTTTTTTAGAGAAAAATGTTACAGGATGCACTTTGTTGTGATAGGTTATCTCATGGATAATATAACCACAACTGTGACATACAATGAGGCTGATTTATCAACCCCCGTATTCACCTGTTTCCGCGCGAGCCTTCAGGCTTGCCGGAAACAAGAGTTAAGAAGCAGCTGTTTTAAGACTGCTCCTTAACTTGTCGGCCACCTCTGCCCAATAATCCACGAATCTGCAGGGGGCAGCATTGCACAAGCATTTAACTAGAAATGTTTGTGCAATGATAAATGCAAACAGCATATTCTGCCGGCATTTATCGATGTGCGGCTCACACTTTGAAGATTCGACCCCAATGCATTAACTTCCACCTACCTTTGCCTTTTTTTTTAAAGGGGTTAATACTTACTTTAACTTTTCACCTGTATCTTTGAAATCTTTACATTAGTTTTAACGAAAATTAATATAAATATTTAATGAAAAAATTGTATATGGAATAGTGGAGCCACTGAATATTCGAGGAAACTAATTACCCTGAATATTCAGAACAAAAATTTCAGCCGAAACTAAATTTTCTTGGCTGCACACACACACACACACATATATATATATATATATATATATATATATATATATATATATATATTAGTGTAAATTCTAACTTAATTATCAGATTTGGTACAGTGCCCTAGAAATAGATTGCTTTGAGGGGGGAGGTGGGGAGGATAAAGGGGGCTTCTACTCTACAGATTTTTTTTAAAAAAATGTAAGCAAATAAAAACCATAAATGTATATAAAACTGGGGTAATGGCTGACAACTTCCTGTACCTAAGATGGTGGACACTAGTTAGAGGGAGGAGGGTTAAAGAGCTGTTTTGGAGGGATCAGGGAGGTAGGAAGGTAAGGGGGGTAATCCTACAATGCAGAAAAAAAGGAGTAAAACTTCACATTGGCAGACTGTCTGCCAGTAACTAAGATGGTGGTGAAAAGTGGGGTGTGAGGAATGGAAAATAGATAATTAGGAGAGATTAGGTAAGGATCAAGGGGTGGGAGGGATCAGGTGGGAGGGTAATCTCTACACTACAGCTAAATTTATAAGATACCTGTTTAACCCCTCAATTGCAAGTGTGCAGCTGCACTTAGTGGCCTTCTAATTACCAAAAAACAATGGCAAAGCAATGCATGTCTGCTATTTATGAACAAAGGGGATCCCAGATAAGCTTTTACAACCATTTGTGTTTTGACTGCACAAGTGATAATATGTAATTACTTTCAGTGAGAACCCCAACATTTGTGAAAAAGTTATACATTTTTTTAATATAATCTCATTTTGCAGCAAAACAGTGGAATGAAATATGCCAAAATTGGCCTAGATCAATACCTTGGGATGTTTACAAAAAAAATAATAATATATAGTTTTGATAGGTAAATAAAAAAATAAGTAACAATATTACAAATTCTCTGGTCTTTTGGGCAAGTTTTAGTCTGAAATGTCAGTGCTTAAGGGGTTAAAGGGACATTCCAATAAAAAATTTAAGTGCAAATAGATTGCAAATAGATTAATTACATCTTTGAATATAAACATATTTGCAATATACATGTATTGGCAAAAATGTTGTTGTTTTTTTTAAGTATATTTTTATTGAGGTTATAAAACATATAAACAAGACCAAGGTTACAATGTAGGCTTTTGAAATTTAAGACCTAATAGGTCTGACTATATAGGCTCTTGATCTTAGGTAATCTTTAGCACTGTTGAGAGTAGTAATAGATGAGATCATAGAGCTCTAAGCTTACTTTCAATCTGCATAAAACAGAGCTCGCCCCTATTTAAGGAGCTAATATTCAATGAAGCTAGCTAAAATGTTAACCTTATCCTCAATTAGTGTTCCATGTAGCGTCATTCATATATGACTGAGTAAATGTACTGTATGAAACAGATAAAATAACAAGAAGGAGAAGAGTAAACTAATACAGCCCCACTTGAATTTGGTCTAAGTCAGAAGAAGCTTGTGGAGTGGATCTTTATCTCCATCTATTAGTTCAGGTTTCTTGGTCTTATACTTTAATATTTTTAAGTACAGGGGATATATATGCTTATTGGGTGGATATTACGAGACTGGCTCTATACATCTGTAGGCATCATGTTTAACAACAGTTACCGTATAAAACTAAAACATTTATATGACTAGGCACTACTTGATCACCTAATTTGGTAAATCTTATACAATCACATCTGCATATTCATATAGAACACTTATATCAACTGATGCTGTAAAATACAAGAAAGGAATATGACTATTGTAAGTAAGTCCCCTAAACATTAAACAAACTTCACAAAAGAAGGTCTTAAACTATAAGTGATATAAAGCTGGACTATAGAGCCTGCATGAATTTGTAAGATTATTATATAAATTGAACTGTAAATAGGAAATTATCTGGTAGGTCTGGCCATGATATATCTATCTATCTATCTATCTCTATCTCTATCTCTCTCTCTCTCTCTCTCTCTCTCTCTCTCTCTCTCTCTCTCTATATATATATATATATATATATATATATATATATATATATATATATATATATATATATATATATATATAGGGAGTGCAGAATTATTAGGCAAGTTGTATTTTTGAGGATTAATTTTATTATTGAACAACAACCATGCTCTCAATGAACCCAAAAAACGAATTAATATCAAAGCTGAATAGTTTTGGAAGTAGTTTTTAGTTTGTTTTTAGTTATAGCTATTTTAGGGGGATATCTGTGTGTGCAGGTAACTATTACTGTGCATAATTATTAGGCAACTTAACAAAAAACAAATATATACCCATTTCAATTATTTATTTTTACCAGTGAAACCAATATAACATCACAAATATACATTTCTGACATTCAAAAACAAAACCAGTGACCAATATAGCCACCTTTCTTTGCAAGGACACTCAAAAGCCTGCCATCCATGGATTCTGTCGGTGTTTTGATCTGTTCACCATCAACATTGCGTGCAGCAGCAACCACAGCCTCCCAGACACTGTTCAGAGAGGTGTACTGTTTTCCCTCCTTGTAAATCTCACATTTGATGATGGACCACAGGTTCTCAATGGGGTTCAGATCAGGTGAACAAGGAGGCCATGTCATTAGATTTTCTTCTTTTATACCCTTTCTTGCCAGCCACGCTGTGGAGTACTTGGACGCGTGTGATGGAGCATTGTCCTGCATGAAAATCATGTTTTTCTTGAAGGATGCAGACTTCTTCCAATACCACTGGTTGAAGAAGGTGTCTTCCAGAAACTGGCAGTAGGACTGGGAGTTGAGCTTGACTCCATCCTCAACCCGAAAAGGCCCCACAAGCTCATCTTTGATGATACCAGCCCAAACCAGTACTCCACCTCCACCTTGCTGGCGTCTGAGTCAGACTGGAGCTCTCTGCCCTTTACCAATCCAGCCACGGGCCCATCCATCTGGCCCATCAAGACTCACACTCATTTCATCAGTCCATAAAACCATAGAAAAATCAGTCTTGAGATATTTCTTGGCCCAGTCTTGACGTTTCAGCTTGTGTGTCTTGTTCAGTGGCGGTCGTCTTTCAGCCTTTCTTACCTTGGCCATGTCTCTGAGTATTGCACACCTTGTGCTTTTGGGCACTCCAGTGATGTTGCAGCTCTGAAATATGGCCAAACTGGCGGCAAGTGGCATCTTGGCAGCTGCACGCTTGACTTTTCTCAGTTCATGGGCAGTTATGTTGCGCCTTGGTTTTTCCACACGCTTCTTGCGACCCTGTTGACTATTTTGAATGAAACACTTGATTTTTCGATGATCACGCTTCAGAAGCTTTGCAATTTTAAGAGTGCTGCATCCCTCTGCAAGATATCTCACTATTTTTGACTTTTCCGAGCCTGTCAAGTCCTTCTTTTGACCCATTTTGCCAAAGGAAAGGAAGTTGCCTAATAATTATGCACACCTGATATAGGGTGTTGATGTCATTAGACCACACCCCTTCTCATTACAGAGATGCACATCACCTAATATGCTTAATTGGTAGTAGGCTTTCGAGCCTATACAGCTTGGAGTAAGACAACATGCATAAAGAGGATGATGTGGTCAAAATACTCATTTGCCTAATAATTCTGCACTCCCTATATATATATATATATATATATATATATACTGTATATATATATATATATATATATATATATATATACTGTATATATATATATATATATATATATATATATATATATATACAATAGAAAAGAGTGCACTGCAATGGGAATCCTTTTGTCAGTATCTCACTTTATTAGTGAAGGTTTTCAGACCTTACAGTCCGTCCTCAGACCAAAAGGTACACACTATTGTTTATAAAGTGTTCTGCTGCACCCTGAGTTGTTACATTTGGAAGTCTGGTATGCGATCTGTTTTGGACCTATATATATATATATATATATATATATATATATATATATATATATATATATATATATATATATATATTTGTAAGCATATACTAAGCACAAATCTCAGGTCTATGACCTTCATAGAATCTCATGCATTTATTAATATACTAATTCTCATAGGTGGATAAATATGACTCTATTAGTAGATGTGTCACTATGGAATTCTATAGAGTTTATAGGGGTCAATAGTCACCAATAAAAGCAATAACTCATTTGGTTGTCTGTTGTAGCAGCTAGTTTAGAAGTCTGGAAGTGAGTTCATCTATCTCAGACCTTTTAAGCGAACTTAAATTTCCATCAAATAGTAATAACATGAAATCCTGAAGTATAGCAAAAAAGCGCACAACTTCCTCACTGTATACTAATAGTCAGACAGCGTGCTGTTCTATATAGCAACTTTAAGGTAAGAGATGTAGTGCTAGTTTGAACTTTCCTAAGGCATCCTATAAAAATAAGAGAATATGTAGACTGTATGCATATACATGTTCCATATAAAATAGTGTCAGACATATTAATAAGAAAAAATCAACTGTCAAAGTGCATATCCGAGTCCCTAGTTAGCTAAATAACAATAACATACTATTATATGTGTCATATAATACTTTCAAACAGATAACCTCTAACCAATTAAGCTAAGCTATATAGTAAACAGGGTGTTATAAGTTTAGTTCACAGACTTGTTGAATCCTCCTGTGGGTCCGGCGGATAGCCTTCATATTTTCCAGAGTGTATGGGGTAAGGCGAGATCAACAGTCAATGTTCGACATTGTTTATCTGGTAAGCTAGAGAGACAAGGTCCATTGCATATAAGGCAGAAAACCAATTCCTCTCCTACTATTATTGATACATGTATAGCTTCAGGATGATATGGGCCTATAAGCTTGATGTTAGGCCGTTTATTGTGAACCTGCGCCATCTTGAGAAATCTTCTGTGTAGTCAGTGTCCCGCACCACTGTGTAAGTAGTGTGCACAGGCTAGATAGGTGGTCTCTCAGTAAGTCGCATACCTCTTCCTCTAGCGCCCTGCCCATTCTTATTGTTAGGGAAAAGGATTACACAGGGTTTCCTTCTACAAGAATGGTGTCCTCAGTGCCATCTGCCGCTGCCTCGTGGTCCTTTCCAGCAGTTGCCGAAAAATATATGTATATGGTGCTTCCAGAGTTTCCAGAGACTGGAGAATGAACCCTCAGTTGGGGATCAACTATATAATGCACAAATATTCTAGAATTTTAGGTAGAAAACTCCCCAACATTTATATTAACTCTGGGAGCTCCTGCAGTGTGTATCTGGTCACTTCGGCAGTTGGCTCTGCCCCCTCTGGCAAAAATGTTTTTAATAAAATTTATCAATGTTTTAGTGGTAGCATTTTTTTTCCTTTGCACGTGAAGCATAGCTAGATATTCTCAGTGCATCAGCATTTTAAATACAGTAGATGCTCAGAGCACCATTGGGGCTTGTATCATGTTGGCAATTAACAAATTAAATAATTATCAGATAATACAGGCACCTAAGGCTCTCTGAGCAAGTGTTGTGTTTAAAAAGCTGGTGCACTGTGCATATTTAAATACACTTTTGAAACAACTATAGTTTTTATTAAAAGCTTTTTTGCTAATACATGTGTATTACAAAACTTCTATTCAAAACTGAAATGCATACATGAATAAAAGTGGTTTCCATTTATGCAATGCATATATATTTAAGCAGGTTACCAGATTATTTTTGAAGCATTGCTCCCTCTGCTATGTATGAGGTGTTTTTACTATTATCCCCCCCCCCCCCGAACCCAGCCGTTGGCCATGAGGGAGACACTAGCATTATGTATTCTTTGCATGCATATGGGAGCAATATCAACGTGATCTTAAATACCCTTGTCTTCTCCCACGGGGCCCCCACAAACCCCTACAGAAAACACTGAATATATCAAAGCATCAAGAAAACAGTAATATTTGCTGCATATGTATTATAAGAGGTTAGCTTTGGTAGCTATGCATTCCTTATGGTATATCAAAGAAAAGTATGTATCTCGGGAATGTGGAATAACATAAAACTAGCATAACATTAAGCTTCTCAACAGACTAAACTATATATTCATAACTAGCGAAACAAAAATATAACCTGTTGTGTCACTGTTCATGCTATTTGTTTTAGTATACAGATAGCAGTAACTTCATTGTGGAAGTATCTTTCTATTATCAAGGCTTTGTTTGTAGGAATGGGAGAGTTTGCATAAAGGCTTTAGGATCTGGTCACAGAAATTTACTGTGGTAAAGGTAAAGGGTGTTGCAGGTAAGTTGCTCCCAATATTTCGTTAGTGAAGAACATGTGATGCGGTAAACTGTCCAGTTTGTTAGAGACTTCTTTGAGATGGTCAGCTGTATCTCTTGTGGCCGCGAGTGGATTATAGGTTTGAGATGGATGGATTTGCCTCTTTTGCAGCTTTTGTTGATTGATTGCGTGATGAATCATGGGAATCTATATTATATTGCGGTCTGTACCTCATGGTGGATGTTGTCTCCGCTTTTGTGGTCTCACTCTGTTGATAGTATAGCGAAGAAAGAACCATCTTAAGTAATTTAGTAGGTGTTTTGCTTGATCTGTTCTCGGCTGAGTATCGGTTCAGTAAAAAATATTGTGGAGCATGGTCAATGAGGTGTTGAAACAGAGCCTCAAGTTTTTTGCCATTGTGTACTGATTACCCTTCTCAAGCCTCCGCCATTATCATGTCAGCCATGTTATTTTGGCAGTCCGTATTTGATTGTGCTCTTCATCTTTTGTTAAGCAGTCCTCTTTATCTAAGTGTAGTGTTGGTAGCAAATATGTTATTAAATCAGCGTGTCCAGTTGAGGCAGGATAACTCGGTTTCCTGAGGGTGGTAGCATCTCCAGTTTTGTGCCGCCACGCCAGGCCCCAATCGTCTCATTCTAAGCCCCAGATTAACAGACACAGCTTGATATAGAGTATACTAGACACAACTATATGTTATGATGCTCAGATAGATAGATTAGATGGGTTTTGCTGTATTTTGACTCCTTTAACCGGCAGATTAGTGGAGATTCAGCCGGAGCTCAAGAAAGTTTGACTGTTCAAGATCGCTGCTCAGACATGCCCCTCCATAGTGATGTGTTTTAATTTGATTTTGAGCTAACAGAATCCACTAATCTGCTGCCTGTTTTAACTCACTGATTCATATAGGTTAAGTTTCATTCATCATAAAGATTATATTCAATTAGAAAATACATGACAGGTGCTGAATAGCAAGTTGCTGATGACAGACACCTTCATGTCCATCATTTGCAGCTGATCCCTGGTAAGATCAGTTGGATCCATATTATGGCTCATTTATACTGTAATGATAAAGTTAAGATTTCTCCACCACTAACTCATGGCCACTAGTCTGCATCAGGTGGTGAAATCCCTAGACCGCAAGTCAAAAATAGAGTAGGGACTCAAAAACTGATCAGAGAGTGTGGTCAAACTAGTCAAGGTTAGGAATTTGGCACAGGCTGAGACAGGATCAAACTCACCAAACAAGAGAAATAACATGTCACTAGCAGAGTTCAGAGGCAGACACATTCCTAAACAAATACTTAAACTCTCCCCTCCCTGCAAAGACATTTTCAATGCTGCAAATCTTTATCTTCTCTCTCTCTCTCTCTCTCTCTCTCTCTCTCTCTCTCTCTCTCTCTCTCTTGTTAATACTAACTTCTTGTGATATATCCCCCAATCCTAGTCCCCCACAAACTCTTAACATCATTTATCCATGTATGACCTTTCAAACTCCAAGAAACCAGAACTCTGGAATACTCATTCTAATTCCTTGTATTTCTAAAGTCAACACTTTGTTCACTTGTGCACTCTGGAACTTTTGCTCTTGTCTGTAACAATCTCACTTATATTCATGGGGGCCTATCTATCAAGCTATGAAAGGAGCTTGATGGCCCGTGTTTTTGGCGAGTCTTCAGACTCGCCAGAAACAGCAGTTATGAAGCAGCGGTCACAAAGACCGCTTCTCCATAACCCTGTCTGCCTGCTCTGAGCAGGTAGACAGACATCGCCACAATTCAACCCGATCGAGTACGATCGGGTTGATTGACATCCCCCTGCGATTGGCCGCGAGTCTGCTGGGGGCGGCGTTGCAATGCTGAATACGGAGAATGTATTGTGTCGGATCAGGTCCGCAAGACCTTTGTTAAATAAGGGCCATGATCTCTTCATCACTAAATCTCTCAACCTTCTGGCTCTCACTTAAACCTGGCATATAAAAAAGTGTGCATATAAAAAGAATGTACACAATTTAATAATGGAAGTAAACTGAAAAGATTTTTAAAATGACACAATCTGTCTGAATCATGTAAGTCTAATTTTGACTTTAGTTTCCCTTTAAACTTCTGCTTTATTCAATCTTCTTTTTCTGCCCTGACCAATCAATATCAACTACACATCAGTCATTGACAATGATCCTGCACAGTGTTCACTGCATTGAAGAAAGTCTCATAGTTTAGCTGACTTTCTCCAACTTGCACTCCTACTAATCTGTCCTCTGAAGCAGAATTTCTTTTCTATTATTATCTACTTTTTTCAGAGCCAAAACATTTATTCTCCACTTTAAAATTCCCTTATATGCCCACCCCCTTTTCCTTTTCCTTATTTCAGCTCAATAATTTGAAAATCACTTCAACAACAAGATAGGGTCCATCCAAAATTATTTTTTTTGCCACACTGGCAATCTCTACCCCCCCCCAACTAGTCACAAATATCCCAAACCTGCCCCTGTTAGTTAGGATGACATTTCTGCTATTATATCCTCTTCCACCTCATTACCTTTCCCTTTCATCCCATCCCCTTAAAACTACTGACCTCCCTCTCATTATTACTTCTGTCCTCAAACATATTTTAAATATCTCCCTTAGCACTAGCATATTCCCTTCATCGCTTAAACATGTATTTATCATACATATGATAACCCCCTCCAACTACCACCATATTTCCCTACTTCCCAGACCTTAAATCCTCTGAAAAGGCTAGTATATACAGTGCCCTCGACTAATATTGGCACCCTTAGTAAACATGGGCCTATTTGTAGGATAGCCACAAGTGGACTGTGACACAAATGTCTAATGATTGGTGGGTTTGGAGCAACAGAGGGTGGTCCCTGGTCAACCGTTTTAGAGGCTAGAGACCAATTGAGAAAGATTAACAAAGATAAATTACATTCAGATTTTACTTCAAGTAGGTCATTAGTAACCTTATTGATTGCAGTTTATGTGGAGTGTTGGAGATGAAATACAGATTGCAATGAAGGGAGTTTGATGTGAGTAAATGTGAAAGACAAGTACAGTGACCTCCACTAATATTGGCACCCTTGGTAAATATGAGCAAAGAAGGCTGTGAAAATATGTCTTTATTGTTTAACCTTTTGAATGTTTGTTAAAAAAATGGATATCATACAATTGGAAACACAACACAGGTTTATCCAAAAATAAAATAAAAATGTTCATTAAATATATGTGTGGAACAATTATTGGCACCAAAATCCAATATGAATTAATATGAAAAAAATATATTTGAAGTATGTTCCCATTTATATTTTACATTTTTAGTATACCTGGGTGACTAGGAACAGGAAATTGTTCAACCATGACTTCCTGTTTCACAGGGGTATAAATGTGAGATAACACATAAGCCAAATTCCCTTAGTCATTTATCACAATAAGTAAGACTAAGGAATATAGCTGTGATGTGCGGAAAAAGGTTGTTGAGCTTCAAAAAAAATAGGGAATGGCATTGAAAAGCATTGAAAATGCCCATTTCCATCATCATGGCAATAATTAAGAAGTTTCAGTTAACTGGAAATGTTATGAATCAACCTGGAAGAGGATGTGTCTCAATGCACTGTGAAGAGGATGGTTTGAGTGGCCAAAATATCTCCTAGGATCACAGCTGGAAAATTGCAGAAATTAGTTGCATCCTGGTGTCATAAAGTCTCCAAAACTAAAAGTTGTTTGGAAGGGTTTCAAGAAAAAATCCCCTACTCTCATCCAAAAACAACCACAATCATCTTCAGTTTTCCAGACACTTCTAGAACCTCAAATGGGATCGGGTTCTATGGTCAGATGAAATCAGAATAGAGTTTTTTAGCGATAAACACCAGAGGTGGGTTTGGTGCACACAGAAAGGTAGCCATATGGAAAAGTACCTCATGCTCACTGTTAAAGATGGTCGGTGACTCTTTAATGTTTTGGGTCTGTTTTTCTGCCAGAGGACCTGGACATTTTGTTAGGAATTAATAATTTCTAATAACAAAACAGTTTAGTTCCTATAGCAGGGTAGAGTCCCAGGAAAAGAACAGTTCCCAATGCTTTAAAGTAAATGCAGGATAATCCTTAGGGTGCTGTCCAGAAATTCAAATGGATATTGAAAACAGTCAATTTGTGTGTTTAAATTTGACCCAGTCTCATAGAGGATCAATCCCAAATCCTGTATTATTGGACCTGAATAGTCCAGTAACAGTTTCAAATTATTGTGATAAGTAAGTAAATATTATACCTCTGCCTCCCTCGTGTCGATGGAATGGTGAAGGACAGGTCGGCTCCTGTGTGTTCCGATCGGGCATGGGGTGTGCCCTCCAGATGCCACTGTGCTTATCCATCCACTCAGGAAGTCTGCTGATGTCAGAGCGGGAGTGTCCACCAACCGTCTTAAGGGTCTTCTGGTGCGTCACCTCATATGGCAGTTGTAGATGGTCGAGTTCTTGGGAGAGAAGGAAGGGGGGACCGCAATTTATATATTAGTTAATCTGTATGTGTAAAGTCCTGGGATCCAAAGTAATCGTAATAGGACCAGACCGATTATTGCGGTATTCCCTACCACTCAATAGGATAACAAGTAAATAAAGGATGTCTGGTCTGAGAAGGAAGATTCAAAACAGGTAGTTTTATTGGGTAGTATATAAAAACATTAAATGGTTTGTCCTGTGCAAGGAAAGGCCTGACGCGTTCCCCTGACTTGAACCCCATAGAAAAATTGTGGGGTGAACTGAAGAGAAAAGTCCACCAACATTGACCTCCAAATTAGAATGCCAATAATTGTGACAGACATATATTTAACAAAGATTTCTATTTTTTTTTTATAAACCTGTGTTGTGTTTGCAATTGTTTGATATCCATGACAACAGGGTATTTTTTGATCAAAAGGTTAAACAATAAAGACAATTTTCACTGCCTTCTTTGTTCATATTTACAAATGGTGCCAATATTAGAAGAGAGCATTATATACATTTATATAAAAATATATATATATATATATATATATATATATATATATATATATATATATATATATATATATATATATATATATGTACACTCACGGGCCACTTTATTAGGTACACCTGTTCAATTGCTTGGTAAGGCAAATTGCTAATCAGCCAATCACATGTCAGCAACTTAAAGGGATATTAAACCCATTTTTTTCTTTTATGATTCAGATAGATCATGCAATTTTAAGCAGCTTTCTAATTTACTTCTATTATCAAATTTTCTTCGTTCTCTTGCTATCTTTATTTGAAAAAGCAGGAATAAAAGCTTTGGAGTCATTTTAGTTTGAGAATCTGGGTTGGGCTTGCTGATTGGATGGCTAAATGCAGGCACCAATAAGCAAGCCTTATCCAGGGTACTGAACAAAAAATAGACCGGCTCCAAAGATTTAATTCCTGCCTTTTCAAATAAAGATACCAAAAGAACAAAGAAAAATTGATAATAGAAGTAAATTAGAAAGTTGCTTAAAACTTGGGTTTACTATCACTTTAATGCATTTAGGCATCTAGACATGGTGAAGACGGCTTGCTGAAGTTTAAACCAAGCATCAGAATGGGGAGGAAAGGGGATTTAAGTGACTTTTAACGTGGCATGGTTTTTGGTGCCAGGCGGGTTGGTCTGAGTATTTAAAAAACTGCTGATCTACTGGGATTTTCATGCACAACTATCTCTAGGGTTTACAGAAAATGGTCCAAAAAAGGAAAAATATCCAGTGAGTGGCAGTTCTGTTGACGAAAATGCCTTATTGAAATTAGAGGTCAGAGGAGAATGGGCAGTTTGGTTCAAGATGATAGAAAGGCAACAGTAACTCAAATAACCACATGTTACAACCAATGTATGCAGAATACCATCTCTGAATGCACAACACGTCAAACCTTGAAGCAGATGGGCAACAGCAGCAGAAGACCACAGGCTCACCAAAAATGTACAATAGAAGATTGGAAAAATGTTGACTGGTCTGATGAGCCTCGATTTCAACTGCGACATACAGAAGGTGGGGTCAGAATTTGGTGTAAACAACATGATTGCCTGGATCCATCCTGCCTTGTAGCAACGGTTCAGGCTGGTGGTGTAATGGTGTGGGGGATATTTTTTTGGCACACTTTGGGCCCCTTAGTACAAACTGAGCGTTGTTTAAATGCCACGCCTACCTGAGTATTGTTGCTGACCATGTCCATCCCTTTTGACTACAGAGTAGCCATATTCTGATGGCTACTTCCAGTAGAATAATGTGCCATGTCACAAAGCTCAAATCATCTCAAACATGACAATGAGTTCACTGTACTTCAATGGCCTCCACAGTCACCAGATCTCAATCTAATAGAGCACCTTTGGGATGTGGTGTAATGGGAGATTTGCATCATGGATGTGCAGCCGACAAATATGCAGCAACTGCGGGATGCTATCATGTCAATATGGACCAAAATGTCTAAGGAATGTTTCCAACACCTTGTTGAATCTATGCCATGAAGATTTAAGGCAGTTCTGAAGGCAAAGTACTAGCAAGGTGTACCTAATAATGTGGCCGTTGAGTGTCACATGATGCTGGGCTGGTAGGTGGTAACGATAGAATGGATGTAGCTGCTTGGTCGCCGTACACAGTCTGTGCGCATTTGTTTTGATGTTTTGTTGTAAAGTAGCCATGACGACCGTTCTCCCCACATGTACCTGGATGATGGCGGCGAGTGATAATGTCATCTATATGCAACAGCGTGTGCAGAGCTCGTATTTGATCATGGGTATATAATGGTGGTATGGAGTCAATGTGGGTATATATTTTTATGTTCACATTGGTGGACAATGATGTGGCATTTGACAAAGGAGTTGTAAGTACCTCGAAACGTTATGCTGTTTTAACCTGATTGAAATATATTTTAAATTTTTTATGAAAGCCCAGTGAGTGCCGTTTTTTCCCTTTGATATTTCACTATTTTGAATGTGCACCCTGGCAGCTGCTATTATTGAAGGTCTGTGCTCCCTCCCAATATAACAGACAATTAATCACTTCTTTATAGTGAAGAGGAGGGTGAAGGTCCAATTATTCTTACTGCCTGAATCCCAAGGAACAGAGCAAACCAGTGAAGGAAGTCCTCACATTTTTTTACCTCAAACAATATGATGTATGGCAACAGCAGGGAGGCTTATCGCAGCCCTGGAACAGACCTATAGGTGTGTATGTCCACAGTTCTGACCCATTTGTATGGCACACTAGCCCAAGAGATAGCTCTAGAAGTCGCCCCTTTCAGGATGTAGCAAACTTACAAGCAATCTCTCTATGGACTAATGGCTATAGGGAACTGAATTAGCAACTGAGGCAACCGTGTATAGATAAAACAACAGTTTATTATATCACATAAAAACAGTGGTAGGTCAAATATATATACATAAAACTAACAGCAAATGACATGCAAATAAAAACTATTAAGCGTTACTTAAAAACTGTGTCTAAATATTGGCACGAGCCTGTCAGCTGTATATGCAGAAGCCAAACCACAGAACAGCTGATTGGCTAAGCTGCCATAATAGACAAGTGAAAAATGTCTACAACTCTAAATGTATGCATCATTACTCCTTAGCAAACATGTGTCTATCCACCATCTTTGTTAGTGGAAGAAACGGATAGTTACTGGCAAAAACAGATTAGCATTTTTGACATCTTGAATAAATATATTTAAAAACTTTAGAGTATCAAAGGTAAACTCAATACCTATAAAATGCCTAAAATTCCTCAACAGAAAAACTTCAATAAAAAACTTATTTTTCAAATTAGAACTTGAGTAAAAACGCACTCTAAGTGCTCAGATCACATTGTTCAATTGTTATATATGTTTCTCTGTTATTTAATACAATAGGCGCTTTGTTAAAACTGCTAAATACAACTAATTATAAAATCAAATTAAAAGTTAATATGAAATTAAAAATTAATATAATACTAGCCCAAATTCAAAGAAATTATTCCAAAAATTGGCTAAAAAATCACATCTAAAATATTGCATCTAGAGCTGTACATATATTTACCTAAATTAATTTATGAATAGGATCAATAAATTAGTAATGATAATTTTTTGCATTGTCAAACCTCAATATAAGAAAAAAGAGGAACAATCTAAGAGTACATAAAATGTGAACTAAAAAATCTATGTACATACATCTAATAGAAATAGTGCATAATTAATCAGTTAATAAGAGCAAACCTCAGTCAATGACCAAATGTAAGAAAGGTTATATATAAATATGCCACTAGAATCTTAAAGGCTTAAACACATTCAATCTCCTATCTTACTTTATCTATGTGTTTAACTCCGGTTTATATTTATATATATATTTATATATAAATATATATACGCACATGCATATCCATATATATATATATATATATATATATATATATATATATATATATATACAATAAAGTACAGTAGACAACGGCACTCATAAGAACACATCTTCATAAGATACAATCACAATGAACACAGGTTCACCTGCATACACGTTTCGTGCATGCGCACTTGGTCACTGCATAGGTAGCCACCTGTGCACATCTCTTTTAAACAATTTACTTTTAAAGGTACAATGTGTGTTCTTATGTGTTAGCTATTTACATATGTATAAACAATATATCCACAAGTCTGTTGATAACAGTTTATGATTTTACACCAGCTCATTGATACTATTCAAAACAGAAATTAATTTATATTCTCAAGCGGTTTGTAAAGATTTATACTTGAAAAAATATATACACATGCTATCATGGAAAGACACAGTTGTCTAAATTGTTGTCTCAATTGATTGGTATAAAGAATTTATATACAGGAAAAGTGGACTGACACAAAAAGACACAGTATCCCAGATTATCTGTAAGGTTGTGTATTATGTACACTACACTAATGCATAATTAATCCAGTGTAAAATATTTCTATTTTATGTGATGTATATAACCATATTAATCAAAGGTTGTTTCTACATTGTTCCATGTGAAAAGATGTGAAAGAGAGGAGAAGAAACTATAGTTAGATAAACAAATCAAGATCTCTCCTCATATTTAGACCTTGGGGGTTACTAGTTAGTAAGGTAAAGATCCAGTATGCCTCTCTTTTATTAAGTTTGTTTTCCCCAGCAACCCTAGACTCACTCTCCATTATGCCGTTCAGTAAGTGAAGCAACAGGCGGAGTTTCTCAGCGCATGAACTTAAGGTGAGTTCGACATATATATAGAGCCACAGGACTCCTTATAAAGGATTACAAAAAGGCTGCAAGGTCAATATCCTTATTTAGACCAAATGGACCCAGGCAATCAAAAGCATAGATCCAAAAGGTCTCCATTTTTCTGAGGGCCAGTAATATACTACCCCCCCTAGGACCTACTTGCACTTGTTCAATGGCCTTATAATAAAATTGTGTGGGGTCACTGTTATGATGGTCTTTAAAATGTCTCACCAGAGGGTTTTGGGTTTTTTAAAACTCCTGCCTCAAAATTTTTAATATGTTCCAGGCATCTGGTTTTTAAAGTCCTTTTAGTTCTCCCTATATATCTAAATGGAGTTTCACATTTGCATTCTAACATGTAAACTACAAACTCGGACTTGCATTTGAGCCCACCCTTAATCTCATGATTCTTACCCTTTATATATCTGCCTATATTTTTATTGTATTCTTTTGCACTCACAACATACACAAGTTTTGCGTTATGACTCAAATAGCATCATTATGGGCCATAATGCCTCATTTTCCCTAACACTGCTATTACAAGTTTCTGTAGCGCCAAAAAATCACCATCTACACTCAAATCCAGAATGCTCTACCAGACCAGTAGTTATTGATAGATCGTTACCAAAAACATTCACAAATCGCTTCAAAAATATTAGACAAAGTACACTTACTCTCATACAAACACTAGACAATTTTAATTTTTTTCATAATGTATTTTGAAAAAGAAATATAACGGATAAAATATACGAGATCTCGGGTGTTAGAAAAAAAAGGCACAAAAAACTATTTTACATTGACTTATATAGACATACATGAACATACATTAATTTAGCTACATCTATGTACAAATATCATCACATACATAGAGAATTAGATACATACAAACAATATACAGCACATTACGTACACAAAACATATTTTAAATATGAAATTAACACGATTTAGGTACTTTTTCACAGAAGGACATGATGTCACTCACTTTACGCTCAACACAAGTGTTGGAAGTTTTTTTTCTTGCAATTTCTCACCTCCATTGACGTCTATGGGGAATATGTGCTCGTGCTCTCGACCGGCAGATTTCTCTAACGCACGCAATATTTTTCTCCTTTAAAACTTGTAATAGCAGCGTTAGAATTGTGGCGCTAATTCATTAATTCTTGCGTTGGTCCCGCTATGACAAATAGATCAAGAAATAGACTATTTGGCACTGGAGTTATAGATTTTAGTTGTGTGAACATCACTACAACATCAAATTCTTTCACGAAATTGCATTACATCAGCTATAAATCACGATCAATTAGATCATCACCAATACGAAATCGGTTTCAAGAATTAAATCATATTTAAACAGAC
The DNA here is from genome assembly GCF_027579735.1 of Bombina bombina. Classification (NCBI taxonomy): domain Eukaryota; kingdom Metazoa; phylum Chordata; class Amphibia; order Anura; family Bombinatoridae; genus Bombina; species Bombina bombina. The sequence goes on from NC_069500.1 coordinate 1,034,023,451, forward strand.
AGAAAAAATACTTTTTAAGATTTCATTATTCACAAACAGTAGGCCATTTTAAACACTTCTCTCATTTACGTCTATTATAGCATTTTATGTATTCAAGTCATATGCTTAGATGAACAGCATATCTAGATAGGCTCACCAGATGATGATTGATGGCTGCACATACGTGCCTTTTGTCATTGCCTCACACATGTGCATTTCTTTTCAGTCAACAAACTATATAGAAACAATGAACACATTTACATCATACAAGTACATTAGAAGGTGGGTTAACATTGGATTCTCTCTCTCAATCATGAAAGATAAATGATGGCTTTAGTGTCCCTTTAACATCACAATTTAATCATAATATAACATTAGGAATTCAGTATAATTATAAGATATCCTTAGAAAATATTATAGTTGTCGCTTTTTTGGAAGGAACAGCAATAAATGAACAGATGTGGGAGAAAATCACAATACATACATATATGTACATAACATGCATCACACAACAACAAAGCACACATTTTTTTTTATATTTTTATTTTTCCTTCAAGGTTCAGTACAATTCTTACAATGGTCGATAATCAAAACAAAACAATACAAAACAGCCCATACTGAGCTTTGACAATACATCAGTTACAGTAGCAACAACATAGAACATCAGGAGTTTGACAATTATAAGTGACCTTTATATCCATTGTTCATGAAGACCTTTAGTCAAAGTACAATAGAATAGAGGTCTGAAACATAGGAAGCTCATTGTTGGGCGGGGGCTATTCGTAGTCTTAAATGGTGAACCTCAATTTTTTTATTTTTAAGCTAACATCTGTTAAAAACATAGTTGATATGAAAAAGTCATAATCTAGAGACTAAAACAATAAGCTTCTAAAACAATAAGCTTAAGATGATGTACTTGTGCCCCAATGGAACTCGGAAGGTCCAAGGGACATATGAGAGTCTGTTTATTGGTCTATCTATCAGATGAGCCCGCAGGGCCATAGGGTTAGGACGAGAAAGAAAAAAAAAAGGGGGGGAAGATGAAAAAGAAGAGGAGAGAGGGAGAAGAGAGAAAAAAATGGGGGGGAGGACAGGAGGAGGGTCTATCCTCCCCCTCCAGACCCATCATCTGCCCTGTAATTTCAATCACCAGTCTACAATGGGGAGATTTAATTTTGCCCTCCCCCAAAGAGTCCCAGGGCTCCCACACCAGGGCATACAGATCTGTTTGCTGCCGTGAGTTATACACATAGCTCTCCATAAACCTAAAGTAGGAGATAAGTTTGATCAAGGCCTGCCAGTTGGGAGGATTGGGTTTCTTCCAATTTCGTGCAATAAGTAGCTTCGCCACCATCAGGATCTTTATCAACAGGATGCGCATGGGCGCAGAGAGGGACCAAAGGCCAGTGTGGATCAAAGCCACCTCTGGAGACAGGGACACTATAAGCACTATAAGGTCGAGTCAGAGAGTCCATCCTCTGAACCATTCTCCAGACCTCTCCGGGGCTATTGAAAATGTTCCTTTACTGTTCTTTTTGGGCCTGAGAGACCCTTATGTTTTCTCCTCAGGGCCTGTGCCATTCTCCCACCTAGGTTATGCTTGTAATGTGACAGCGTGATGAGCGGTGAGTAGACCAGGTATATGGTGTAAGGGATGGTATGAAGAGGTTAATGCACTTATATTGCTCTATTGTTGCTCAGGAGTACCCCGTGGGCCCTAGCCCTACAGCATTATTTTAGCCTACCATCATTTATTCTTGTATAAACAGACACCAGTCAGGGTAACCACCTCCACAAAGGCCCCAGGCCAGGTGTGGGCTTAGGAAGATAGATGTGGGCAGTCTACAAGCCTGTATTAGGAGATCTGGTGTATTTGAGATGGAGGTTACACCTATGCTCAGAGGATCACCTGACTTAAGGATGAATTGCTAAAGGCTCCCACTCCACTGATGTGGTGTCTTAGGGCAAAGTGACCTCAACTGCACGCTACTCCCCAGGGAAAGTGCCCTCACAGGACGATCATGGAATAGGGGATATGACCCGCTGTATCTGTGGGCAGCGAGAAAAGGAGGGGGAGAGCATGTCACAAACTGCTGAGAGGTGATAAACCTACATAACAATTGCACCCAAGAATAGGATGGCCTGCAGAGTGAAGGGGAGAGTCTGTGTATTTATACCCCTGAAGGCTGTGATGTGAGGGCTTTCAGAGATTGTGTGTCCTTATACAATGTTAGGTGCATCAGTCAGATTAGGAGCTAAAGTTAGGCCCTATTGCCAGAATGAAGTAATAGCACCTTGATTGCTGCCAGGTCTAAGTAATTAAGGAGCAAGGAGTCTTTTAATAGGGCTTTTTGTGAATTCTTCAGAACAGTCGTGTGCCACTTGCAAGACTTATATGGAGTTAGCTGGGCAGGGCATGTCCCTGCGGGTATGTGTCTTATGATTCTATTGTCAGCAAGAAGTGGGTGAGGTGCAGTGATCAGCAGATGATGGATGCAAAATTCTACTGTGTAGTGTTAGTTAATATGGTGGCCGTTCCCGCCACAGCTGTGCTGTCTGCAGGCCGTCCCCTCCCATCTCCACTGTGGCCTTCCTGACAGCCAAGAAATCCCCAGGGCAATTGAAGCATGTGGGATTAGGTCCCGCTATGTATCCAGGGATTGTCAGTAAGGGTATCAGGGGTAAGTCTAGTGTTGATTATGTACTTAAGCTTCAAATAAGCATTAGCGCTTTGTGCCGTAAATACCCCAGTGGTTGTGGCTTGGGTGATGACACCTCTATCTCCAGAGCAGAGCCCCGACCCTCCGGAGTACAGGCTGGCTGAGAGATCCGAGGTTCCTCCCAGGTGCTGCAGGGATATGAGGTTGGCGTCCCATTGCTCTTTCCAGACCGCAATACTGAGTGTAATGGCCACTTTCACAGGCATGTAGCTAATATGATGACATCATTCCAAGCCTCAACCATACAGATAACAGTATTAGGACTGTACTGCCCCTTTCATCAGTTTCTCACTCAATACTACAATATTACATATACGTAGACGAGAGGTTGGAAGATCGTCATTATTATTGTGATTTCAATGGGACAAGTAAAATATTGACATCTCCCCAATCACTTATATATAGAATATTATAGATGTCAGCCGGAAGATTATCATTTTTGCTGTTTCAATGGGACACGTAAAATATTGTTATATATAGAATATTATAGATCTCAGCTGTTACTTTATCATTTTTCAACAGTATTGCAGCAACATTGATCAAGCAGATTCTATGCCATGTCTATGCACACATCGTACACAAGTATACACTTTCAATCATGTTAGCGTTGACGTGTGGTTTTCACTATAACATTGCGTTTATTAAGTATTTGTTACATATATGAACAAAGATTACAAAGATGTACTGTATATGTTAGATTTTACACTTTCACATTACGATTTATTGGTGGAAAACAACATTTCAGCAAACACCTAAAAAAACACCCACTTTGAAAGCATTCGCGCTGGTCACATACAATCAAGTGGATACAATCAGCAATCATTACGAACACACTACCATTGGACATTTTTCACTATAAATCCCCCAAACAACATGGCCAAAGCGTCCCTGGTGATTGACATTGTATCAAAACGCTTTTGTGTTTTTGCATACCTTGTTACTCCTTGTGCGTTTGCTCTGCTGTTTGGCTATGTGCTGCTTGGCTTGACAAATATGGATGATCCTCAGTTAGCTTGGGCAGATGCTGTTGGACAGGTTTTGTACAACAGAATCAGGCGGGCTCGGCGTCTCCAAGAGAGGCATAGGAAATGTCTGATCAGAGGTCCTTGTGTTGAAAGGGTGAGGCCTACCTTTGAGAACATGAGTGACTTTGAGGTTTATGACAAGTATAGGCTCAATCAAGAGCAATTCATAGGCCTTTACAAAGTAATTAAACCTCATCTGGTGCCACGTAAACGTATGCAGACTGCAATCCCTGGCATGACCAAGATGCTATGCTGCATACATGTCCTGGCCTCCGGAAATTTTCAATCCTCAGAGGGGTATATGTATGGGTTGTCTCAGGGTACCTTCTCTGTGGTTTTTGAAAAGTTTCTGAGTGCCATGGTACGAGTTTGTAAGCTTTACATAGAATTCCCTCAAATTGAGGACGATTGGAGGAGACTCAAAAGTGAATTTTATGCAATAGCTCAAATGTCCAATGTTTTGCGAGCAATAGATTGCACCCACATTGCGCTGCATGCTCAAGCAGAAGAGATCCCCTACCGAAATTGCAAACACTTTCATAGTCTGAACATGCAGTTTGTTTGCGACGCACAGATGAGGATTATGCAGGTGAGTGCGAATTTCGGTGGGGCTAGTCATGATGCCCGCATCCTCAGGCAGTTGTCACTATGGTGGCAGTTTAAGGACAGACAGTTTTCCCATGGGTGGCTCTTTCAGCAAATGTCTAGTTTTAGCGAAAAACGCATATGTAGCAGGTCATAGCTTAAATGTGCAGATATAGGATACGCTTTAACCATTTATTTGGCTCTTTCAGCAAATGTCTAGTTTTAGCTCCAAACAGATATGTAGCAGGTCATAGCTTAAATGTGCAGATATAGGATGCGCTTTAACCATTTATTTGGCTCTTTCAACAAATGTCTAGTTTTAGCTCCAAACAGATATGTAGCAGGTCATAGCTTAAATTTGCAGATATAAGATGCACTTTAACCATTTATTTGACTCTTTCAGCAAATGTCTAGTTTTAGCGAAAAACACATATGTAGCAGGTCCTAGCTTAAATGTGCAGCTATAGAATGTGCTTTAACCATTTTATTTGTCTCTTTCAGCAAATGTCTAGTTTTAGCTCCAAACAGATATGTAGCAGGTCATAGCTTAAATGTGCAGATATAGGATGCGCTTTAACCATTTATTTGTCTCTTTCAGCAAATGTCTTGTTTAGGCAATTTTCATATACACAAATGCATTGTATCATTTTATTTAAATGTATTTTCATATCATCATAATTTCTAAGATATTTGTAATATTGACATTTTGTAATGTTAATTATTTATAGGTGATTTGGGTAATATGAGCCGGCCTTGGTTCATTACTCCATTGCGTAACCCAACAGACGCCGCCCAGGTGCACTATAATCAGGTGCACAAGCGGACCAGGGCTTTAGTGGAGTGGATGTTTGGGCTCATCAAAATGCGGTTACGATGCCTGGACAGATCTGGAGGAGCCCTCCAATACAGCCTTGGTAAGGTGGGGAAGATCGTTATAGCCTGCAGCGTCCTTCATAACATTGCTCAGCGGGCTTGGATGTTGCAGGCTGTCCAGGTGCCCTGAGACCTCCTCCAAGATGAGTTCTAGAGGGGCCATTCCGGGATGAGGGGGTCAATATCAGAGCCAACATCATCAACCACCATTTCAGACGGTAAATACTATACATTATATAGGAGCATTGAGAATAACTTAAGTTATTTTAGAATTTACTTTGAGTAAAATTAAAGTAGAATTGTGCGAACATGTTAGGATTGTTCAAGAAATGATTATAGAAAAATCTAAAATATATTTTATTATCATAGGTAATTTGTACATCATATGATTCTGGCATTGGCTCCTGTAATGACTTCACCACCTGATTTTTAAAGACATCATCAGATGGTAAGTAGACACAATGTATGGACCGAGACTGGGGGGGAGGAATTTTGCCCATTGATCCATCATATGGCATACAATTAGTTTACATGTAGTATTTAGTTTAGACATTATTATATTTTAGATATTCTGAAAGGGATAAATGCCACAGATAGCAGATAAAGGGATACTCTGAAGCACATTAGAATTGACAAAGTCATACATCAGAGGTTAAGTATGGACAATGTATGTGAGTCAGCTTCACAATGTATTGTTAGAACATAACACAAGAGGCTACATACGTTTAGTAATCTATTGCTATAAACATTTTAGGAAATAGGTAGTGTTAGGGGAGGGATGAAGAACTATGTACCATTTTATTAAAAATTTGATTTACACTTTTTATTTTTCATTATGGAGATTGACTTCATCTACTGACTGAAAATGAATAATACCAGACTTAAAGTGAAGAATACCTATGTGATCCTGTCTGTGGCATTGTCTTTCAACTGTGCTGACTTCGAAAAACATACAAAGAAACATTCACATGATAAGTGTTCACAATTCTATGGAACAAGACTGGGGATGCAGGATACTTCTTATGGGAAACACTTATGTTTCCTCTTTTATTTTAGATGTTATTTCACAATCCTCTATTTGGAAAGTGATGAATATGACACATAATGAAGATAAATTGATATTTTGAATAGAATCGACTTTTAAAGACCATACATCCAGGTTAGTTTGCACAATGCATGCTATTAAGAATCATAGGAGGAATAATGTGAAAAAAATTCATAATATATTGAATGTGTCTGACAATTTTCACCATGTCCTATTTTTTAACACGTTAATTTAATATACCTTCCCCCTACTTTGTGCTAGAGAGGACTCAGATTGTGAGCAATCATATAGATAAAGGGATACATTTCCTAGTTGACATTTAGGTATATTAGTTTTTGAAGGGACAGGAAATATAACATTCAATTATGTCCCTCATACAATTGAATAATTAGGAATTTTTGAACAAAATTGGATATTAGGCATTATTTTGTCTAATTTTAAATGTTAATATGTAAGTCAATTCTTGATTAGACAATTTAATGTGATTAATTTTAAATTATGTATAGATAGATATAGATTATATAGATAGATATAGATCTAGATCTCAAGTCTGAACCTGGATTTAATCTCAAAACAAACAATACATGTTAGAGCACAGACAGAAGATGAATTTACAATTATTAGATTTACCGAATATTTGTTTATTCATGTGTTCATTAAATAACATAATTGATTTCATATTCTATTATTAATTTTTTTTTTCTTACAGATTTTCATTTTTGATGAATTCCAAAACGAATATAGATTTATTGTTAGAGGTTTTTTTTCTTCAAATAAATATCTTTACATACTATATTATTTTATTTATTTAAATACATCTTTTATATATATAAATATATATATATATATATATATATATATATATATATATATATTCATATTCATATTCTCTATCCAAGTAAGATAATAAGAAATACTTCCTTTTAATATTAGGACATTTAAACAAAATATTAGTCCCATGACTGTTTGTTAAAGTATCTATTTTACAAGCACATGCCTGATATTAAATATAATACAATTGTACTTTTATTTAATTATCAACACAGCTCAAGCAGATAATGATTGTTAAAGTCTTGTATCTTACAAACATGAAGGTGGAGTAAGATACAGCCATCTAATTTTTGGTTGTGTGATTTAGAGATGTACAAATCCTAAAATGTTAATGACGAGGCTATGCATTATAAAGTCTACATAACAACTTTGGTCAAGTCAATTTTAAGAAATGTGAGTTATTTGAAGGGACAGTTAACTTATATTTCAACATATAATTTGAACATATTTCAACATATAATTTCTCACAATTATCCTCTTTACCTGCTGGAGTGCATAAAATTGTTTACAAGTATTTCTGTTACCCTTAATTTTTATTTTCAAATAGTTTATTTCTCCTATGGTATCTCCACCTATTCATAATGTTTTTGGCCTAAACACAGCCATTATTAGATATTTCACTCCCAGTGGGGAATACAATATATAAGGTAATACAAAGTAAAAATGTTTTAGGTGGATTGTTTTGCAGATATACAAAGTATGTATATGTAAAGTTAGGAGATCAGATTATCTATCCAAACTAAGAAAAATATATTTTGTTGTGACTTCAAAATAATAATTTTTAGACAAACAGGAATATATACTTTCATACATTATACTCTGCTGCTAATAAAATAATAAGGAATTGTAAACACATTAAGTGATCAAAATATTAGAGTATACTGTCCATCATGGAAGATATAATTGCGCAGAGACATGAACATGGGTTTGCTGTAACAGTGGCATCACTTTAGACATATTGGTCAGATGTATACATTAATTAGTATAAATGTGAAGAATACAGTATCCTGATGTTCAATCTTCTAAATAACAAAAGCTATGCTAGCAATCTAAAAATAAAAATTGAACGCTCAATGTCTAACAATTGATGACAATGCATGAAGATATAAAATGACTTAAAGGGACAGTCAACAACATAAAAGCTTGAAAATAAATATACAATATCTCTTTATTTATAAATACATTTTTTAAAACCATGAACTCACATGAAGAATTAAAATGTTTAACTTTGTCAATTTGAAAAACAATGTATGATTGTTTGTGTCAAAGTTCATATTTGTATTAATGATATCCAATCCTGAATTTTTACATTATATATATATATATATATATTACAGAGATGGATGTTGGTGCTGGACCCTCAAGCTCGGGTTTGTCCCAGTCTGGTATGTCTCATTATACTTTACTTTTGGCTTACAAATTTGGACAAAACATTGCCTAATCCATTCACATAGATCTATTTTAACATGTATCCTCTAATTTGATTTCAAAAGGATTTAAAAAGAAGAATCACAATTCAGAGATTGAATTCCATTGTAATCCAAATCTCAATTTATTAGTATTTGAAGATATTCCTCTGATTCTTGCTATCTTTATTTGAATGTAATAGTAGGGTCTTGTCCATTTTGTATTCTGCACCTGGGTAGTGTTTGACAGTTGGTGGCTTCATTTAGACAACACTAACACATTTTTACACATATGCCGAATATATAAATATACATCTCATATGCTTTGATATTTTCTTCTTATAATTAAGAGAAAATGAGAATTAAAGATTCATGATGATAGGACGAAATTATATATTTGATGGAAATTGCATGCTTTCTCCAATTCATTACATCAACATATGGAATAGATAATTCCTTTAGATTGACATTCTCAAATATTGATATTGATTTTATCTATAGATAAAAAATATCTTTATTAATCATTACACTGTTATGATGAAACAATATTGTGATTTAAATCACATCTTTCCCTCTCGGACTACCTTTATATATAAGCAAATCCTAACAGCACCATGATGACATAGTTTAAAATATATCTTATGTCTTGCACTGTGATCAATATGTGTTGTGTCAGAAACCAGATTACTATACATTGCACAAATTGATATATGTGCTACATGTATTATGCTCTAGTTGTCACCAGTTGCTATTCAAAGTTTTGTCTGTCTGGATTATTTTAAAAACAGGGACCAATAGTTATTTGTAGATATGTCATAAATTAATATGATAAGAATTGGCTGTCTAATATTTTAAGAAATCTGATATATGTGAAAGACATAACTCTCTTTCCACTCACCTTGATGAAATAATGAATTTATTTTTCATATTAGTGGTCTAGTCTTCACATTTCAAAATATATTTTTTTAAAATAGTTTAGAATAATGTTATTTTTGAATACCAGCTATGTATATTTAAAGCTGATGTGCAAATAGGGTTACATAATATTTATTTATATCATTAATAGATCTAGTTATTGTGACAGGCTCGGAGGGATCCAGCACTGATGAAGGCCTGCTTTTGCAGGGTTCTGGTAAGTCCATTGACTCATACGTCATTAAAGGTGTCTTTTTCTGAAATATTCTGATCAAGATTATGATGAAGCATTCCATTTAAATAAAACTTATAATGTACTCCTCTAATTATATATATTTTTATTTTATTAGTTTAATATTAAGATCTCAAAGCTTCTTAGTCTACACCTTTGTGCTTCAGAACAGGGCTTGCACATGTTCATATTTTTTATAAATGTAGACAACAATCATAAAGCGATACACATATGAGAATTATTAAATGTTCTGTGTACTATGCTTTTTTCCGGATTTTCAAAATACAGACAATCACATTTAATTATTAATCATTGATAATTATATATTTTTTTTTCAATTGCATGCTCCATCCAAATTAAGAAATTTCTAACTTTGGTTCAGTACAGTATCTCTTTAATGCAACATTTATGTGTGTCCTTGAGCACCAGTAACACATGTTATAATATTTTATTTTATCGTGTACACAACATATTATGTTTTACAGAGATTGATGTAACAACATGTGCGATGGAGGTGGAAGTGGCTCCCTTGGAGTCTGATGGTACATCAAATATATATAACATGTATCTAACGTGTATTGTTTCAAAATCATACTATTGAAGAGAACTAAAGTATACAGCTTTGTCCCATGAAAATATATTATTTCATTATTTTTCTAATTCACTACTGCTCCCCTTTCTATATCATGCTGCATGAACATATGTTTTTATTTATTTTCCAATTTATGTATGAATTGTCATGAATGACATCATGATGTCCCATGTATATTACATCCAAACACCAAATAATCATCTTATGATTGCACAGACAGTCATTGCTATTCATCTAAGTGCCTAGATGCAGACCATATAATTATGTCATCATTGTTTTGAGCTTCTCAGCCACATCTAAGTATACATAAAACATAATTGTGTTGAAATTCATTGATTTAATTTCATGATGTATGAAGGGATTTGAAAATGATTTATGTGTAGACTGTCCATTTCACTCAAACAAACATTAATAATTCCTCTAACCTAAATATTCAATTCTGATTGTGTATATTAATATTGGACTGACATACATTTAATCCTATTGTAAAAGAGATATTCACAAAACATACTCTGTAAAAGTAATGTCAGATACCATTCTATTCTTAATATTTAATATGAACGGTTATATCTACCATGTAAAGATTCTGAATAGTAATTGATTGAACCATCAAGCATAAAGGGACACTGAACCCAGATTTTTCCTTTTGTGATTCAGATAGAGTATGCAATTTTAAGCAACTTTTTAATTTACTCCTATTATCAATTTTTCAAAATTCTCTTGGTATCTTTATTTGAAATGCAAGAATGTAAGTTTATATGCCGGCCCATTTTTGGTTAACAACCTGGGTTGTTCTTGCTGATTGGTGGATACATTCACCCACCAATAAACAAATGCTGTCCAGCGTGCTGAACAAAACAAATTGCTTAGATGCCTTCTTTTTCAAATAAAGATAGCAAGAGAATCAAGACCAATTAATAATAGGAGTAAATTAGAAAGTTGATTAAAATTGCATGCTCTATCTGAATAACCAAAGTAAAAATTTGGGTTCAGTGTCCCTTTAAAATATTTCTATTTAAGATTACAAAGGAAATCCTCTTAATCAATATGGTAATCAGTGATTACCTTGTTTCAAAGGCTATGTGGAATGGCCATTTAGATACGATCATATTAAACACTCCCATATTATCCAATTGTTGGAGTCTCCAAAGTCAATCCACGGGCATGTGTCTAAAAGAACTCTATGGCATTTCATTCTCGAATGCATACACGCATACTGATATATTATAAAAAAGAGAAATATATTATAAAATCATAATGTTGACTTCGAAAAATATGCGGCTACATTACGAGTCTTGCGTTACGCTTAAAAAGCAGCATTGACCGGTCCCAACGCTGCTTTTTAACGCCCGCTGGTATTACGAGTCTTGCAGGTACAGGTGTATCGCTCACTTTTTTAGCCAGACTCGGAAATACCGCAAATCCACGTACGTCAATTGCGTATGCTCTTTTTTCAATGGGACTTGCATAGCGCCGGTATTACGAGTCTGCCAAAAAGTGAGCGGTAGACCCTCTCCTGTCAAGACTGGTACCGCATTTTAAAGTCAGTAGTTAAGAGTTTTACACTACAACGCCGTAGCATAAAACTCTTAACTAAAGTGCTAAAAAGTACACTAACACCCATAAAAAACCTATTAACCCCTAAACCGAGGCCCTCCCACATCGCAAACACTAAAAGAAAAATTGTAACCCCCAATCTGCCAAACCGGACATTGCCGTAATTATAATAAATATATTAACCCCTAAACCGCCACACTCCAGTCTCGCAAACACTAGTTAAATATTATTAACCCCTAATCTGCCGTCCCTAACATCGCAAACACCAACCTACATGTATTAACCCCTTATCTACCGCCCCCATGTCGCTGCCACTATATTAAAGTTATTAACCCCTAAACCTAAGTCTAACCCTAACCCTAACACCCCCTAACTTAAATAAAATTTAAATAAATCTAAATAAATATTCCTATCATTTAATAAATTATTCCTATTTAAAACTAAATACTTACCTATAAAATAAACCCTAAGCTAGCTGCAATATAACTAATAATTACATTGTAGCTAGCTTAGGGTTTATTTTTATTTTACAGGCAAGTTTGTATTTATTTTAACTAGGTAGAATAGTTATTAAATAGTTATTAACTATGTAATAACCACCTAGCTAAAATAAATACAAAAGTACCTGTAAAATAAAACCTAACCTAAGGTAAGTTACAATTACACCTAACACTACTCTATACTTAAATTAATTCCCTAAATTAAATAAAATTATCTAAAGTACAAAAACCCCCCACTAAATTACAGAAAATAATAAACAAATTACAATCATTTTAAACTAATTACACCTAATCTAATCCCCATAAAAAAATAAAAAGCCCCCCAAAATAAAAAAAGCCCTACCCTACACTAAATTACAAATAGCCCTTAAAAGGGCCTTTTGCGAGCCATTGACCCAAAGTAATCAGCTCTTTTACCTGTAAAAAAAGTACAAATCACCCCCCAACATTAAAACCCACCACCCACACAACCAAACCTACTCTAAAACCCACCCAATCCCCCCTTAAAAAAACCTAACACTAACCCCTTGAAGATCACCTTACCGGGAGACGTCTTCACCCAACCTGGCCGAAGGCCTCAACGAAGCCGGGAGAAGTCTTCATCCAAGCCGGGCGAAGTGGTCCTCCAGACGGGCAGAAGTCTTCATCCAGATGGCATCTTCTATCTTCATCCATCCGGCGTGGAGCGAGTCCATCTTCAAGACATCTGACATGGAGCATCCTCTTCATCCGACGGCTCTTCTGGAATGAAGGTTCCTTTAAATGACGTTAAAATAAAGACAAATTTACCTGTAAAATAAAACCTTACCTAAGTTACAATTACACCTAACACTACGCTATAATTAAATAAATTCCCTAAATTAAATACAATTAAATAAAATTAAATAAAATTATCTAAAGTACAAAACCCCCCCACTAAATTACAGAAAATAATAAACAAATTACACAATTTTTAAACTAATTACACCTAATCTAATCCTCCTAACAAAATAAAAAGCCCCCCCCCAAAACAAAAAAAGCCCTACCCTACACTAAATTACAAATAGCCCTTAAAAGGGCCTTTTGCGGGGCATTGCTCCAAAGTAATCAGCTCTTTTAACTGTAAAAAAAGTTCAAATCCCCCCCCCCACATTGAAACCCCCCACTGACACAACCAACCCTACTCTAAAACCCACCCAATACCCCCTTAAAAAACCTAACACTAACCCCTTGAAGATCACCTTACTGGGAGATGTCTTCACCCAACCAAGCCGAAGTCCTCAATGAAGCTGGGAGAAGTCTTCATCCAAGCCGGGGCGAAGTGGTCCTCCAGACGTGCAGAAGTCTTCATCAAGACGGCATCTTCTATCTTCATCCATTTTATTTTGGGGGGACTTTTTGATTTTTTTAGGGGGATTAGATTAGGTGTAATTAGTTTAAAAATCTTGTAATTTGTTTATTATTTTCTGTAATTTAGTGTTGTTTTTTTGTAATTTAGATAATTTTATTTAATTGTATTTAATTTTATTTAATGTAATTTAGGGAATTTATTTAATTATAGTGTAGTGTTAGGTGTAATTGTAATTTAAGTTAGGTTTTATTTCACAGGTAAATTTGTATTTATTTTAAGTAGGTAGTTATTAAATAGTTAATACCTATTTAATAACTATTCTACCTAGTTAAAATAAATACAAACTTGCCTGTAAAATAAAAATAAACCCTAAGATAGCTACAATGTAACTATTAGTTAAACCAGGTGACATTGGGGGCGGCAGATTAGAGGTTAATAAAAATAACGTAGGTGACGGCGACAAAAAAAAATGGTTTAGGTTGTGACTCAGCATGTTTGACGCTAGAGGCTCTAGCAAGGATTGAGCAGACCATGCTGAAATCCAATCAGTTGCTGGGAAGGATGCATGACACAATGTGTATCCAGCTGCAGCTTTATTGCATGACTCTAGCCAGAATAATACAGTTAGAGGCAATGCATGTAGCTGCAGCTAGGGATGAGCAGGACGATGAAGGTGATGCTGATGCCCCAGTAAGTGGAGAATCCGGAGCTGGCCCGAGGGAGCACATATAACTCCTCCATCCACATGTTGTTATTTGTTTGTTAATATTTGTTGCCATTTGGCCTATTTTGTTTTTATTGTTGTGCCTGTTGCACTATTTCACCTTGTCAGATTTATACTAAGGGGCCATGTTGGCCTTTGTTTGCCCTTGTCAACTCCCTGAAAGGACTGTGATGCACTATGTCACCTTGTCAGATAGCTCCAAATGGGCTGTGTTGGCCTTTGTTTTCCCTTGTCAACTCCCTCCAAGGACTGTGATGCACTATGTCACCTTGTCAGATGGCTCCACAGGGGCTGTGTTGGCATTTGTCTGCCTTTGTCAACTCCCTTCAAGGACTGTGATGCACTATGTCACCTTGTCAGATGGCTCCAGAGGGGCTGTGTTGGCCTTTGTTTGCCCTTGTCAACTCCCTCCAAGGACTGTGATGCACATTATAAATCATTTTTATCATAATAAAAAGAATGTCATTAAAAAAAAAAAAAATTTCTTCTTTATTTATTAATGTCATTTCTACTAAAATATCTTTTATGTTGATAATCCTTAAGTGATGCTGACCACAATTCTTAATTTATGGATATGCATTCATAATTTACATTTTATTATAATTTATTTTGACATCAGCATACACATATAATTTAATATATTTAAAACAGACTATTATCTGAATGTTGGCAATGCATATATTCCAATTTTCCTTACATTTTATTGTAGTAGTATAACAAAAGAAATCACTGTGTGTAATGCACACATTTTAGATGATTAATTTCTTTCTATTATTTATGAATATATGTAATTATCCAACTATATATTGCTATTGGTAACATATAATGTATAAACCATACACATTTTCATAATGTATATAGTAGCTGTATTTCTATGTTAAAACCTGCTGCTTCCTAAATATTTCCTAATCTTCCTAATCTAATGAAATATATATTTTTTGCCAACAATGGATTATATTTCATATATCACAGTATTATGTTATCTAGCGTTACATTATTTGAAGCTGTGTATTACATGAAACAAACACGATTGATAGATAACAATATAGCACACACGAGTTTTTTAAATATAAATACGTTGGTTATTGACATGCAAAAGATTAAAATCCGTCATTGGTTCGGATTACGTTTTTACGTTATCTTGGGTGCACCATGTTGTATAAAACGTCACATGCAAAGGATTAAAATCTGTCATTTGTTCGGATTACGTTTTTACGCAATCTCGGATGCACCATGTTGCATAAGACATCACATGCAAAGGATTAAAATCCGTCATTGGTTCAGTTTACGTTTTTACGCGATCTCGGATGCGCCATGTTGCATAAGATGTCACATGCAAAGGTGTTAAATCCGTCCTTTGATTGGATTACGTTGTCCCACAATATTGGATTTGCCACGTTTGAGAATGAGAACACATGTTTAAATTTTAAAACCATGATTTTCTTGGATTATGGATTGTGTCAATCATGTACATTGTTGAAACATAGATGATAAAGAGCAAATAAATATCTATTGATGGCTGTCTCATGGAAGAAACAAATGATGGCAGTGTTGTTGATTCCGATTCTATTTTGAGGCAAGCGCTAATCTATGAATGTTCAGCGATGAATATACTCCATCTTATTTCATATGTTTGTCAACAATATTTCCCATTAAAAAAAACAATATGTTATGTTTAAT
This sequence comes from Bombina bombina, assembly GCF_027579735.1. Taxonomy (NCBI): domain Eukaryota; kingdom Metazoa; phylum Chordata; class Amphibia; order Anura; family Bombinatoridae; genus Bombina; species Bombina bombina. The sequence continues at coordinate 1,034,039,445 of NC_069500.1, forward strand.
TTTCTACATTGAAAATTCCTAAACATGCACATTTGTATTTGAATTAATTTCTCAATATGCATTCACCTTTATCATGTTATGTCCTGATATTTCTTCTTAATGTAAATGCTCAATATTGTATCATGTATCGATTCCGCATTGTTATTCTCTAAATATAGTACTGTGAGCATGTATTTCAAATGTAAGTGTTAAAGGGATATGAAAAATGTATCTGTCCTTAGTTATGTTGACCATCCAATTTTAACCCTGTTTGCAATTCTCTACTATTCTCAAATGGGCTTCAGTCTCTTGGTACAATGTGTTGAAGGAGCATTAATACACTACTAGTTTTTAAGTGAACACATGGGTGAGGCAATGACAATCGGTAGATATATGCATCCACCAATCAGCAGATCGAAGCTATGTTCTTTACTGCTCCTGAGCTTTCCTAGATAAACCTTTCTACGAAGGATAATAATTCAAAGAATATGAGTAAACGAGAATGTTGTTTAAAATGTAATGCTCTGTCAAAATCATGTAAGCAAATTTTCTGTTTTGATGCCCCTTTTAAATGAAATAGATTTCCAAAATAAAAGACTATAATCTATCTTGAAAAATATACACTTTATTTAACACATAGAGAGAAATATAGCGTACTGGCTTATTATAACAATCAAATATTTGCTTGTTTTAACAAGCACATGTATATATACCATCAAGCCCTAAGGATTAGTATATGTTAACATATGTTCTTGCTTAAAGGGACAGTCATGTCAAACAAAATATTCATGATTTAAATTTGGAAATGTAAGTTTAACAACTTTCCAATGTACTTTTATCTTTTATCACCAATTTTGCTATGTTCTCTTGGTGTTGTTAGTTGAAAGCTAAACCTAGGATGTTCATATGATAATTTCTTAGACCTTGAAGAGTGCTTCTAATCTAAATGCATTTTGACCACTAGAGGGCATTAGTTAATGTGTTTCATATAGAAAACATTAAGCACATGCACGTATAGTTACCCTGGAGTGAGCACTGATTGGATAAAATGCAGGTCTGTCAAAAGAACTGTAATAAGTGGTCAGTTTGCAGAGGCATAGATAAAAGGTAATCACAGAGGTAAAAACGTGTATTTCTATTACAGTGTTGGTAAAGGGTAATAAAGGACATATTTATTTTTAACCAACAATAATTTAAGTGTTGACTGTCCCTTTAAGCTGTGTTGTTGGCATTAAAACAGTGATATTCCATCATGTATAATTGTAATGGTCATTGTTTTGTATTAGGAGAACAGTTTGGACATCACATCACAAAAACCAATCAATCTAATCAACAAGGACAGCATGTGATGAATTTGTCTCAAAACACTTGCAAAACACACTCTGCAAACAATCTGCTCCAAGCCCACAGAAATCAGCTGTGGTGTACCCCAAGGCTCTTCTCGGAGCCCCACCCTATTCAACATCTACATGGCCCCTCTCTCCGCCATCGCCCGACGACACAACCTCAACATTGTCTCCTACGCCGACGACACCCAGCTAATCATCTCACTCACCAGTGACCATACCACCGCCAAGAGAAACGTCCATGAAGCGCTGACAGCAGTCGCTACCTGGATGAACTACAACTGCCTAAAGCTGAACGAAGACAAGACTGAAGTCCTCCTCCTTGGTCCCACCACATCCGCTTGGAATAACTCCTGGTGGCCCACAGCCCTCGGACACCCTCCAACCCCCACCAACCATGCACGAAATCTAGGCGTCATCCTGGACACATCGCTCTCCATGGACCGGCAAATCAACATTGTCTCTTCTGCATGCTTCCACACACTTCACCTGCTGCGAAAGATCTTCAAATGGATCCCAACTGAGACCAGGAAAACTGTCACTCACGCCCTCGTCATTAGCCGACTGGACTATGGTAACGCACTCTACGCCGGCACCACCATCAAGCTCCAAAAGAAACTACAGCGCACCCAGAACTCCTCGGCCAGACTAATCCTTGACATCCCTCATCAATGCCACATCACCAAATACCTGCGGGACCTGCACTGGTTCCCCATCAGCAAAAGAAAAACCTTCAAGCTTCTTACCCACGCATTCAAGGCCCTCCACAACATCGGTCCCGAATACTTGAACCACCACGTTACCTTCTACACCCCTTCCAGACAACTTCGATCGGCTGACCTAGCCCTCGCTGTCATCCCCTGCATCAGGAAAACCACAGCGGGAGGCAGATCCTTCTCTCACCTGGCTGCCAAGACTTGAAACACCCTCCCGCTGCACCTTAGACAAGCTACTGCCATAACTAAGTTCAGAAAGGACCTCAAGACCTGGGTCTTCGACTGAACTGCAACCCTCAGCACCTTGAGGCCCTTACGGGTGAATAGCCACACTTTACAAGAACCCAATAGATAGATAGATAGATAGATAGGAGTTGGTCCTATAGAAGCCTATTCAATACAGAGTGTGCTCCACAAGTGTAAGAAGACAACATCATCAAATACCTATCCTTTAAACATTGAATAACTAAAAAAATACTTACTTCTTCCTCCTTCCCTTCTTCCCTTCTTCCTACGAAACAGAGGCTCTGGGGAGGGCAAATGCCTACTTCGACGTGTCCACCTTGGAGATGGTTGGAGAAGAAGGGGAGGAGGATTAGTATGAGTGTTTGGGAATTCGCCAAGCAGAGGAGGAGATGGGAGGCCCAGGAGCAGATGGTGCAGGAGCTGAGGGTCCAGGAGCTGAGGGTCTTCCCCTTCATGGTCTGCCTGCCACCTCCTGGAGGACCTGCAAGATATTATTTTGTCCTTCGAGCAGGCGGTTCATTGCGTTTCTCATGAACTCTCAGTGTTCCTCTTGTTCCCTCTGGGATCTCTGCATTTCTATCAGGAAGGCCCTCATCAGCACCACCTCAGGTATCTCTGGGGGATGTTCTCCTCAGGAGGATCTGGTGCACGGTGGGCTGCTGGTGCATGGCGGACTAATGCACGGGGGATTGGTGCTGCATGGGTTGCTGTAGGGATCTCTTCTGCCTGGGGGCTTCTTCAGGGGGGGAAGGTGCAGGGATATCTTCTGTTTCTCCCCGAGGTGGCATGTCACCTTCTGCACCACTCTCATGCCTGGTTGAAGGAGGAGCCTGTTCATGCAGTGTATCCTCCTCCCCAGCCTCAGACTCTGTATATTTGTAAATGAAAGAAATTGAGATATTAGCACCATTCCAAATAAATATGTAATTGTTTTATATTTGAAAGTGTATCAATAAGGCTGCCTTTGTAATTCAATTGTAACCAAAAACAAACAATATAATTTACGTATTTGCAAACCCATCTTTCAGATATATAGATGGTCAATATGAATATATTTTTGTGTGCGTCTCAAATCTGTTTAAATGCAAACCTAATCTGTAGACTAAATACTAAATGTGATGGCTTTTCTTCCAATCCAACTTTCTCAAGGTAATTTTGAATGCGTTTCCATAATAATATTTTAAAAAGCATAATTGCGTTAGTCATATCCCTAAATTCTTTTGAGTGTGAATGGGTTATGAGGTGGATGTAAAGAGATTATTAAATGAGCTTACCAGCAGATGAGAGGGGCAGGTTCCCGGTATCAATTCCTCCTTTGAAACCGACTATGGCCACCTCAGAGATGTTGGGACGCAGAATTACCTCCCAGTGGCTGTATACAAATGTCTGTTCTGGCCTGCCACCGGCCCCTGCATGGTATGCATTCTCCCTTGACATCTTCTTCTTGAGTTCACCTCTGCAGTCCCGGTTGCAGTGCTGTGTTGATTTGACATCCCTCCTGCACTCCCCCCACTGGTTTAACAGCATTCATGATCTCCAGCCACAACTTTTTCTTATCTGAAGGTGTGGCCTTCGGTGCCTGCAGCCTCCTAGCCCTCTCAATATAGGCTGCTATAAGGACCTCCTTCTCCTCCCTTGTATACCTCTCCTCCCTCTGCCTGGGCTTCCCCTATGATGTGAGCCTCTGTTGTCCGGAGTGTATTGTGCCCTGTCTGTGCTCCTGCTCTACACCACTGGACCCACTTGTTCATCTTCAACAAAGTGGCTGTGTCCACCCACCCCTTCCTCTCCCCTTCCTCTCCCCCTTTTCTCTCCCCCTTCCTCTCTAGTTCCTCTCCCCTTCCTCTCCAGTTCCTCTCCCCCTTCCTCTCCCCCTCCCTGTCCCTCTCTCCTGCATAACCTGCTCCCTAACCTCCTCCATAACCCGCTCCCTAACCTGCTGCATAATAAGCTGTAAGAGCTCCTCACTGATCTTGTGCCTTGGCTCTCCCCTAGCCCTCCTTCCCGCCATACTCATTCAAAATGTGAAAGTGCCCAAATGAAAGGGGGTCAAAATAATGAACTAAAAGTAAAAAGTGCTCAAACTGTGAATGGTCTTAAAACAATAGGGTAAGGGGTATTAATTAACAGACAAACATATAAAAAAGAAGTAAATGAGGGTATGTAAACAATAAGTTGGTGTAAATCAACCAAATTCTAACTATGGGATGTGTATTGGATTAAAGGGAATGGGGTATGGAGTGTATGTGTGTGTATGTAGTGCTACTGATATGCGTATATATGTATTGATTGGGTTTGCATGTAAATGTGTTTATGTAATGTACCAAAAAAACAGCACTCGCACACTCACCCAGACAAACTCTCACTATCTCTCACTAAGTAACTCTCACTCTCTCTTACTAACACTCACTCACTAACTAACTCTCACTGTCTATCACTAACTAACTCTCATTGTCTGTCACTAACTAACTCATTTTCTCTCACTAACTAACTCTCACTCTCTCTCACTAACTAACTTTCACTCTCTCTCACTAACTAACTCTCACTAACGCCCTCTTTCTCTATCTAATTAACTCGCTAACTCTCAGAAACCTCAAATGCCTAGACCTGCACCTATCTCGAAAAAGCAATACAGTCAAAGAAGCCATGTTTCTAGTGTGCTTATATACCCTTTGTAAATGTTTAATGATGTACCGGTTTGCAAAGTAAAGGAGGTCCAGGTGTGCTTTAGTTTTGATTTGTATGTGTGCAATGTGGAGTAGTTGTTTTATTTGTGCATGCTCATATGGAGTTTGTAAATGCACATATGTATTTGTGGAATGTGTATAATGCAATGATGTCATAGTGATCGTTTTGCATAACATTTTCCTAATTTAGTATCCCAAAATTTAAATGCTGATTTCTGTTCGTATCATATTAGTTAAGTGTTGTAAAAGTTTATTTTGTAATAATGTTTTCTAATTGGCAATGCAAATGTTTTGTTTGTGTATCTGTGTGTAATTCATTTTTCATGTTGTTTTGTTCCGTGATGCAGATCGCTACGTATTTTCCTAATCCTTGTTTAGTGTAAATGTTGTGTAGTATTAGTTGTAAAGGATTGTGAATGTTGAATGCGTATGTGATATGTTGTGTGAGCGATTGTTGTTTGTACATTTGATCTGATTTTAGTTTGTGTCCATCAAGTTTTATGCGTGATATGACAGAGCAGTGTGTAGTTCTCGAGATATTGAGTTTTAGAAGAAAAATCAGTGTATTCTTCATTTTGCATTGATCTCTATGGGAGAATCCATTACGCGTCCGTGATTACGCTAGGGAAATAAACAACGTACTTGTATTACCATGATGCGTAACAAGGTTCTTTTCAGACTTGTAATCCCTAAGTTATGAAAAGTGTGCAATGAAATAACTCACATGCTCATTGCAAACAGCCATTACGCCATAACTTGTAATCTAGCTGAATGTCAGCCTCTTTTCAAAGTCATGAGACAGGGTGGAACTCCTTCTTACCCGCTGGAACTGGACATACGGGATGTTCTCAATCCATCTAGGATGATGACCACTTCTAGCATTCAAATAGCCATTAGTATCTGTTTCTTTGAGGTAAATGTTTGTACATACACTTCTGTCTACATGAAAAAGCACTACATCTAAGAAATGTATTTCCCTCTCATTAATGTTTTCAGTAAACCTAAGATTGAAAATGTTGGAGTTCAGATTCCTTGTGAATGCTGACCAACTGGGAAGACCCCCATCCCAGATGATCAGAATGTCATGTATTGTCTCCAAAAAACAAGATGTTTGTCCCTATAGCCGTTTCGATTGTCATTATATATTAGATTGTCCTAAAAAAAAAAACATGTACAGGTCTGCAAAATTCAGAGCAAATTTAGTCCCCATATGTATATATATGTGTGTGTGTGTGTGTGTGTGTGCATGTAACACATTTAAAACCATGCTAGCGGTTTTAAATTATTAGAAAAAAGGGAACAGGTGTTTACCTAAACACCAGCAAGAATGACCTTGCTGCACTTACTGTTTGTACTAAAGAAGAATTTATTACAACACTCCTCCACTTTAAACATAAATAACATAGCCATCAAGTCAATATAAGTAAATCATGTATATACAAATACCGAATATTCGATCGGGTTGATTTCTGTCAATTTCTGTCCGCTGCCTCAGAGCAGGCAGACAGGTTATGGAGCAGCAGTCTTTAGAAAACTGATTCATAACTTATGTTCAGGCTCGCCGGAAACACAGGGCATCAAGCTCCATTTGATAAATATGCCCCATGGTATTCAAATATGAATGGATAGTGAAACTTTTACTAGAAGCATGTGTGTGTGTGTGTACATGTGTATTTATGTATTTATATTATATATATATATATATATGTATTTACAGACATATATAAATATATAAATATATAAACATATAAATACATATGTATACATATATAGACATACATAGAAGTGCATTGGAGCCCTTTGCAGTTAAGTAGATAAAAAGATGTAAAAGCATATTTATGTAATAGTCATATTTAATAAAGTTTTATACTGTGTATTTACTATACATATTTCACATTCCAATGTTCTGAACATAGCAGAATATGTTCTATGTATTTATAAAAAGATATTCCTATATATCTATATATATATATGTGTTTAGATATATATTGTACCAAATACCCATCAGATATATGTAGAAATGTGTATTCTGTTATTTGAAGAAAATTGGAATGTGAAATATTCATATTTTCATAATGGGTTAGCGCAAATGAGAATATGCGATTGGGTTTGAGTTTTTTTCACTTTTTTTTCTCTATTGACTTATATGGGGGACTACGTGAACACGCACATGATATTCTAACTTCGTCTTTCTGTGCTTGTCGGATTAGCCCAAGAGCAAAAACAGTTTCCTTTCAACAAAAAGCTTACTTTTAGCGCAATTAACGCTCGAGCGGAAGCGTTAATTTGTGCTCCACTCGTAATCTGGCCCTAAATCCTTTATTGCATCCATATGTAAGACATGCAAATGTAATTAACTTTGGGCAAACTGTACGTAGATACTTTTGTCTACTTCAAAGTAAAGATTACAAGCTGACATAAATTTTAAATAATGTCATTTCAAATATGTATTGCATGGTTGCTTGGTAAAACTTGAAAAATATATTCATTTTCATTATAGCCATAGGGAAATAGAAAAAAGCAGTAAAGCAGAGGAATGTTGTGATTTTAAATTAAACACAGAGATTTGCATCATAATTTAATTATATTTTTCCAACCTGGCAAATGATAACAATAGAGTTAGAGTCTAAGAAACAAAATTATTAATAAAGAAAATTGGCTCTGATAATAGATAAAGAATTCCTAAAACTTCAAGATTTATTGACTGTGGATCAAAATAAGTTTAGGAACATTGAAAATATAAATTGAAAAGAAAACTGTATTTATAAATGTTTAAATTTTATTGTGTTGATCTATATGTAAAGATAAGCAAAAATAAATTTTGTGCCAGAAATCTGTATATTTTAAACAGCACATCTAATTGTTTTACTAGATTTAATCAATATTTTGTACAATAGAGTTTTTTTGTTTTAAATAAAATACTGAACAGTATATAAATAACCTCCAAACTATACACTATGCAGCTATACACTACACATATGTTTATATTTTACATGTGATAGTTTATTTATTTTTTCACACTAATGCATTAATTATTTGGGGCCTGGAAATTTCAAACCATTGAAATTAAATTAATTATTTGTATATAAATAATCATTGTTAACATACTTCACCTGTGCCTTATATTAATCTGTATAATTCTTTATATGAACTATGATCTTGAAATCAACAAATATGCAGAGGTTCTATAATCTAATGCACAATTCCTGTGCAATTAAAGTTATGAGTCCAGTTTCTTTTGGATCCTTTTAATATGTTTTTTTTAACACTCTTCTAAATGTACTTCAGAAAACAAAATTTTATTTCATGACTATCTATCCAAATATTTAAGTGACAGATGATGTCTGACAGACATTGCTGAATGCTGACTGCATACGCTGTTGGCATTTAACACTGCACAAGCAGTTCTGGTGAACTGCTTGTGCAGTGCCGCCCCCCTGCAGATTCACGGCCAATCAGTCGCTAGCAGGGGTTTTGAATCAACCCGATCGTATCTGATAAGGTTGATAGCTGTTAAGGGCAGCGGTTTAAAGACTGCTGCTTCTTAACTGCTGTTTTTATGTCACTTTTTGTTTTAAAAGTTGAAGCAACAAATATGAACTAACTTAGGGCTAGATTACAAGTGGGGAAGGGAGAAAAAAGAGAGAGGCGCCAACCATAAAACAGTATCGTGGATCCGACCACAATTGACTCACAGACTTCCCCCCCGTAGTTCAAAATACTCACAAGTGGGGCGGCACAAATTCAGTGCCTGTACTAGCAGATCGGGACTGTTCTGAGTCGCCCGACAGATACACCGGGGTCAGTTCACGTCACACGGTGGCCTCCAATCAGCATCAGGTAGCTCCGTTAGGCTCTGACCGACAAAGATCAGCTGTATATTCTGATGGCAAGTGTCGGAGTGAGGGACTGGAATCCCAACTTGGATAGATGTAGGGTAAATGTGATTGAATCACAAGACAGGAAAGGTATATATAAAATCGGTAGTTTATTAAAAGAAAAGCAACAGCAACGCGTTTAGGTGGTCCCTAACGGGTATTCTTAAATAGATTTTTTATACATAGATATTTATTATGTCATATTATGGACATTGTGCTCTTTTAATAATGTGTAATTTTAAAATAATTATTAATATTTATTTAACATCATTTGTAGTGATGAATTGCGAATGGTAATGTATTTTAAGTGATTATATATGGAATAGTAATGTATTTTAACTGATTATATATAGAATAGAATGTCAATTAATATATGTGTAGTTATAATTCCTCTGATTATATATGAAATGAATTTTAATGTTTATTTACCTAGCACAAATCCTATTAATTTTCATTTGTCATCAATTTTAATGTATTTTTGAATATTCATAGATTGTTATTTATGAAATACTGCTTGTGAATAATGAATTTTACCTGCTAACCCAAATGAATAATATAATATACTGCACGGTATAATCAGTTGATAGATTTTATGAACGGTTTTATGGACAGCAGGGGGCAGCATAGCAGTAATAGTATAAATAACAGCATGTGACTTGCATTCAGTACTCTTAAGAAAGCCGCCAGAGGAGGCGGAGAAACGCATTGAGGCGCTGAATGCACAAACTCTGACTGACAGATCCAAGAGGAGGTGTGTTCCTGATATCGCAGCAGTAGAGATCGGGTGGTGACATCACACGCCGACTTGTTCACAGAGTGAGCCGCAGCAGGAACGCTGGAATCCCCTTCATCCTTGCCTGTCACGATCATCTGTTTTATGCCAAATTTATTGGAACTCCTGTGAGTAGTTTTATTTATGCGTGTCAAATAAAATTGTTATCGGATCTCACACTATCCAAAGTCTTTTCTTTTGCGCTCCAGATCTTGCTACATTGGATTTTTCTGGACTTTGCTTCCTGCTTGCTCCTTTTGTACTGAAGCCTTGTTTGGACTGCCTTACTGTGTATGACCCCCGACCTGTTAACTGGACTTAGTTTTCTCCTGCTCCCTTTGTATTACCTAACCTGCTGCTCTGAACAGTCCTCTGCTTTACTCCTTTACTTTTGCATAGCGGGACCATCTCCCAACATCATATTTGGGAATTACGCCAGCCTGACAAATGCATAGGAAAGCCAACAACAGAGGAGGACAATGCACCGCAAAAAAAAAACAAACAACTAAATATTATCTAGCCTTAAAGATGTATATAAATGTATATTTTCCTGAACTCTAGTGTAATGTCTGGTTTATCATGCTGCTTAAGCATATGTACCAATAAAGCTTGGATGTCAGTTGCAGGGTAAACAGGTGTTGGAAGACTGCTATATACAGTGTGCACTTGTATGTCCATACCTTCACTGAGACTTGAGTCATGGTCAGATAATCATTTTCTGCACATCGTCTCTTTAACTGGAATATCTTTGCCTGTGCGGTAAATGATAGTGAAGTTATACCTCTAGAGCTGTAGACTCAATCTTTGAAGCCTTGGAGGACTTGATGACATTGGTTTGCGCATGATGGACTCTAAAGGTTTATGGTCACTTTCTATGAGAATGCAGCAATGTATGCAGCCAAATAGTATGGCAAAAAAAATCTTTTTCGATTTGTGCGTAGTTAATTTCACTTTCAGTAAGTGATATTGATGCATATGTGATAGGGCTTCAATCTTCAGCAATACTGCTCCGAGTCCATACTTTAAAGCATCAACCTGCAGCTTTAGTTCTTTTTGAGAAACAGAGTATGCTAATACTGGTCCAGGCTTGCATGTGAGAAGCTCTTTTATTTTGTTGAAAGCTTCGTCTTGTTGTGTGTCCCACACAAATTCACTTGATTCCTTTAGACGTTGTTGCAACAGTGCGTTGATGTCAGAAAGGATGGATGCAAATTTAGAGAGGTAGCTGATCATGCCTAGCACTGTCTCAAGTTCACCTTTGTCTTTTGGTGTCTTCATGTCTCTCACAGCAGTGATTTTAGCAGGATTTTGGGAGATGCCCAAAGTAACTGACTTCTGTAGCACGGATGATGCTTTTTTTTTAAGCTTGATACCCCTTTCTATAGAACACTGTAACATAGAGGCAAGGTTTTGATTGTGATTTGCTTTGGTTTTACCATAAAACGAGGATGCCATTGACTATAGCTGTTACTCCATTTAAACCTTCATTTAATCTACTTTCTGCTGGAATTCATCTTGGGCTGATATTATCCTGAAAGTAAAATGTTTGAACCTGTATTACCAGAAAACTGTGTTAAAAGTAGTGAGTTTAATAGCCCAATAGCCAGATCTAGCATCTAGGACACTAAAGTACTAAACACCTGCTAGCATGGGAGTGATATCTTCGAGAGTATGCATAATGATAATGAGGTTGCTTGATTGCCTTATTGAGATCTCTCAGGTCTAGACATACCCCCAATTTGCCTGTATGTGTTTTTTTAGCAATAACCATGGAGTTAACCCAATTGGTAGGTTTTGCAACTTTAATGATAACTCCCTGCCTCTCCATGCTTTCAAGGTCTTCTTTAAGGTGGCTACAAAATGTGAGAAAGATCCATCTTGGTGGGTGCACTACTGGGGTTGCCTTTGGGTTTAAGTGCATGGTACACTCACCAGGGAATAGGCTGATTACTTTGAAGACATCTGCAAATTTCTCCATGATCAGTACTTCACTTGGACTACTTGCAACGGATAGTACCAGTTTGATGAGGCCAACATCTATGCTGCTTTTTAGGCCTATGGCAGGAGTGCCCTCATGTCGATGATGTCAGGAACATTCAAGTGTCTTTGTTTTGGCATTTCAGGTCACACTTGCCTTTAACTGCTAGGCATTCACCACCATAGCCATACAGGGGGAAGGTGCTGGTCACAGAGTGAACTGGGTTTTCTGCTTATTGTGTTCATATTGGGGAATGATGTTAGCTGAAGATCCAGTGTATATCTTGAATCAAATTTCAATTAGTTTTGGACCGACTTGGAAACTGGCAAAAGTTTGGTCTATGTCTGGTCTGTTTTGGGTCATGGAGTCTACGAATATTTCTTCACGCTCTTCTGGGTCAGTGCCATCTTTGCTTACAGCATGGACATTTTTCGGTGGCTGGATTGGCACATTTTGGCAAAGTGGTTTTCCACATGACTTGCATTCTTTACTATTTGCAGGACATTGCCAGTGGCTGCATGTGACTTGCTACCACAGTAATCACATTTTGTGGGGTACACTTGGTCAGAGTTACAAGATCTTAAAGCCTGTTTATACTTCTGCATGCAAGGGGCATCATGTTGCCTCAAGTTAGTGCTATTGTTTGTATAGTGGTAAACTTCAAGAATGGAGTTGACACATGGAGCATCTGAACCTGGGCTTCTGGAGATGGACAGTAGCTGTGCCTGAGCCAATTCATATGATCATCGATATCAATCATTTTTTCTAGATTAACTCTGACCCGACATTTAATAATTTCTCTCTCACCCTTGGAGAGTGTATGCCAAAGACAATAAGATCTCGGATAATCTCACCGCTTTGAGCATAATTACAGTCCCGAACAAAGAGCCACAAGTCTGTTACAAACTGCCCAAAGGGTTCCTGAGCCTGCTGCACTTTGTCATGGAACTTATATCGTGCAAATATCACATTTGTTTTGGGCTTCGACATGCTGCGAAATGTTCGTAATATAACTTTAATGATATAGCATCGTCTGTAGGTAAGGTCCATGTATTGAAAATCTCTCTGCCATTTTTTTCTACATTGTGGGTGTAGGGACTCCAGCTGTATCTATATCGATAGGAGAGATATGTTTCTTCTGACACAATGTAATGTTTGACTATTGTGCTGCTGAAGCATATGTACCAATAAAGCTTGGATGCCAGTTGCAGGGTAAACAGGTGCTGGTTTTTATTAAAAACTGCAGAGGTGAGTAAAACTATTGCTCACAGAACAGTTGCAGAAATCCAACTGCCAACTTAAACTAGATAAGGTAAAGGTCATCACAAATTCACCTAGATTACGAGTTGTGCGTTTATGTTTTAATGCTGAAAAAATGGCCATTTCAGCATTAAAACAGCACTGCAGCCATTACAAGTCTTGTCGGTATAGCTGCACCACAAGCCTTTTAGCCTGTAAAGCATCGTCAGTCCCGCACACATAAAAATTATTTATTATGTTTTTTCATGGGACTTCCATAGCGCTGCCATTATGAGTTTTGCGGTGAGGCTAAAAAGCTTGCGTTGCAGCCTATACCACCAAGATCCGTTTCGCCATCTGAGACCAGTAGTTTTACGCAACAAAACTGTTATATAAAACTAATAACTTAAGTTTTACAAACTACACTAACACCCATAAACTACCGATTAACCCCTACACTGAGGGCCTCCTGCATAGCAAATACTATATTAAAGTTATTAACCCCTAATCTGCCGCTCACGATATCATCGCCACTGATAAAATGTATTAACCCCTATTCCGCTGCTCCCCAACATCGTCACCATTATAATAAAGTTATTAACCCCTAAACTGCCACCCTCCCGCATCGCAAACACTATTTGAATATTATTAACTCCTAATCTGCCATCCGCCCACATTGCCCCTACTATACTTAAGTTATTAAGCCCTACACTATAATAAACCTATTAACCCCTAAACCGCAAGCCCCCACAATGAAATATACTAAATTAAACTATTAACCCTTAAACAGCCAGCCCCCCACATCACAATAAACAAAATTAAACTATATTAACCCCTAACCCTAAACCTAAACCTAACACCCCCTAACTTTAACATAATTAAATTAGAGCTAAACTAAAGTTACAATTATTAACTTAATAATGCATAATTAAAACTAAATACTTACTTACCTGTGAAATAAAACCTAAGCTAGCTACAATATTGCAGCTAGCTTATGTTTTATTTTTATTTCACTGGTAAGTTTGTATTTATTTTAACTAGGTAGACTAGTTATTAAATAGCTATTGACTATTTACTAACTACCTAGCTAAAATAAATACAACTTACCTGTGAAATAAAACCTAACCTGCCTTACCCTAAAACCTAATATTACAAAAAATAAAAAACACTAAAATTACAAACAAAAAAAAACTACCATTACAAAAAAATAACAAACGAAATTATACAAAACAATAAAAATTATTCCTATTCTAATACCCTTTGAAAAAAAAAAAAACACCCCAAAATAAAAAAAAACCTAATCTGTATCAAACTACCAAGGGCCAAGATCAAGATAGAAGATGCCATCTGGATGAAGATAGAAGAGGCCGTCTGGATGAAGACTTCTCGCTGCCTGGATGAGGACTTCGCCGCCTGGATGAAGATAGAAGAGGCCACCTGGATGAAGTCTTCTTGCCGCCTGCATGAAGATTGTTCAAGCGGGACTTCAAAAACTGTAAGTAGATCGTCGGGGGTTAGTGTTTGGTTTTTTTTAAGTTTTTTTTTTTTAGATTAGGGTTTGGGCAGCAAAAGAGCTAAATGCCCTTTTAAGGGCAATTCCCATACAAATGCCCTTTTCAGGGCAATGGTTAGCTTAGGTCTTTTTAGATAGTTTTTTTTTATTTTGTGGGTTTGAAGTGGTGGGGGTTTGTAATGTTAGTGGGTCTTTGTATTTTTTTTTCAGGTAAAAGAGCTGTCTAATTTAGGGCAATGCCCTACAAAAGGCCCTTTTAAGGGCTATTGGTAGTTAATTCTAGATTAGGTTTTTTATTTTGGAGTGTTTTTTTAAAAAAAAATGGGCATTAGAATAGGAATAATGTTTATTATTTTTGACAATTTGTTTGTTATTTTGTGTTATGTGTTTTTTTTTATTTTAGGGTGGGTTTTTATTTTTAGATTAGGGCTTGGGCATTTCACAAAAGAGCTAAATGCCCTTTTAAGGGCAATGCCCATACACATGCCCTTTTCATGACAATAGGTAGATTAGGTTTTACTTTATTTTTATTTCATGGGTTTGGGGGGTGGGGGTTTGTATACTGTTAGGGGGTGTTTGTTTTGTTTTGTAGCAAAAGAGCTGTTAACTTTGGGGCAATGCCCTATAAAAGGCCCTTTTAAGGGCCCTTGGTAGTTTATTTTATATAAGTTTTTTATTTTATTTTGGGGTGTTTCTTTTAAAGGGTATTCGAATAGGAATAATTTTTATTATTTTGTATAATTTCCCTCTACACACCTTTATCTTTGGTATGTGTATAGGACAGAATCCATTTTAACCCTGCATCACACTATAACTGCCTTCCCCCCTACAAACCGTTATCTTTGGTATGTGTATAGGACAGAATCCATTGTAACCCTGCATCACACACTATAACTGCCTTTCCCCCTACAAACCTATATATTTAGTATGTCTTTATTACCTTAAAATTTTTGCTTTCTCTGTCTTTCACTTTGATAAGATAGGTGTCCTATGCATTGTTTGTTCAGGCATTGTTTGACCCTGCATTAATTTATTACCTTTGCTAATTAGGATCATGTGACTGTTATTGCCTTTAAATTGAATACCCCAAGCTTGTTACATCAAGCTAGCTTGTTAGATCAGTGCAGCATGTGCAGTTTTCTAACAGCTAGATTACGAGTTTGGCGTTATGAGTGAAAAAGCAGCTTTATGGCCCATAATGCTTCATTTTCCCTTACGCTGATATTACAAGTCTTGTCGGTATAGGTGTACCGCACACCTTTTAGCCAGTCACGCAGCGTCAGTACCGCACTTTTAAAAAAGTCCTTTTTCAATGGGACTCCCATAACACCGGTATTACGAGTTTGCCTGGGAGGGCAAAAAGTGAGCGGTACACTCTATATCCACAAGATCCGTACCGCCATCTAAAGTCAGTAGTTATGAGTTTTACGTTACAAAGCTGTACCATAAAACTCATAGCTAAAGTGTTACAAAGTACACTAACACCCATAAACTGCCTATTAACCCCTAAACCAAGGCAAGGCCCTCCCGCATTGCAAACACTATAATAAAGTTATTAACCCCTAATCTGCCACTCCAGACATCACCGCCACTATTAAAATGTATTAACCTCTATTCCGCCGCTCCCTGACATCGTCACCACTATAATAAAGTTATTACCCCCTAAACCGCCGCCCTCCCGCTTCGCAAACACTATTTAAATATAATTAACCCCTAATCTGCCGTCCACCCACACCACTGCTATAATAAACCTATTAACCCCTAAACCGCAAATTCCCCACATCGAAATATACTTAAATAAACTATTAACCCCTAAACCAAAAGCCCCCACAACAAAATATACTAAAATAAACTATTAACCCCTAACCCGAAAGCCCCCTACAATGAAATATACTAAAATAAACTATTAACCCCTAATCCTAAGGCCCCCCCAACTTTATATTAAAATTACAATTTCCCTATCTTAAATTAAATTAAAACTTACCTGTCAAATTAAATACAATAATTTTAAACTAACAATTAAACTAAGATTATTATACTGCAAGTAAACTAACTACTAATTAAATTAAACTAAACTACACATTTAAAAAATCCTAACACTACTCTAGAAATTACAAAAAGTATCTAATTACAAAAAAAAATTAAATTACTAAATTACAATAAACAAACAAACACTAAATTACAAAAATAAGAAACAAATTATCAAAAATAAAAAAGAATTACACCTAATCTAATAGCCCTAGCAAAAAAATAAATAAATAATTAAAAAAAACAAAAAAAACCTAGCCTACAATAAACTATCAATTGCCCTTAAAATGGCCTTTTGTGGGGCATTGCCCCAAAGATTACAGCTCTTTTACCTGTAAAAAAAATACAAACACCCCAACCAACCCCCCCAAATAAAATAACTATCTAAAAAAAACTAATCTCCCCATTGCCCTCAAAAGGCATTTGTATGGGCATTGCCCTTAAAAGGGCATTTAGCTCTTTTACATGCCCAGACCCTAAACTAAAAATTAAACCCACCCAAAAAAACCTTAAAAAAACCTAACACTAACCCCCGATGATCCACTTACAGTTCTTGAAGTCCCGCTTGAGAGATCCATCCAGCTGGCAAAGTCATCATCCATGTGCCAAGAAGTTTTCATCCAGGCAGCCTCTTCGATCTTCATCCAGCCAGCAAAGTCCTCATCCAGGTGGCAAGAAGTCTTCATCCAGACGGCATTTTCTATCTTCATCCTTCCGGCGCGGAGTGGGTCCATCCTGAAGACATCCAGCGCGGAGCATCCACTTCATACGGTCGCCGCCGTAAACTGGAACTTCAATGCAAGTGACGTTATGGAAGATGGAGTCCCTTGCATTCCTATTGGCTGAAAGATTTCAATCAGCTAATAGGATTAGAGCTGCTAAAATCCTATTGGCTGTTTCAATCAGCCAATAGGATTAGATCTGCTAAAATCCTATTGGCTGTTCAAATCAGCCAATAGGATTGAGCTCTCTCACATACCTTAAGTGACCCTTGGCTACCTGCCTCATCGGCCAACAAGAACAGACGAGAAGAAAACCGAGGCGAGACCTGCACAAACCCACCATGTGGAAGGCTACTCTAGACAGCAGGTATAGGACATATTCACACAGGGTGCACTTAACATTGCAGGCCAAACAACCACATCGACACGCAATTGCAATTTAAGCAGTAGCTATGCCGCAAATAAATAAATAACCAATAAACTTACATACCAGCAAAAAAGCATCAGCTAGTATTCTTCATACCTGTTAGACCCAAAATAAATTTCTGCATTTGATGTACTGCCACAGGTATATATGGAAAATCAGTGAAGGGAACACTACAATCTATATAAATCTTACTACTCCTTTAGTTTACTAGGAAGAGACCCTGAAATAGTTGTGCTTGTGAAACCTTCTACTAACAGCTAACTTAGAAGACAACGCAACAAGTAAGGATATAATCTCCAATCTTACTGACATTAACTCAGAGACTCTTTTAAGATATCAAACACCCCCTACTCAGTTGCCATCAGCAACCTTTTCTACATAACACAAGAGTTCAATATAGACATCATGGCAACCAGACGCACAGTAAAGGGGACAGAAATGCCTTATTGAACTCACAACAAAATAATGGATCTGAACTTCAAATTGATAACTCACAATTATCTGCAACTATTCTACATAATTTACCATCTAAGCAAGAAATAGCAGAAATAGTCCGTACCTACATAAGAGAAGAGCTTGCAGATAAGAAGCAGGACATTCATACCCTGGGATTCCAGGTTGAAACCCTAGAGGGCAATCAAGACCTACTAAAAGAAGAAGTCCACACATTGACAGAACAGGTTACCACACAACAAGAGAAACTGGAAGATTTAGAGAACCGCAGCAGGTGGAAAAACCTAAGAATACGTGGGATCCTTGATTCTGTTCTATCACAAGACTTCCCTGTGTACCTTCAAACACTATTTTAACACATAAAGGAAGCTTCTCATATGACAGATATCCAAAGGGTCAGGGCCCATAGATCTCTGAGACCTAAACCTCCCGATACAGCCCCACCAAGGAACATAGTCATCAGATTTAAGAACTTCTTGGAAAAAGAGATGCTGTTAAATCAATCTTGCAAGAACCAGCCAATTTGTTTCAAGGGAAATTTATTACAGTTCTATCAAGACTTGTTAACCCTACAAAAAAGGAAGGAGTTTGCCCCACTAACCACCCTACTTAGAAACAAAAAGATTCCATACAGATGGGGATTCCCAACCCAAATTTGGATCCTTAGAAACAATACCAGACTGATCTGCAAAAACCCCAAGGACATTGCTTCTTTCTGCGCAACACTGAACATTGATCTACCATCAAGCCTCACAACTACTGGAAGTTCTCTCCCACCAACAAATAGCCAGGTACACCTACATCATCCTGGTGCACAGCTACCACCTCTATCAAAAAAGACAAGCCTAACACACCTCCGGCATAAAGAGATGGGAAACTTAGTCCCTCTACTTCATCTTCTTCACCATAATCCCAAAAACAGAAGGACACTTGAAAGTCCCAGATGCATGGTCCTGAACATGTAAGATAAGTACTGTGTCATTCTGACTTTTCACTAAAAATCCTCCTACCCCCTCCTTTCATTATGCACTGTGGACAACAAGTGCACTTGGACTATGCAAGTTACCAAAGATAAAATAAGATACAAACTGAGGCTAGGCTAGTTAGTTAATATGATCTTCAAATAGACAAAATATTAGAGCTTGCCATACCACATCACCTTTAATTTATCTCATTATGCCCTATATTAGGAAGAGTGATGTTTATATTGTTATATTTAAGTTATAAGTTAAGCTTTTCTGTTACACAATTGTTTGTATGCATTTTTTGTATTGATATGTTTTCGCAGAATCATCTCCAATATTTGCTCAAACCTCCAAAACAGTACCAAATTTTATGTACCATTCCTAATATCACACAACTACATTCATTCCAGTATGCATTACTCTAACTTAAATACTGCCAAACAACTAACCTTACTAGCACAAAATGCGAAAGGTTTAAACTCCCCTAATAAAAGGTCCAAAGCACTCTCAGATCTAGCAAGAAATAAGTTGATATAATTATCCTACAAGAGACGCACTTAAAGCGCAACAGAGAACCCAAATACTTAGGAAAACCTACACTACACATTTTCATAGCTCACGCCCAGAGAAAAAAAACGGAGTTAGTATACTTTTCTGAAAATACCTTCCCTTCAACTTGATTCACCTCAATAGGGATAGAGAAGGACGATTCTTAGGATTGGTAGGCCTCCTATATGGAAGACCGGTAACATTAATAAACATATACGCACCAAACACTAACCAGATACCCTTTTTCAAAAGTATGCTCACAAGAACATTGGATATAGCCAAATGCCCGATATATTTAGCAGGGGACTTTAACACTCTTTTACAACCAACAATATATAGCTCAAACCATAATGTACAGATTTGCCAAAAGGTTACCAAAACTTTTGGCCTAAAAGACCTCAATCTCTACGATACGTGGATATTTATACACCTGGACAAGAAGGACTACACCTTTTTTCACATCCCAATAAATCTTATAGTAAACTTAATTATATCTTCACAAACCAAAAAGGCCTTGCATACATCCATCGTAGTGATATCTCCCCCACATCATGGTCTGACCACTCAGCTGTGAAATTTAAATTCTCATGGCCTGAAATACCCTCAGATCCATACACCTGGAAGTTAGATGAACCCCTGCTGAATAACCCAAATACAATTACTAAATTATCTCAAACCATTTCTGAATACTTGACTCACAATTCCAACTATATTAAAAATAATTACATGATTTGGGAGGCACATAAATATGTTTTAAGAGGAGAACTCATCAAGCTTAAAGTCCATGCCCAGCACATGAACTGCACACAATATTAAGACTTGACGAACACCTTTGCCAAATTGGACTTTGCACAAAAAAAACCCGACTAACACTACAATAGAAAAAGAACTCAAAGAAGCGCGAAGTGCTCTAGACAATTTTTTAGAAATTGAATATCAAACCCTACGTAAAAAAACTAACATCATGTTCTATTATGAGAAAAACAGAGCTGGTAAACTATTAGCCAGAGCCCTTAAAAAAAAAAGAGGTTTAAAGTTTCTATCTATGAAATTACCATCCCACAAAAAAAAAAACCCTTACAAAACACTGCAGAAATCCTTCAAGCTTTTCAAGAACACTCCACAAACCTATATAACATACAAATGGATCCCCCTTCACTCGAACATATACACAATCTCTCCACTTATGTTACAAATTGTCCACTACCCAAAATAAATGATGACCAACAGTTAAACCGGTCAATTACTATACAAGAAACTCTGTCTGCCATTAAAACTCTAAAACATGGGAAAAGCCCTGGCCCAGACGGTTTCTCCTCTGCATACTACCAAAAATTCTCTTTGGTTTTAGCCTCACACAAATCTTTAACGAAGCTAGAGAAGACAACCCCTTTCCGCCCTCAATGTTAGAGGCACATGTTACAGTAATTCCCAAACTGGGCAAATCACCAACAAACCCAACAAATTTTTGCCCTATCTCCCTGTTGAATGTGTATATAAAACTCTTCGCTAAAATACTCGCAACTCACATCAATTCTGTATTTCCCAACATAATTCATACTAATCAAGCTGGCTTTACTCCTACCTGAGAATCCAGAGATAACACTACCAAAATATTCAATCTTATGGGATATGCAAACTAACACCAAATTCCTTCTGTGTTTATATCAATGGACGCTGAAAAAGTCTTTGATAAGTTAGACTGGCTTTTCCTTAAACACATAATGTCTCAATTTGGATTTGATAAAAATTTTAAGGCCGAATATTTACACTATACAATAAACAACAAGCAAAAATTAGATTAAATGAGTCAATTTCCCAACCTTTCCTAGTTATAAATGGCACAAGACATGGGTGCCCCCTCTCACCATTGTAACTTGTATTGTCAGTGAAGACTTTAGCCACAATTATCAGAAACCAAACATATATATCTGGATTCAAAATAGGAAACTCTATATATAAAATAACCCTGTATACGGATGACATCTTTATGACTCTAACAGACCCGTTAATTCGGTTTCCTGATTAATTTTGACATTGCATACATACGGCCTCTACTCTAATTTTAACATTAATATTTCAAAATCTGAGCTTCTAAGCATTGCAGTACCTAATGCTACACTAGTAACCATATAGCAACATTTCCATTTCCGTACTCAAAACAAAGCGATAAAATATTTAGGAGTGTATATCTCACCCATGATCGAAGACATATCCATACTACAGGCCTGGACCACCAAGCAGGTGTCGTGGTATGGTAGGATAAATGCAGCCAAAATGATTTTACTACCCAAGATTTTATATCTGTATCAGACCTTACCTATCCTGGACCAATTGATATTTCAACTTCAAAAACTACTAAACTCCTTTATATGGTCACATAAAAGACCCTGAATAGCTACCACAACACTCTACTGTCCTAAAAACATTGGAGGTATTGGGGCACCAAATTTGCAATATTATATATTGGCAGTATTTCTGACTAGAATAGTTGATTGGGGCAAACACGCCTCTACTAAAGAATGGGTAATGTTGGAACACAATCTCACTAATAGCATATATCTAGGAGGATACTGTTGGCTCCCTCCCGATGTTAGAAACTTTTCCCCAAACACCCCTATAAGCGTGAAAGAAACATATAGACTTTGGGACAAAACCATCAACAGGAAATCTCCTCACACTCTCATTTCAAGCAGGCAATCTCCATTGACACAGTAATAGGAAACACTGAATTTCCATTACACACACTCCTTAATAACCCAGAAATCCCTAATGTATCAGAATCAATCCCAGTTTATACACTACATCAAGATGGTAAACTAAAGCCACATATAATGAAATGTGTACAAATCATGGTCTTAGTAATGTACACTAAGACCATGATTTCAAAGCTGGTTTACTTACCAAAAATTAGCGCACTAATTTCAAACACACCCTCACAAGGCATCACTACACTGCCCACTCACAGGCTTCGAAAACATGTGCTCCTATACTCAACCCAATAAAGGCATTCTATCTCTCATACATAATCAGATTCTTATATCTTATAATAACCCACTACCCTCCTATATAAGCAAATGGGGAGCAGAAGTTGGTCACTCTCTCTCTAAAAAGAATGGCTAACTATATTCTCTAATATGAGTAAAGCTTCCTCCTCCATTTCTGTACTGGAAATTCATTTGAAATTATTGATGGTACTATACACCAAACCGCTTACATCAACTATTTGCCAACTCACCTACTGACTGTTGGAGAGGCTGTCCTGATGTAGGAACCCCTACCTACATATGGTGGTCATGTCCAGTAGCTGAAAACTTCTGGAAACAACTTACCCTAGAAATTGAACGAGCTCTAGATATACCAATCTCATTTACTATATGGACCCTCCTCTTCAACCTGTTCCCTAAAATCAAATGTAAATTAAGGTCTACACTGTTAACAATAATGGTTAATTCAGCAAAAAAACTGATACCCTTAAACTGGAAAAAACAGAACTAACACCCATTTCCATTTGGAAAAAAGTAGTCTCACACTCACTCCAACTAGAAAAATACCATTACACACTAAGAAAACATGTAGAAGACTATCAGTCTATATGTTTCCTATGGGAGGAATACTTAAATGCATAATGCCATATCTGGTTATTGTATGCTCTTAGTAAGGAAATAATGCAAATGTCTAAGTTGTTCTTACTCTAAGAATTATCTATGGAAATCTTCTACAACTAGGAATGTTTAATATCATGGTATATATACATACAGTCCTTACCCACATGTATTTTGGTACTCATATATAATAGTACTCCAATTAACTAAAATTTGAAGCAAATCATGGATATTTTATGTATATGTAATTCTGATGCAATTTGTATTTTGAAGTTATTTGTGTTCCCCTGAGAATTTCTGGAATATATTACAATGTATGCCTTGTGTTTATTTCAATAAAAAAAAAAAAAAAATATATATATATATATATATATATATATATATATATATATATATATATATATATATACAGGTGGCCCTCGTTTTACAACGGTTCAATTTACATCGTTTCAGAATAACAACCTTTTTTTCCAGTCATGTGACTGCTATTGAAAAGCATTGAGAAGCAGTGCATTTATTAAAATAGTCAGTAGGTGGAGCTGTCCGCTTGTGTTGCAGCAAAGCCAAGCAATCTGAAATTAATCAGTTTAACCAGACCTGAGCTATCGAGCAGATTTCAAAGGAACAAGATCTTCCTGTCTATAAATCAGTCCAGTTTGGAATGCATAGAAAGAACTGTTTGCAGAAAAATGCAAGGGAAGTCTGTGTTGTGTGATTATTTTATTAGGTTTATAATGCTGTTTAGCAAATGTTTTTGTTCATTTAACTTAGTTTAATTATATATTCTGTGTTGTGTGATTATTTTATTAGGTTTATAATGCTGTTTAGCATTTAAAGTCTTCATTTCAAAGCTTTAAAAATAATGTATTAGGTGTTACTTATGCCAATTTTGAGAGGGGCCTGGAACCTAACTCCTTCACTTCCCGTTGACTTATATTATAAACTGGGTTTCAATTTACAACAGTTTTGATTTACAACCATTCCTTCTAGAACCTAACCCCGGCGTAAACTGAGGGCTACCTCTATATATATATATATATATATATATATATATATATATATATATATATATATATATCAAGCATTATATCCAATAGACTAAGGGGCAATGCTTTAAATCTCTCTGCTCAGGTGAGATTATCTAAACATATCTGCCAGTTTTTTGATGTTCTTCACAGGATTCTGGAAAGGTAAATATTACCTTGAGACCTGTTTATCTTAATAAGGGGCATTCCCTACATTTCTGAATAGGAAGGAGCGACACCAGGGGTGTATTTAGGTTTTGGTCTGCCCTAGGCACTCAAAATTCTGCTGCCCCCCCCCCAAAAAAAAAACAAAAACAAAAAGGTTTTAGGCCTTTTTTCCCCTTAATATTTTTTTGGGTCAGCGTGTAATTGTTTCGTAACAATTCAAAAGAAAATGGCTAGCAAAATACTTGCATACAGGTGGGTTGAATTGCATGCATCTCATACCATTTTCTCCCTGAGAGCTGAGAGAAGTGAGAGAAAAGAAGGGGAGGGGAGAAAAGGGAGGGAAAGGAAAGAAGGAACGGAGGGAGAAGAGAAAAGTGGGTAGGGAGAGGAGAAAATGGGGGAGGGAAAGAAGGGAGGGAAAGAAAGTGATAGAAGAGAGCAAGAGAGGGAGTTGAGAGAAAGAAGGGAGGGAGGAAGGAAGGGAGGAAAAGAAATAAGGGAGGGAGTTGAGGGAGGGAGTGAGTTGAGGAAGGGAGGGAGAAAGGGAAAGAAGGGAGAGAGGAAGGGAGGGAAAGAAGAATACACTTTGAAAACTATCACTGCCCTTTACATGCAACAACATACAGTAATTACCATCATTCAATTAATGAAACGTTTTAAGTGTCCGTTTTACTATTTACTTAGTGGGTTCATGAATGCAGAAAAAGCTAGCTATTAGTAGCTAACATTAGCGCTGAGAGTTTACAATTAGACATCACAAGCACAGACGCATCCAGTCTGTTAGTAACTAAGACCTGCAAAAAGCACTGCGCTCGCAGATCCACTACAGCTGACAAGGGGCAGCAGCCAATTGGCACAAGGTCTTCTCCAGCCTCACCTTGTAAGCATATCCCCGGGCAAGTTTCTCACCAAGAACGCTTCCACTGCAAAAATGCCAGCAGCTCTAAATGAAGCAACGGTTTAAAGGAGCACTGCCTGTAAAGAGTGACCTTAATCAGTGCACGTGCCTTGTCTTCTCTGTAAAAGCCTGCACTTTATCACTCACTGTACTGTGTGCTTGCTTTTAGAGAGAGTATAGGGCAGATGTGCTGCCCCTCCCAAATCTGCTGCCCTAGGTACCGGCCTTGTTGGCCTAGGCCATAATACTCCCCTGAGTGACACATACATTGCAGTATAGTGCATAATAAATCAAGAGCTTTAAAATCATAATTTTTTTAACAAACTGAAAAAATTGTAATAAAATTACAAAGTACAAAAAAAATTGTTATTATAAAATACAAATACAAAAAAAATTATGTATGAGAAACTAAAAGCGAGCTCAAGTACAATAAAACATAAACTTGCAATAAGCTGTCTATTTGCTTTAAAAAATTATGCCATTACCGTTATTTTTTGTTTTTAGTCTTCTAAAAACGAATACACTTTTACCAAACATACAGCTAGATTACAAGTTTTGAGCGCTATAGGGAAATTAACGAACGCAACAAAAGTTGCGTTATTTAATCCCCTATAGTGCAGCCATTATGTGCGGGCGATATGGTGCTTTTAAGCTCCATACTGCACCAAAAACAAGAGCTGTTTTGACGTGCTCATGCACGCTTTCCCCATAGACATCAATGGGGAGAAGGTGTCTGAAAAAAGTCTAACAACTGCGATCGCATGAAGAAAAGCTCCGTAACGCAACCCCATTGAAGTCTATGGGGAAAAGAAAAGTTATGTTTAAATCTAACACCCTAACATAAACCCTTTGTCTAAACACCCCTAGTCTGCCGCCCCCGACATCACCGACACCAACATAATGTTATTAACCCCTAATCTGCCACTCCCGATATCGCCGCCACCTAAAAAAAGTTATTAACCCCTAATCTGCCGCTCCCGATATCGCCACTATACTAAAGTTATTAACCCCTATTCCGCCGCTCCCCGACATCGCCACAACTAAATAAAGTTATTAACCCCTAAACCTCTGGCCTTCCACATCACTACCACTAAATAAACCTATTGACCCCTAAACCGCCAGCCCCCCACATTGCAACAACCAAAATTAAACTATTAACCCCTACACCTACCCCTATACCTAACCCTAAACCTAACCCTAACCCTAACACCCCCTAACTTTAAGATAATTAAAATAGTTCTAAATTAAATTTACAATTATTAACTAAATAATACCAATTTAATACTAAATACATACTTACCTGTAAAATAAAACCTAAGCTAGTATAAGAAACGTGTAATTTCCTTTTAAAGAACACAACTGCAGATCACTAATAGTTTTTAATATGTTTGTTTGTTTCACTGTGATATATGAAAACCTCTATCATGGGAGTGGACTTCAGTATTATTCAGTGATGAATTTATGGATAAGTTAGAACAACCTTCTAAACTTGTTTATAATTTATTTTCACAGCAGATTATATGCAATAAATGCTGTTAGTTGTAACCAGCTGAGTTCATAATTGTTGTTCAGGATATACTAAAGATTACTATTAATGTACAGATGATGTTATTCCCAGTTTAACTGCATATTGGCATAAGATTAAACAGACTTTATTTTCATTCAGCACTCTTGGATTTTGTTGCTTTTGAAATAGCAGAGTTCTTTAGTATGACTTAATTATTACAGCAATTTGCAGGCATGCAAGTAACAACAAATTACCACAAAGAAAGTACCTTTAACCCCTTAATGACCACAGCACTTTTCCATTTTCTGTCCGTTTGGGACCAAGGCTATTTTTACATTTTTGCGGTGTTTGTGTTTAGCTGTAATTTTCTTCTTACTCATTTACTGTACCCACACATATTATATACCGTTTTTCTCGCCATTAAATGGACTTTCTAAAGATACCATTATTTTCATCATATCATATAATTTACTATAAAAAAATGATAAAATATGAGGAAAAATGGAAAAAAACACACTTTTTCTAACTTTGACCCCAAAATCTGTTACACATCTAAAACCACCAAAAAACACCCATGCTAAATAGTTTCTAAATTTTGTCCTGAGTTTAGAAATACCCAATGTTTACATGTTCTTTGCTTTTTTTGCAAGTTATAGGGCAATAAATACAAGTAGCACTTTGCTATTTCCAAACCATTTTTCTTCTAAAATTAGCGCTAGTTACATTAGAACACTAATATCTTTCAGGAATCCCTGAATATCCCTTGACATGTATATATTTTTTTTTAGTAGACATCCCAAAGTATTGATCTAGGCCAATTTTGGTACATTTCATACAACCATTTCACCGCCAAATGCGATCAAATACAAAAAATCGTTCACTTTTTCACAAATTTTTTCACAAACTTTCGGTTTCTCACTGAAATTATTTACAAACAGCTTGTGCAATTATGGCATAAATGGCTGTAAATTCTTCTCTGGGATCCCCTTTGTTCAGAAATAGCAGACATATATGGCTTTGGCGTTGCTTTTTGGTAATTAGAAGGCCGCTAAATGCCACTGCGCACCACAAGTGTATTATGCCCAGCAGTTAAGGGGTTAATTAGGGAGCTTTTAGGGAGCTTGTAGGGTTAATTTTAGCTTTAGTGTAGTGTAGTAGACAACCCCAAGTATTGATCTAGGCACATTTTGGTATATTTCATGCCACCATTTCACCGCCAAATGCGATCAAATTAAAAAAAAACGTAAAATTTTTCACAATTTTAGGTTTCTCACTGAAATCATTTACAAACAGCTTGTGCAATTATGGCACAAATGGTTGTAAATGCTTGTCTGGGATCCCCTTTGTTCAGAAATAGCAGACATATATGACTTTGGTGTTGCTTTCTGGTAATTAGAAGGCCGCTAAATGCTGCTGCGCCTCACACGTGTATTATGGCTAGCAGTGAAGGGGTTAATTAGGGAGTTTGTAGGGAGCTTGCAGGGTTAATTTTAGCTTTAGTGTAGAGATCAGCCTCCCATCTGACACATCCCACCCCCTGATCCTTCCCAAACAGCTCCCTTCCCTCCCCCACCCCACAATTGTCCCGCCATCTTAAGTACTGGCAGAAAGTCTGCCAGTACTAAAATAAAAGGGTTTTTTTTTTAAAAAAAAAATAATATTTTTTTTAGCATACTTACATATGCTACTGTGTAGGATCCCCCCCTTAGCCCCCAACCTCCCTGATCCCCCCCAAAACCACTCTCTAACCCTCCCCTCTGCCTTATTGGGGGCCATCTTGGGTACTGGCAGCTGTCTGCCAGTACCCAGTTTGCAATAAAAAGTGGTTTTTTGTTTATTTATTTTTTCTGTAGTGTAGCTTCCCCAACCCCCCTCCCCCCCCACAGACAAACCCCCACCACCTTGCTGATCGTATTTTTTTTTTTACATTTTTCACATTTTTTATTTTCAGCATTTTCTGTAGTGTAGCGGTTCCCACCCGCTCCCTCCCCGTGCACGCGCCCGCCCCCACCCTCCCGTGCACGCGCGCGCGCCCGTGCGCACCCCAGCCACCCCCGCCCACAATCCCGCCCCCCTTCACATAACCAGGGCCATCGATGGCCGCCACCTGCCTCCCGGTCCGGCTCCCACCCACCAACGCAGCAACCCACCGATCTCCGGTGCAGAGAGGGCCACAGAGTGGCTCATTCTGCACCAGATGGCTTAAAAAGGTTATTGCAGGATGCCTCCATATCGAGGCATCACTGCAATAACCGGAAAGCATCTGGAAGCGAGCAGGATCGCTTCCAGCTGCTTTCCACACTGAGGACGTGCAGGGTACGTTCTCAGGCGTTAACTGCCTTTTTTCTGTGGACGTACCCTGCACGTCCTCAGTCGTTAAGGGGTTAACTTGCCAGACGACGATGGAAGTGGTGCGGCGTTTGTCACTGCTATACTCCTTAATGTTACCATTTGAAACGGTAGCTACCATAAGTCTTTGTAAGGAGGAGTCAAGGGGAAAAACTGTTGTTAGTCTGAAAGATTACGTCACAACTGGAGATTGATAGAAACACAAACAAGTTCGTTATAAAGTCAGCTGGAATAAGGTACTTGATTGTTAGGTAACAGTTAAGCGCAACATAGTAGCAAAGAATGAATGGGATTAAATGAATACTTGCGTTTTTATTTCTGAGTCCATAAACTACCAACAGCTGAATGACAACGAGCAATGTTGTTACAATGTATCCAGGTGGTTTTCAAGGGATAAAGCTCTTGTGCGTGGCAAGACTTCAGTGAAACAAAAATGTTGCAATTAAGGAGACATAACTCCTGGCAGGATTCCATTATTTGAATTAGAATATCAGTTTAGGTCTAGAGGAGTAGCGCTGCTACTTTCAGATTACTAAGCGATGTGTGATAGTTAGTTGGCAGTTTTAACGGAGCAGTAACCAATCAGAAGACAGTCACAGAGGTTCTGACAGCTAGCTACAATATAACTAATAGTTATATTGTAGCTAGCTTAGGTTTTATTTTTATTTCACAGGTAAGTTTGTATTTATTTTAACTAGGTAGACTAGTTAGTAAATAGTTATTAACTATTTACTAACTACCTAGTTAAAATAAATACAAACTTACCTGTGAAATAGGCTACCTTCATTAAAACCTAACATTATAAAAAATGAAAAGATACTAAAATCACAAAAAATAAAAAACCTACCATTACAAAAATAAAAAAACCTACCATTACAAAAAAATTCATCATCATTCATCATCCAATAGAATGAGAGCTGCTTGAATCCTATTGGCTGATTTGAACAGCCAATAGGATTTTAGCACTTCTAATTCCTATTGGCTGATTCAAATTTTTCAGCCAAAAGGAATGCAAGGGACACCATCTTGGATCGTGTACCTTGCATTTAAGATTCAGTGTATGGCGGCGACTGTATGAAGAGGATGCTCCGCGCCAGATGTCTTCAGGATGGACCCACTGCGCGCCGCCGGGATCAAGATAGAAGATGCCGTCTGGATGAAGATTGAAGAGGCCATCTGGATAAAGACTTCTCGCTGGTTGGATGAGGACTTTGCACCTGGGATGAAGATTGAAGAGGCCATCTGGATGAAGAATTCTTGCCGCCTGGTTGAGGACTTCTCCGGTGGGATGAAGATCGTTTAAGCGGGACTTCAAAAACTGTAAATGGATCATCAGGGGTTAGTGTTAGGTTTTTTTAAGGGTTTTTTGGGTGGGCTTTTTTTTTAGATTACGGTTTGGGCAGCAAAAGAGATTTTAAGGGCAATGCCCATACAAATGCCCTTTTCAGGACAATGGGTAGCTTAGGTTTTTTTTAGATTTAGGTTTTATATTTTGGGGGGATGGTTGGGTGATGGGTTTTTTTTTTTTTTTTTTCATATTTATTTATTATTATCCAACAATGTACAACAACATAATTTGGGCAAATTTTTTTACATTGACATATCTCACAGGATGATTTAAACATAAAAAAAAAACAAAAGAGTACAACATATGCTTTTTCTAACCACATATTTAGCTTTAAAATTCCTTTTTGAAACTATAACTAACATAAGTCATTACAATAGGATGCAAAGAAACCTTTCCTGACCCAACTCAAGGTTACATTCTAGGCCACACGATTTCTTGACATTCATCTCTACAAATATAAAGGAATTAGTAACATACAAATACATATATTGAATATAGATTAGACCTCTCTACATCTTACAAAGATACATCCTGTATAAAGATAATTTGAAAACAGCTTTTTTTCCTTAGCCCAATTGTAAAATAAAATTAATGTCTAAATTCCTGGTAGTACTGATACTTAACTAAATAGATACCTAGGTTATATCCCTAGAGAAAAGATGCACTTGTTGGAAGGATTTTCTAATGAAATAACAAACACTTAACAATAAATAACAAAAAGCACATGAGACAAAAAACAAGAGTAAGGGAGAGGGAAAAAAAAAAAGAGAAAAAGGGGGGAAGTAAAAGAATGAAACCCCAGTGCCTCTCTCTTCACCCCTCCATCTCTCAATATATGGCAGTTAAAATAAATTTCAGAGGCTAACTTTCATACTGAGTGGGCAAAAAAGTTTCTATAAGTATCGGTAGAGCCCAGGGGAGCTAATATTCGCTTCTGTATAGAAGGTGAGTATAAATTAATTATCGGACTCCAATTCCTAACAAATACCTCGGCCCTATCTTTAAATTGTATTATGTGATTCAAACACAAGTTGTTGGAGCAACATGTTACGAAAGTGAGAGAATCTGGGAGGAAATCTGTCTTTCCACTTTTTCAATATCAGAATTCTAATTACCATAATTATTGTATTTAATATCCTGATATTTTTAGGTTTAACCCTAATTAGGATCGGATGTATCAAAAAGATTATATGATAGGCTTGTATTTTAAAACAGTCATGGAACTGTCGATTATACCAGTGGTTAACTTTGCCCCACAGTTGGTTTATTTTGGGGCAATAGAAAACCATATGAGTAAAGGCAATAAGGTACACACCAAGGTGTATAGAAAACCCATTTCTGGGAACACATTGCTTCACGCAAGAAGCAATCACCCCAGAAGGGTTTTCAGATCAGTCACAAAAGGACAGTTCATACGTCTTAGACGAAACTGTACCACACAAGAGGAATATGAGAAACAAGCATTAGATCTGGAAAATCGCTTATACCAGAGAGGATACAACAGAAAGGAGGTGTCCCTAACTAGGATGGACATAGCGAAGAGAGATCGGTCAGAGTTTTTAAAAACAGAAAAAACAACTAAACATGAAATCTCAAAGGGTGTCACTTTCATCACTGGGTACAGTAACCAATATCACCAGGTCTGTAACATCATACGGAAACATTTCCGTATGTTGTCAGCTGATGATGATCTCAAAGATATAGTCACTCAGGGATGCAGATATGCCTTCAAGAGAGGGAAAACTTTAGGAAACATTCTAGCTCCCACACAGCTACACTCCATGAGACCAGACCATTCATCGTGGTTAAGGTTTAAGGGAGTTTACAGATGTAGCTATATGTCATGCATAGCATGCAGCTATCTCCAAAGTGGAGAAGGCTTCTCGAGCACAGTAACAGGGGAGAGATTCAGTCACTATTCCTGCCTAAACTGTAGAGCCACTTATTTGGTATATTTGCTTACTTGTGTAGATTGTGGAGTCCAATATACAGGTCTCACTTCTAGAGAAACACGAGATAGAATCCGTGAACATGTAAATAATATTAAGGCAGGTAAACTGACTACTCCGTTGATACAGCATTTCAATTTGAAACATAATAAAAAAGCTGACACTTTAAGGTGGACCATTATTGAAAAAGTAACTTGCAAAACTAGAGGTGGAGATAGGGACAAGCTCTTGTCCAAAAGGGAAGCGTTCTGGATACACAGACTAAAAACAAGAATACCACAAGGTTTAAATTCGGAGTTTGATATCATCAACTTCTGGGAGTAGTTCTTGGTCTGTGTATTCAGAATGACCCTGAAAAATTGGTACGTTATCCCCGTATATATATATATATATGTTATATCAAATGATAATCTTTGTTTAACTATAAGAGCACTATGACAGCTTAAATCATTTCTCACCTTCTAACTATAGCATTTTCTAAGTGATCATAAACATAAGTAAGTAGTTATGATAATTTATACGGAATTTTCTTAAAAAGAACATTTATTCCTCATTGAGAAGGTTTATACCGCCTTGTTCTCAGAAATAGAGCAAGTGTATCAAAGTTCTAAGAAAAGTTTTTTCTGTAATGTAACAAATAAGAATATTTTGAGTATACTAATGCATTAGAATTTTTGATCTTTGATGTTAGCAATGATAATTTATAATTTTTTGTGATTAGTTAAACAGTATGTAACAATTGTTTCTATTTAGAACCGATGTATGTGAAACTGGACAAAATAGGTGTGTTCTGGATAACGCCCAGGATAAATGTTTTTATCCAATCACAATTGTGCACAAGGTATTTAAAGGTAGTTGAGATTAAGAGCTTTATGCTACGACTACGGCCCTATCGGCTGAAACGCGTCAGCAATAGCTCTTTGGGTGTCATCCACACACACCACCAAGCCCCCTTCTTTGTTGTCATAATAGTATACTTCCCTGGAGAAGTTTTTTGTGACCTACAATAAAGAAATTTTAAAAGAAGTACTTTGGTGCAGCTCATCACTTTGAAATTTGCTATTCGAGAAACGGAGCAAGTGACGTCACACGCCAAGTTACTGCAGGTTTCCGCGAGTGGAGCAACGGCCCAGGAGGAGAGCAGTGACCAAGCCGGAGGCACATGAAGGGACTCTGACGGAGTATACCCACGGCCTTAAGGTAAATCGGATTGTGAATGCACGCTCTCTGTGGACGGGCGAGTCTCCTCTTCAGCTGCGGCACCTGGCAGGGATCCTCAAGCGGGGTGAGTCTTTAACAAACACACTCTGTTCCTGTCTTCACTTAAAGGAACAGAAGTTATCTATTTCAAAACATAAAGACTGTGCAGTTGTTCAGGTGCTCACATGAAATTTGACTTTCTATATATCTGCCTTGAATTGGTAAATACGCTGAGAATCTAAAATCTACATCACCTATACAACAAATTTTTTGCCACGCTATAATTATATTTTTAAAGGATATAAGATTACAAATGTTTGATGGGAGTTTTTTTATTGAACAGTGCAAAATTGCTTTTAAGGAGAAGGGGGCTATAAATAAACTCTCTATCTCTGCAGACAAAATTTTGTTTGAACTGATCAACCAACCCATAGCTATTTTGGTTAAAGTCATCAAGTTGTAAAGTTTAATATCCAGCAAAGCCAGTCCACCATTTCTTTTTTTGGCAAAGTTTGGCAATTGAGATACGAGGCTTTCGTTCTTTCCATAAAAATTGTGAACATGCAGTATAGAATTTTTGAATTTCCTGGTTGGGAATGAATAATGGAAGATTTTGCAGTAAATAAAGTATCCGTGGAAAAATAATTATTTTAACTAAGTTAACTCGAGCCGAGAGAGAAAGAGGAAATGACAACCAATTTTTAAGATCTGAAATGGCTTTCTCAAAAACCGGTTTAAAATTTAAATTATACCACATCTTGGGATTCCTATGTAATATAATACCCAAATATTTGATATTGTCTGTATTTTTAAAAGGGTGATCAGTACAGCTTCCCTTATGTTTTTTTTTATCCATAAAAGTTAACTTTTTTGGAGATTTATCTTATACCCTGCAAATGAACTGAAAGTTGAAAGTAAATAAAGAATTTTTGGAATGGACTTTATCGAATCCTCTAAAAAACTTAGCAAATCATCAGCATAGAGAGAGATTTTGAACGCCATTGTGCCCACTCTCATCCCTACTAGTTCTGAATGGAGCCAAATTTCTAGAGGTTCGATTGCAATATTAAACAATAAAGGCGACAAAGGGCAGCCTTGTCGAGTGCCTCACCCTAACACAATTTTATTGGAAAGATTGCCATTTATCAAAAGTGCTGAGTATGGATTTTTATAGATCTTGGCTATGAAATCTAAGCAATGACCTTTAATACCAAAACTTTCTAAAGAATGTAGAAGGTTGTCCCATGATATGGAATCAAATGCCTTCTCGGCGTCTATAGAAAGTATAGCTAGATCATTATATAGCTTATATAATGGCTTTAGGAAAAATAGATCATGTCAAACTAATCTAATTAGATTCTACGAGGAAGTAAGTAAAAATATAGATAAAGGGGAATCAGTTGATGTGATATACTTAGATTTTGCAAAGGCATTTGATACAGTGCCACATGAGAGATTAATGCACAAAATTAAGGGACTGGGAATAGCTGAAAATGTTAGCTCATGGATAAATAACTGGATAAAAGATAGGGAGCAACGAGTAGCAGTAAATGGATCATACTCAGATTGGACAAAGGTAATCAGTGGCGTCCCCCAGGGATCAGTACTGGGCCCTGTTCTTTTTAATATTTTTATAAATGACTTGGAGCAAGGATTAAATAGCGACATCTCTATTTTTGCAGATGATACTAAGTTAAGTAAGGTCATTAGGTCAGAGCAGGATGAACTCTCTTTGCAAAGGGATTTGCTAAAATTAGAACTATGGGCAAGTAAATGGAAAATGAGATTTAATACGGAAAAATGTAAGGTTCTACATTTTGGAAGTAAAAATAAGCAGGCTATGTATTTTTTAAATGGGACAAGACTTAGCCAAACACAGGAGGAAAGGGATTTGGGAGTAGTAATAGATAACAAGCTAATGATGAGTGCACAATGCAGAGCAGCGGCTTCAAAGGCTAATAAGATACTAGCATGTATTAAAAGAGGCATTGATTCAAGGGAGGAAAGCATAATTCTGTCATTATATAAAGCCCTGGTAAGACCTCACCTTGAGTTTGGAGTGCAGTTCTGGGGACCGATTGCTAAAAAAGATATTGCAGAACTAGAAAAAGTTCAGAGAAGGGCCACAAAGCTAATAAGGGGATTGGAGAAATTAACCTATGAGGAGAGGCTAGCCAAACTGGGTCTGTTCTCTTTAGAAAAAAGGCGCTTGAGAGGTGACATGATTACTTTATATAAATATATTCAAGGCCCATATACAGAGATGGCAGAAGCTCTTTTTATTCCAAGAAAATTGGTTCTGACAAGAGGTCATAATTTAAGGTTGGAGGAAAGGAGATTTAATCTCCTGCAACGGAAACGTTTTTTCACTGTAAGAGCAATAAAATTGTGGAACTCATTACCAAAGGAGGTAGTGAATGCCAATACCATAGATACATTTAAAAATAGTCTGGATAATTTTCTGTATATAAACAAAATTCATGGATATGATTGCTAGTATTAAATGGGTCACATTTTAATGGGGTTATTTAAGCTTAACTGGAGCTTTTTGTAAGTATTTTAGATTTGTATAGGTTGAACTCGATGGACTTCAGTCTTTTTTCAACCTTATCTACTATGTAATAGTTATTAAATGGAGGAGAGTAATAGGTGAAATTTTTTTCATGTGGGTGTATGGTTCTCCAAACATCGTTTAAAGCTAAGTTTGAAATGGTCGCCCTGATCGATTTAATCACTGCATCAGACACACTAGTTAGTTAGTTATCATTTTTTGGAGTCAGATTTTGATTCCAAAAAAAATCTAACAATATTTCAACTTTCCGTAAGTTAGAGGTTACAGTACGTCTGTTGATAAAGCCCGTTTGATCCATATGGATTATATTAGGCAGAAATGTGTTCATTCTATTAGCTATGATAGATAAAAGAATTTTATAATCTGAGTTTAAGACAGATATAGGTCTATATGAAGCTGTGTAATCAGGGTCTTTACCTTTTTTATGGATAAGGGTTATATTAGCTGCTGAGAAAAGATTTGATATAGGGGAAGAAGTAATATAATAATTATTAAACATAGCCACTAATAAGTTACTTATCTCTTCCATAAGTATTTTATACAATTCTACCAGGATCCCATCTGGCCCTGCAGCTTTGTTCAATTTTGCATTTTTTATTGTTAACAGTATTTCTTCCTTAGTAATAGGTGCATTCAAGATTTCTACGTCTGAGAGGGAAAGTTGAGGGATGGTAATCTTATTCCAAAAAAAATCTTTGTTAGAATTGTCTATCGGTTGGGTGTTATATAGTTCTTAAAAATATTCAAAAAAAACTTTTCTAATATTATTATTGTCTGTATATCTCTGGTGTGCAACCTTAATAGCCGGAATGTAGTTTCTGCTTTTGTTATTTTTGGTAATTCTAGCCAAATATTTGGCTGAACTACCATAATGACCTCTAAAACGATTGGCCAATTTAATATCTTCCTCAAGACATTGCTGCTTAATATATATATCTCTTTTAATTCTGCACTGAGAATAATATATCCAATTGCTCTGGGAGGAATGAAGCTTATATTGATTAAAAGCATTTTTAACTTGGTTAGATAATTGTCTTTCACTCTGTAGAGATTTCTTTTTATAATGACATAAATAAGACTTAATTTGGCCTCTGAGTACAGCTTTAAAGGTTTCCCAGAATATTTCACTTTTATTGTAGTATGAAATATTGTTCCTGAAGAAATCTTGCCATTGTAATTTTAACCAATTTATACATTTGCTGTTATTACATAGATAATGAGGAAAAAAGAAACTAGAATTATGAGAGTTCTCTCTTTGATATAAATGGATACTCAGAGAAATTATCGCGTGATCCGAAATAATAATGTCATAAATTTGAGGAGATAGACCTAACTGAAGAAGCTGTTCTGAGACTAAGATATAATCAATCCTTGAGAATGTACAATGCGCTTTGGATTCACAAGAAAATGTTATGGTGTCAGGAAATTTGGTCCTCCAAATGTCATTAAGTTTAAGAGAAGAACAAAAAGTTTTAAAATATTTGCTAGCCTTCATATCTTGTTGTTTGCTCTGGGACATTCTATCAATATTCGGAGAGAATACCATATTAAAATCCCCACCTAAAATAAGTCTATCACTACAATGAGGATATAATTTGTTTTGGATTGTGTCCCAAAATCTGCGAGAAAACTGATTTGGACCATAAACATTGCATAAAATGAGTTCATATCCTCTAATCCGAATCTTCATAATGATAAATCTATTATCTGTATCACATTCAATACTAATAGTTTCAAATTCTAATTTCTTATTAAATAAGATAGCAACTCCACACTTTCGGCTCACATAGGTGGTTGCGATAACCCGTCCTACCCAACGTGATCTTAATTTAGAAAGTTCAGCCTCTTTAAGGTGGGTTTCTTGTAGAAATACAATGTCAGAGGAGTGTTTACCCAATAAAGATATAATTTGTTTACGTTTAATAGGGGATGTTATTCCCCCGACATTCCATGAAAGAATTTTAAGAGGTGCTGTCATGACAACTAAAAAACCTTAATCAAATAGGCCACGATAGGTAAGGTAAAGATATGTGTGAGGGTGAGGAAAAAAAAAAGGGGAGAGGGAGGCCACGGGGGAGAAAGAAGGGGAGAAAAAAAAAAACATTTTTAATAATAAGATCACATAACACAAGACAAGACTTAAAACAACCTGGATAGAACATCTGTCTAACCAGAGACACCGCATGGTTAGATAAGATCTGAGAATAATGGGAATATTATTATTTTAAAGTTTATCATGGATAAGGAAATCTCTAGCTTCTTTACTGTTATTAAGTGTGTTAATTCTGCCATTATTCTCCACAATTATTTTTGCTGGGTATATCATCCTTACTTTGTATCCTTTGTCTATCAATTTTGGGAAGAAGGGGGACATCTCCTTTCTTTTTATCTGGGTTTCATTCGAGAAATCTTGAAAGAGAAGTATTTTGCGATTATCTATCATGAGTGGCAAGTTTTTACGGTAATATTTAAAATACTCTAATTTATCTTGGAAATTTAGGACTTTAAATATAAGCATCCTATCTCGGCAAGGGCCCTCTTGATTAGATCTATTTGCTCCTACTCTATGTGCTCTTTCTATAGGAATGGGTAATTTTTCTTTAGGAAAACCTAACATTTGAGGGAGAAGCTGGGAAGTAAAATGGATTAGGTCATCATAAGCCGGTGTTTCGGGGAGGCCCACTAATCGAATATTATTGCGCCTATCGCGGTCTTCAATATCCTCAATTTTGGCTGTTAGAGTAAGTAATTTATTATCATGTTTGTTGACTACTTCTTCTTGACTATTAAGTTGATCCTTTATATTAGAGATCCTTTCCTTAGCCTCTGTTAGTCTAGAGGCAAACTGTTTTAGATCGGATGCTATTGCTGCAATTTCATTTGTAATGCCACCTAATTCCTTTTTAATTGAATCTAGCTGGGGGAAAAAAAATTCAGATAATTGCATCATTAATGCTGGATACTCCTGAGGAGTGGCTTGGGTTTCAGCGATGCTATCAAAGCTATTATCTAATATTTTGGACTTCTTATCTTTTGCTTTTGGCGGCATAATTGGTGATCGTGTGTTAGAATGAGTGAGAAATGTTTCCATACAGGAAAAAGAATACTTGTGTATATATATATATATATATATATATATATATATATATATATATAATATAAATAAATGGATGTAGTGATGTTCAAAAACTAAATAGCTTAGATAGATAGTGTAGTGAGGAGAAGAAAAAAAAAAAAAAAACCAAAAACTAAAGTGTTTAGTAAGTGTAGCGATTGAGCTCCTAATAAGTGCAATGGTGAAAATAGTGTAGTTAAGCATGTACTAGCAATATTATTATAAAGTGGAAAAAAATTACAATAAACTATCAGCAAATATCCAAAAGAATATGTCATCACTGATACTTGATGTCAAAAGGAAAAAGGGAGAGGAAAAAAAAAAAGAATTTGCTTTTCAAATTTTCATACACAGCACATTTAAAGAAGAGTTTATGATATCTTTACAGCACGTACAGATAAACCAATGTAAAGTTGTGTGGCTATAAGATCTGAGGGATTTCTCCTAAATATAAACTCTTTTTTCTGAATTACAGAATCTACTTACTTAAATATATATATATGTATATATATGCATGTAATCAATATAGCTTTTATGGCTCTTAAATTACAAAATAGCTAACCAACAGTAATTAGATAACCAATTTTAAGATACAAAGCATCATATCATCATAGCATATCATGTAAAACAGTTTAGGGGTCTAAGTAGTGAAACTTTATGATACTAGACTTAGTACCAAAATCCAAATCAGCTAACTTGACTTGTCTTTATCTTTACACACTTTGTATGGGGCCTTTTTACAGCCACAAGGTTTACAGAAAAAAAAAAAAAAGCTGGATAGCGTCTCTTTATGCCAACAGATTGACAACTGGATAGCGTCTCTTTTAACTTACCAAGTAGTTATATCTTAAACTTAATCACTGGACAGGGGCTCCAGAGGACAACGGGCTACATATACAGACCCTTATAGGTAAATATGCGCTCTTAAAGAATGAATAATATCTTTACTCTAAACATTATTTACATAAAAGAGAAAAGGGTTATTAGAATATCCAGACTTTGTATGTGATTTTTACTGCAACTAAATATAATTTCTTTCTGGTAGCAGGGTTTCTATAGAGGCCCTTAGTAGCTGGATACAGTCTCTATTCAGATAACAGGTTTTCACTAAGGCCCCTTTTTCCCTTTTACTTTCTCTTCCCTTTTCCCCTCTTTACTCCCTTCTTTTCCTTTTCTTCTTCTTTTCCCTCCTCTAGCCTTTTTTGGGGAACAGAGATTGCAACAAGATTTGCAGGAGAGTCTTTGAAGACTGGAAAACGTCTCTTTTATAGTTACTGATTTTCAGGAAAAAAAAAAAACTTTTTACCAGCTGTGTAGTGTCTTTTTTTAATTTCCATGATATTAAACTTGTATTTAGTAACTAAAGAGAGGGTTCCATACATCACTTTGTACTCAGAGCTTTGTTGATATATAGAGACCCTAAAAGGCAGGATAGCGTCTCTTTAACCAAATTTCTATAAATTTCTATAAATATATGAAATCCCCAGATAGATACCCTAAAACAATGGCAGATTTTAAAGTTTTTAAAGCCAGGCAAACGGGATAATCCGGCCCTTTAAGGGGATGACTGAGGCAAAAAAAAGAAGAAACCGAGAATGCAGAAAATTATGCTTATCCAGAGATTATTCTCCCATATGTCTCTAAGAAAATACAGGCTTTTTAATTCGGCCCAGATGCATAAGGATAGAAATGCAAGGATACCAGTACCTTCATTTTCAGGAACAATGAGGTCCTATGATCTGTGTCATCAGCCGAGAGGCTGGTAAGCTAGATTCCGGATCGCTCCAGAAACAGGACTCACCTGCCTCGATCGGTGTCTGTTACACTAGGTGGGCACTGCTGTTACCCTACTCCGTCTTCCCAGCACACTTGCTCCGTAAGGCTATGTTATTTCTCACCCTCAGATATTTCCGAACCGGTTCCTGTACATGAGCCGCATCC
This sequence comes from Bombina bombina, assembly GCF_027579735.1. NCBI lineage: Eukaryota > Metazoa > Chordata > Amphibia > Anura > Bombinatoridae > Bombina > Bombina bombina. Next base: position 1,034,080,620 of record NC_069500.1, read on the forward strand.
ACTGCTGCATCCGCAGCGTCCACTGCTGCTAAGATCTGTCTCAGTTCCTTCCTTAGATCCAAAAAACAGAGTAGTGGTGCGGCGTGTGCCAATACGCCCTTCGGCAAAGTGCAGACTTTTTCCCCGGAGCAAAGGACAGATGGCTCCAATGGCTCCAATGCCCTACAACAAGCTCACAGATGTAGAGTGCGAGCGGTAAGGGCTTCAGGATATGGGGCACGATGAACCAGCAGAGCTCGGTACACAGAAGCAGCTTGTTACCCGGGAACTGCTGCTCGCCTTCAATTCTCGCGCTTCACCTTAAGCTCCGCCCCAAACAAAAGTCACACCTGGGTGGTGGGTTTTACTGTTGGGGGGTCTTTGTATTTTCACAGGTAAAATAGCTTATATCTTTGGGGCAATGCCCCACAAAAGGCCCTTTTAAGAGCCATTGGCAGTTTTTTGTTTTTTTTGGTGGGCTTTTATATTTTGATAGGGCTAATAGATTAGGTGTAATTCTTTTTTATTTTTGATAATGTTGTTTGTTATTTTGCGTAATTTAGTGTTTGTTATTTTTTGTAATTTAGTCTTTTTTTTTGTAATTAGATACTTTGTAATTTTATAGTAGTGTTAGGATTTTTTTAATGTGTAGTTTAGTTCAATTTAATTGGTAGTTAGTTTAATTTTAGCTTAATAATTATATTACTTTAATTGTTAGTTTAAACTTAGATTATTTAATTTGACAGGTAAATTTTAATTTAATTTAAGCTAGGGAAATTGAAAATTTAAGATAAAATTAGGGGGCGTTAGGTTTAGGGGTTACTAGTTTAAATTAGTTTATTGCAATGTGGGGGGCTTTCGGTTTAGGGGTTAATAGTTTAAATTAGTATATTTTGTTGTGGGGGGCTTGTGGTTTAGGGGTTAATAGGTTTATTATAGTGACGGCTGAATTAGGGGTTAATAACTTTAGTATAGTGGGGGTGATGTGGGCGGACGGCAGATTAGGGGTTAATGATATTTAAATAGCGTTTGCGATGCGGGAGGGCGGCGGTTTAGGGGTTAATAAGTTTATTATAGTGGTGATGATGTCAGGGAGCGGCGGAATAGGGGTTAATATTTTTTTAAGGCGGCAGCGATATCGGGAGCGGCAGATTAGGGGTTAATAAATTTAATATAGTATTTGTGATGCGGGAGGGCCTCGGTTTAGGGGTTAATAGGTAGTTTATGGGTGTTTAGTTACTTTGTAGCAGTTTAGTTATGAGTTTTATGTAACAGATTTGTAGGGTAAAACTCATAACTACTGCTTTTAGATGGCGTTACGGATCTTGTCGTTTTAGGCTGTAACGCCGTTTTTTTAGCCAGGACGCAAAACCCGTAATCCCATTAAAAAACGTCATTTTTAAGAGTGCGGTACTGACGTTGCGTTACAGGCTAAAAGGCTTGTGGTACACCTATACCGACAAGACTTTTAATGGCTGCGGTGCTGTTTTAACGCTGAAATTACTATATTTTCAGCGTTAAAATACGAATGCACAACTCGTAATCTAGGTGATATTCTTTTTGTAGCAGTATGAATATATTTTTGACTGCTAAAAGTTCACATAGAAACAAACCCAAACCCTGTACCAGTGGAGTAAATACATCTTGCAATAATATACCAGCTGAAGGAGTTTTGAATATCCATAAAAAAACATATATAAAAGAGACATAATAAATCTATATTTTTTATTAAAAAAGGGTTATTATACATAGTTGTAGCTTGTATCAAATGTTAACAATGTACCTCACACTATCAATGAAAATGTCTATTATTCAGAATGTTTATGTGCTAAATTAAGAAATATAACAAGAATTTACAATGCTATTTTTTTATAAACAGGAACATATCCATCATTTAAGTTTATGAAAGAGCAGAACAAATATTTACTATACCACTCACTTAGATCAAGGAGTGTAGCCATCATTTACTATACCTCTTTTTTGTATGAAGGAATATGACTGGAATCTACAATTCCACTTTATGAAGTACAACAACCAAAATTGCACATCATATGGTACAAATTACTAATTTTCTATGGCTATATAGCAAACATTTGTATAAAATGCTCAGTGTTTTTTTTCAGGTGATATTAATTTATAACATAAAAACATAATTTATGTAAGAACGTACCTGATAAATTCATTTCTTTCATATTGGTCCATGAGCTAGTGACATATGGGATATACAATCCTACCAGGAGGGGCAAAGTTTCCCAAACCTCAAAATGCCTATAAATACACCCCTCACCACACCCACAATTCAGTTTAACGAATAGCCAAGCAGTGGGGTGATAAATAAAGGAGTAGAAAGCATCAACAAAGGAAATTTGGAAATAATTGTGCTTTAAACAAAAAATCATAACCACCATAAAAAGGGTGGGCCTCATGGACTCTTGTAAATATGAAAGAAATTAATTTATCAGGTAAGTTCTTACATAAATTATATTTTCTTTCATGTAATTGGCAAGAGTCCATGAGCTAGTTACATATGGGATATCAATACCCAAAATGTGGCTCTTCCACTCAAGAGTCACTAGAGAGGGAGGGAATAAAAATAAAAACAGCCATATTCCGCTGAAAAAATTAATCCACAACCCAAAAAAATAAGTTTATTTTCATTTTTGAAAGAAAAAAACTTAAATCAAAAGCAGACGAATCAAACTGAAACAGCTGCCTGAAGAACTTTTCTACCAAAAACTGCTTCCGAAGAAGCAAATACATCAAAACGGTAGAATTTAGTAAATGTATGCAGAGAGGACCAAGTTGCCGCTTTGCAAATCTGATCAACTGAAGCTTCATTCTTAAAAGCCCACGAAGTGGAGACCGATCTAGTAGAATGAGCTGTAATTCTCTGAGGCGGGCCTGACCCAACTCCAAATAAGCTTGATGAATCAAAAGTTTCAACCAAGAAGCCAAGGAAATAGCAGAAGCCTTCTGACCTTTCCTAGGGCCAGAAAATAAAACAAAAAGACTGGAGGTCTTCCTGAAATCTTTAGTAGCTTCCACATAATATTTCAAAGCTCTTAGCACATCCAAAGAATGTAAGGATCTCTCCAAAGAATTCTTAGGATTAGGACATAAGGAAGGGACAACAATGTCTCTACTAATGTTGTTAGAATTCACAACCTTCTGTAAAAATTGAAAAGAAGTCTGCAAAACTGCCTTATCCTGATGAAAAATCAGAAAAGGAGACTCACAAGAATGAGCAGATAACTCAGAAACTCTTCTAGCAGAAGAGATGGCCAAAAGAAACAACACTTTCCAAGAAAGTAGTTTAATGTCTAAAGAATGCATAGGTTCAAATGGAGGAGCCTGTAAAGCCTTCAGAACCAAATTAAGACTCCAAGGAGGAGATATTGACTTAATGACAGGCTTAATACGAATTAAAGCCTGTACAAAACAGTGTATATCAGGAAGTATAGCAATGTTTCTGTGAAATAAAACAGAAAGAGCGGAGATTTGTCCTTTCAAGGAACTTGCATACAAACCCTTATCCAAACCATCCTGAAGAAACTGTAAAATTCTAGGAATTCTAAAAGAATGCCAGAAGAATTTATGAGAAGAACACCATGAAATCTAAGTCTTCCAAACTCTATAATAAATCTTTCTAGAGACAGATTTACGAGCTTGTAACATAGTATTAATCACTGAGTCAGAGAAACCTCTATGACTTAGAACTAAGCGTTCAATTTCCATACCTTCAAATTTAATGATTTGAGATCCTGATGGAAAAACGGACCTTGAGATAGTAGGTCCAGCTGTAACGGAAGTGGCTAAGGCGGGCAACTGGACATCCGAACCAAATCCACATACCAAAACCTGTGTGGCCATGCTGGAGCCACCAGCAACACAAAAGACTGTTCCATGATGATTTTGGAGATCACTCTTGGAAGGAGAACAAGAGGCGGGAAGATGTAAGCAGGATGATAACACCAAGGAAGTGTCAGCCCATCCACTGCTTCCGCCTGAACATTCCTGGATCTGGACAGGTATCTGGGAAGTTTCTTGTTTAGATGAGAGGCCATGAGATCTATCTCTGGAAGACCCCACATCTGAACAATCTGAGAAAACACATCTGGATGGAGAGACCACTCCCCTGAATGTAAAGTCTGGTGGCTGAGATAATCCGCCTCCCAATTGTCTACACCTGGGATATGCACTGCAGAGATTAGACAAGAGCTGGATTTCGCCCAAGCAAGTATCCGAGATACTTACAAATGAATGGTTCTCTCTTTAGCAGAGGGCAGAACTGAAGAGCCCTGAGAATTGCATGGAGTTCTAAAATATTTATTGGTAATCTCGCCTCTTGAGATTTCCAAACCCCTTGTGCTGTCAGAGATCCCCAAACAGCTCCCCAGCCTGAAAGACTCGCATCTGTTGAGATCACAGTCCAGGTTGGCCGAACAAAAGAAGCCCCTTGAACCAAACGATGGTGATCTATCCACCATGTCAGAGAGTGTCGTACATTGGGATTCAAGGATATTAATTGTGATATCTTTGTATAATCCCTGCACCATTGATTCAGCATACAAAGCTGTAGAGGTCTCATGTGAAAACGAGCAAAGGGGATCGCGTCCGATGCTGCAGTCATGAGACCTAAAACTTCCATGCACATAGCCACTGAAGGGAATGACTGAGACTGAAGGTGCCGGCATGCTGCGACTAATTTTAAACGTCTCTTGTCTGTTAGAGACAGAGTCATGGACACTGAATCCATCTGGAAGCCTAAAAAGGTGACCCTTGTCTGAGGAATCAAGAAACTTTTTGGTAAATTGATCCTCCAACCATGGTTCCGAAGAAACAACACTAGTTGATTCGTGTGAGATTCTGCAGTACGTAAAGACTGAGCTAGTACCAAGATATCGTCCAAATAAGGAAACACCACAATACCCTGTTCTCTGATTACAGATAGTAGGGCACCCAGAACCTTTGAAAAGATTCTTGGAGCTGTTGCTAGGCCAAATGGAAGAGCAACAAATTGGTAATGCTTGTCTAGAAAAGAGAATATAAGAAACTGATAGTGTTCTGGATGAATCGGGATATGAAGGTATGCATCCTGCAAGTCTATTGTGGACATATAATGTCCTCACTGAACAAAAGGCAGAATAGTCCTTATAGTCACCATCTTGAAAGTTGGTACTCTTACATAACGATTCAAAATTTTCAGATCCAGAACTGGTCTGAATAAATTTTCTTTCTTTGGTACAATGAATAGGTTTGAATAAAACCTCAAACCTTGTTCCTGAGGAGGAACTGTCATGATTACCCCTGAAGATTCCAGGTCTGAAACACACTTCAGAAAAGCCTGAGCTTTTACTGGATTTACAGGGATACGTGAGAGAAAAAATCTTCTCACAGGAGGTCTTACTCTGAATCCTATTCGATACCCTTGAGAGACAATGCTCTGAATCCACTGATTTTGGACAGATTTTATCCAAAAATCCTTGAAAAACCTTAATCTGCCCCCTACCAGCTGAGCTGGAATGAGGGCCGCACCTTCATGCGGACTTAGGGGCTGACTTTGGTTTCCTAAATGGCTTGGATTTATTCCAATTTGAGGAAGACTTCCAATTCGAAGCAGATTCCTTGAGGGGAGGATTGAGTTTTTGTTCCTTATTCTGACGAAAGGAACGAAAACGGTTAGAAGCCTTAGATTTACCCTTAGGTTTTTTATCCTGAGGCAGAAAAACTCCTTTTCCCCCAGTGATAGTTGAAATAATAGAATCCAACTGAGAACCAAATAAATTATTACCTTGGAAAGAAAGAGATAGTAATCTAGATTTAGATGTCATATCAGCATTCCAAGATTTAAGCCACAAAGCTCTTCTAGCTAATACAGCTAAAGACATGGATCTAACATTTTTGATAATATCAAAAATGGCATCACAATTAAAATGATTAGCATCTTGCAGTAAGCGAATAATGCTAGATATGTCAGAATCCAATTCTTGTTGCGCTAAATTCTCCAACCAGAAAGTTGATGCAGCCACAACATCAGCCAAAGAAATAGCAGGTCTGAGAAGATGGCCTGAATATAAATAGGCCTTCCTTAGATAAGATTCAAGCTTCCTATCTAAAGGATCCTTAAAGGAAGTACTATCTTCCATAGGAATAGTGGTACGTTTAGCAAGAGTAGAAATAGCCCCATCAACTTTGAGAATTTTTTCCTAAAACTCTATAGATTTTGCTGGTAAAGGAAACAATTTCTTAAACCTTGAAGAAGGAATAAAAGAAGTACCTGGCTTATTCCATTCCCTAGAAATCATATCAGAAATAGCTTCAGGAATAAGAAAAACACCTGGAGAAACCACAGGAGGTTTAAAAACAGCATTTAAACGTTTATTAGACTGAACGTCAATAGGACTGGTTACCTCAATATCCAAAGTAATTAACACTTCTTTTAATAAAGAAAGCATATACTCTATTTTAAATAAATAAGTAGATTTGTCAGTGTCAATGTCTGAGGAAGGATCTTCTGTCTCAGATAGATCCTCATCAGAAGAGGATAAATTATTATGTTGTTGGTCATTTGAAATTTCATCAGCTAAATGAGAAGTTTTAAAAGACCTTTTACGTTTATTAGACGGTGGAAATGCAGACAAAGCCTTCACAATAGAATCAGAAACAAATTCTTTCAAATTTACAGGTATATCATGCACATTAGAAGTTGAAGGAACTGCAACTGGCAATGTACTATTACTGATGGAAACACTATCTGCATGTAAAAGTTTATCATGACAACTATTACAAATGACATTCGGTCAAATAATTTCTACAATTTTACAACAAATGCACTTAGCTTTGGTAGAACCGATGTCAGGCAGCAATGTTCCAGCAGAAACTTCTGAGACAGGATCAGATTGGGACATCTTGCACAATGTAAGAGAAAAAACAACATATAAAGCAAAATGATCTATTTCCTTATATGGCAATTTCAGGAATGGGAAAAAATGCAATAGCATAGGCCTCTGATAGAAAAAAAAAGCAACAGGCAAACATACAAGGAGTATTGAAATAATGAAAAAGTTTGGCGCAAGTATGATGCACAACCTAACGTAAACTTTTTAGGAGCCAAAAATAACCTCACTAATGACGCCGCCGTGTGAAAGGTCTCTGCGTCACGTATGACGCCGGAAATGACGAAGTTGCATCATAAACTTATTTTTTCGCGCCAAGAATGACACAATAAAGTTTAGCATTTGACGCACCCGCGGGCCTAATACCCGCAATTACAAGAAGTAGTCAATTGAAAAAAAGACTAAACCCCAGGTAAGAAATACATTTTTTAAAATGTTTAAATTCCCCAAATATGAAACTGACAGTCTGCAGAAGGAAATTCATGAACCTGACTCATGGCAAACAACCATTTTAACCTACCGCATACAAACTCTCACTCTCACATGCCCACTTTAATTTTCAAAATGTATTAAACTTTTTGTTGCACAACTAAGTGATTGCTGGCTTTGCACAAAGGGCTAGATTTATTAAGCCCCTACGGCAGCAAGTTCTCTCAAGAACTTGCTCGCCGGGATTTATCAAGCAGCGGTCACCAGACTGCTGCTTCCCTAACATCTACGCCACCTCTATTGTGGCGAAATTCAATCTCCTCGGTCGAGTCCGACTGAGGAGATTGACAGCTCCTACCCGCGCGTGATTGGCTGTGCGCGGGCAGGGGGCGGGATTGCACGCGAGTGCAAAATTGCGCTCGTGTGCAATGTTAATTACCTGCGGGTAATTTCGCCCCGCCATAGGCGAGCTGAGGCATACAGGGGTGAGTATACGCGCCCCTGTACGCCTCAGCGTTGATAAATCTAGCCCTTAGTATATAAGTTTCATTGTACGTTCCAGTTGTTTACTGAGTCTGTTTGTTCTGAAACTGCACTTTTTTTATAGTTATACTATTTAAAAAAAAACTTTTGCCGGTAGCAGCCATTTCTTTTTAATAAATAAAAATGCAGATAAATAATCCCATTAAGAAGGGCAATAAGAACATCAGTGGCAGTCCTCACAAAGCCACGCCAGCACTTGCAATGGTGTGACCCTCTGCCACTTCCGCCACCATTCCGGCAGTACTGTTAGTGAGTCAGAAGGGGATGGCAAGTTGGTTCACTGGCTGGGACCAGCAAGGGTGGCGGTGGTACCCCACTACTCAAAAAACTGGCTTCCTTTAGTGAATCTCAACCACAGCCACCAGCTGAGAACACTAGTGGAACAACCCTGTTTCGATTGTTTGGGTCACGACCTTCGGCAATTGTTACATGAAAATTATTTGTGACTGAAGCACTTAAAAAAGTAGGAGCACAAGTACTTACAGCTTTGCTACTGTGCCAAAACCACCGGATATGTCCATAGCCTCCTCCAGTTATTCCACAAATCTGAGCCTCTGAGCACTCTGCAATAAGTTAAAGTGAAGGTTAACTTTGATTGTTACTAAAGAAATTTTGTGTTTATCTCAAAACATAAATGGCAGTTTAATTCATCAATACTTTTACTTCTACATCATTCCTTAGAAATATCAATTGTTTCTTTGTAATTTCGCTATCTGTAAATCAACCCTGTTTTGTTTTGTTAAAGTATGATCACGTTGTTTCGCTAGCCAACTGACTTTTTGGCCTTTAGGCAGCCGTCACTTGACGTCAGCAGTTACTCTGACAATATGCGCATGCGTCAGTATTCTCTATTTACATCGGCAAAGCGAGCGCGGCCCCATTTCGCGCATGCGCACTGCAATTATTATTTATGTACTGTTAGGTAACAGCAGTTCCACGACAAGCTGCAACAGTATACAATCGGCTTCTTTAATGGCATTATCTGATTTACCCCACACTAGATCTTATTACTTCATTTGTGCAAGAAACGTCACACTTTGATCACGACACATTATAAATAATGAAAAAACACAGCTAATAGTATAAAACATAGTATTGAATGGATATTGTTATTCATTCAATACTATGTTCCGGACAAATAACGCATGCGCTGAAATCGGCAATGAACTTGTTTAACGCATACGCATTGATGAGAGTCGGAGAAAGCTGCGCATGCGCAGTTTTGGATAGTCACTGTGCACGAACCTACTATACACGTATAGAGCGGGTGGGACCGCTCTATACGTCACTGGATCAAAAAACAGGAAATAACTAATGGGAGGAGAATAGAAGGGAACGGTAAGCAAAAAAGACAGTATAAAATAATAAAAATAAAAAGTAATTGCAAAATATTAATATAGCGACTAGATATTTAATATGCAAGTGTAATAATGAAATATGAAGGCTCTAACTTAACCTTCACTTTAAAAATCGCCCTTTCACTTCCCTCAGTCCCTCTGAGAATGCTGGTTGGTTAGAAAATGTCACAGGCTTCTAGTGTCAGGCTGAGAGAAACTGTCAATCTATTCTGCTGCTCCTTCCTGGTTTGTATTCATTGGATAATGCCTGCTTGCATCATAAAAACAGCAACACCAACGGAAAACAAAAGAAAGAATTTTAAAAGAAAATAAAGCACTTTGATTTGCTTTTATTTTCTTGTCGTTTAAGTTTTTGGTAAAGCAAAGAAAATTTTTTGTAGCAGTATGAATATATATATATCTATATATGACCAAACCAAAGCCTGTACCAGTAGATTAAATACATCTTGTAATAATATGCCGGCTGAAGGAGTTTTGAATATCCATAGAAAAACATAAATAAAAGAAACATAATAAATGTATATTTTTTAATTAAAAAAGGGTTATTATACATAGTTGTAGCTTGAATAACCTGTTAACAATGCATCTATCTTACAAAATCAATGACAATATCTATTACTCAGAATGTCATTGTGTTAAATTAAGAAATATAACAAAAATGTAGAATGGTATTTTTTTTATAAACAGGAACATATCCATCTTTTGTTAAGTTTATGAAAGAGAAGGACACATATTTACCATACCACTCACTTAGATCAAGGAGTGTAGCCATTATTTACTAAACCTCTTTTTTGTATGAAGGAATATGACTAGAATCATCAATTCCACTTTATGGAGAAGTATAACAACCAAAATTGCACATCATATGATACTATATTACTAAGGTTTTATGGCTATATAGCAAAGATTTGTATTAAATGCTCAATGTTTTTTTCAGGTGATATTAATTTATAACATAAAATAGTATCATTCAATGGGGCCTATTTATCAAAGGTCTTGCGGACCTGATCCGACAGTGTGGATCAGGTCCGCAAGACCTCGGTAAATGCGGAGAGCAATACGCTCTCCGCATTTAACATTGTACCAGCAGCTCACAAGAGCTGCTGGTGCAACGCCGCCCCCTGCTGACTCGCGGTCCATCGGCCACCAGCAGGGAGGTGTCAATCAACCCAATTGTACTCGATCGGGTTTATTTCCGGCGATTCCTGTCCGCCTCATCAGAGCAGGCGGACAGGGTTATGGAGCAGCGGTCTTTAGACCGCTGCCTCATAATTGGTGTTTCTGGCGAGTTTGAAGACTCGCCAGAAACACGGGCCCACAAGCTCCATTCGGAGCTTGATATATGGGCCCCAATATCTAGTTAACTTACAACAAGGTGAACAGATCAACAGTGGCATCTTTTGCAAATCTGTTTTGCACCCAAACCTATAAAAAAGTGATTTAGTTTGCATCAAGTTTACTGCAAAGACCATCAAACAAATTAAACGTAACTCCAAAATGAAAAATACAAAAAAAGAGCACAGCAAACTATCTAAAAGTGCTCATTTATATTTTCTTTTGACTTTTTCCATTAGAAAGAATCAGAATACACTGTATGCAGCACATATGCCTTATGTTATACATATTACTGAGTGGGAAAAGTCTACACCTGGAGTAAATGGACTTTGTATTTTACAGCAGTGCACCAGATAAGATGAATATTAGAAACAAATTGTGGGGTTTTATTAATATCTGATACTTAGTAGTTGCCCCATGCAAAGTAAGAGATTAAAAATAAAGAGGTGTGTCCATGGAGCTCTGTGTGATGCAAATTAAGCAAGAGGTGTCTGTTTAAACATTGTGGGCTAGATAACATGTTGTGCGCAAACTGTTGCACACAAGCTATATCGTGTTTTTGCAAGTAATGGTAATAACGCACGTATTATATTGAAAAGTAAAGACGATCGTAAGAGTGCAATCACATTTTACGCTCATCAGGTTAGCATGACTGAAATGCATACAGAGAGAAGTGCTCTACCAGGAATGAACAACATCTCAATAGCTTGTTCCATGGCGATTTACCATCCAGGAGAAGCCTCTTTTAGCCCAGTTCTGCTTTTCACAAAGGAAAACTTTCCTGAAGTATATCAGTCTGATCCTGCCAAGTGAAGTCAGTCCAGCCCCAAAATACCAGTCAATTTTCCTTTGAACAACAAACATGACAACCCCAGATGATTGTTTCGGCTTCCTATAGGCCTTGTCAGTGGGGTGCAGCCATATTCCTCTAAGCTCCACTGGGCAAGGAGTTCATGTCTGGTTCCCCTATCACCCTTAGGGAGACCTCCCCAGGGTCATTCAAATGCATACAGAGAGAAGTGCTCTACCAGGAATGAACAACAGCTCAATAGCTTTATCTAAACACTATAGGAAAGTTCTACTCTGGGAAAAGCAATACTGGGCTAAAAATAAACTGCACCCAGGTGGTAAATAACCATAGAACAGGCTGGTTGTGTGTTCCTGTGAGTGTGCTTCTCTCTGTGTGTATTTAGCATGACTGAAACCCTCACGTAAAGGGTAGTGTGTTAAAAAAGTTGCACTAAACACAGCATAAATACATTATAAATGACAGATACACTCAAAAAAGTTAGTCATATAAATAGTAAAAAATGTTAAAAGGTTAAAAGGTATATGGCATATCACAAGTTGTTTGACTGAAAAGGCTATATTGTATATATACATACATATACATGTCTAAATATTTGGCGGCGCTATACAAATAAATGATAATATATATATATATATATATATATATATATACTGTATATATATATATATATATATATATTTCCATGTAAGGTCAGCACTCTAGCATAACTTCTTAGAGCCTGAGTCATAGATGAGTACAGGTATACAAAATACTCTTATCTCCTTTTCATAGCTTTTTCAAAACATTTATTGGTTCCAATGTTTTGGCCCCAACCTGGACCTTTGTCAAGGTAACATACAATGCAAACTAACACAATACTTATACCCTGTTAAACCACTCCCCCACTCACTCAGGTGATGCTCTATGACTCTTTGATTCTCTGATTCTCTTAAGGTAGACTCAAAATGATGCTCACTTAGCTGCTCATTGAATGTTTCTAATTCTCTACCTTTAAAAATTACATTTTAATACATTAGTACACTACAGGCACACAAGCATCACTAGAAAAAATTGTTAAGCTTAAAGGGTAATAAACATATTTACAAGTAACTACTAATTATTCATAAATAATTTACAAACTATTAACTATATACCCTTCATTAGTGGTACAAGAGTCCAAGAATCATGTTTAATCATATCATCAGATTAAATTCAATTTGTAGCCTATAAAAAAACAAGATAAAGACAGGTATATATTCAAGCCCCTGGGATGGACTGTGTCTAGCTCAGAGATCTATCTGGCCTCTTTTTGTAATAGATTTGTCTTTCTATCTCCCCCTCTTTTCAGAGGTAGTATCTGATCTATAGGACAACAACTGAGACTAGACACTGAATGGCCCTTTTCCAGAAAGTGTTTAGCTACTGGCTGGTCGGACTCCCCTTTGTCCAAAATCTGTCTGATGCTAGATCTGTGTACTGTCATTCTTTCCTTTAGCATACATTCCGTCTTTCCGATATACATGTCCCCACATTGGCACTTGATCATATAGACCACGTATTTAGACTCACAATTTAATGGCTGTCTTATGTCACATTTCCTACCAGTGTGGCTATGTGTGAATGTATTGCCTAGGATTACATTTTCACATGTTGTGCACCCATGACACTTATATACACTTGGTTTTCTCATCAGAAAATGTTTAATAGGTTTTTCATACTTTTCAGTGGGGTCTGCCTGTAATAGCATATCCTTCAAGGAATGTCCCCTTCTGTAGGAGAATATTGGGAGTTCTTTAGTAAAAGATTTTAATCTCTCATCCCCTTGCAGGATTTTTCAATTACCTTGGATAGCTTTCGGTAGTTTCCAGCTATCTACTGTGTAGTCAGTGACAATAAATAGTCTGTCCTTGTTCTTTTTATTTTTCACTCCTTTTTGTTCTCTTGCTGTTGTTGCCTGCATGTTACTATTATTATTATTATTATTATTATTATTATTATTATTATCAGTTATTTGTAGAGAACCAACAGATTCTGCAGCACTTTACTATCTTGTAAGATGTTTACTGGGTATCCCCTCTTTGAGAATCTTTCACCCATTTCATCCACAGCCTTTTCTACTTCCTCTGATTTGGAGGTAAGTCTAATGGCTCTCAACATTTGAGCCTTTGGCAGAGATTTAAGTAGATGTCTTGGGCGAAAGCTCTCATATCATACCAGGGTGTTCCTATCCATGGTTTTTATATACACACTTGCCTCTATCCTGTCATTATCTTTAAATAGTTCTATATCTAAGAATTCTATTTTCTCTTTGTCCCATTTAGGGACAAATCTGATGGGGCCCTGAATCTTATTAATTTCATCCAAAAACTTAATTAGAGTACTTTCACCACTATACCAGAGGAAAAACACATTGTCTATGAACCTCCTATAGTTCCTACCTTATTGTAAAAATAATAGTCACAATATTTCTCTGTTCATATGAATGTATAAAAATATGGCCATACCCATGCATTGTAAAAAACATTCTATTCAAATTTGAAATAATTTTTATGTAATATGAAATGTAGTAGTAAAGTTAGGTCTTCTACAGGTAGCCCTATAGAGCCTGTGTTTTCCTGTAGCAACTTTCTAACTGCCTCAATCCCCTCCTCATGAGGGATGCAGGTGTAAATATTTGAAACATCCATTGTGACAAACAGCATATTATTCCCACAAGATTCTATTTCTTTCAATGTCTCTAGGAAGTGATCAGAGTCTCTTATACTGTATATGAGGGTATTTGTTTCACCCGGGGGGTTGATAAGAGACTTGTGGATCTTTGGGAGTATATAGAAAACTGGGGTCTTGGGGTATTCAGAGTACATAAAATGTATCTCTCCCTCAGAGATCCAGCAATTCTGCATCCCCATCAACAGGATATTATCCAGCTCCTTCTTGTATTCCAAGGTGAGATTTCTGTTTTATTTAATATAGTTTTGGCTGTTGTTCAATTGTCTTAATACCTCTCCCTGATAATTCTTATAGTCCATTAAGACAATACTTCCACCCTTGTCAGCAGGCTTCAAATTGATATCCTTATTATTTTTAAGATCTTTGAGTGCATCCCATTCCCTGCTTTCAAAATTGGGTTTATTATGGGAGATAGTTTTATCTAGAATTCCTATATCCTTTTCCACAAGTTTTTGGAAGCTAGTTATATGGGGGTTACGGGTATTAGGGTTGAATTTGCTCACATCTCTTTACTCTTTAAACGTCTCTAAGCCTCAAACTGCGACCAAATTTATAAAGATCTACTTTAGTATGAAACATGTTCCCTTTAATCTTAGGGAAAAAAAGTTCAATCCCCTTTCTAATACACCTTCCTTTCTGGTGTTAAACAATGTTTTGAAAGGTTGAAAATTACCTTTTCTTCTGGTTGACGGCACCTCCGGTTTTGCTCTGCGTTATTTGTGCCCTTTCTCCAGCTCCCCCTCCGTGTGCAACAAGGTCGTCTATTGTCAGCCTTTCTCCCTGTTCCAAAAACACCCGGTCTCTGGGTTGTTCCTGTTTGCCTCCGGATGATGCCAAATCAAGCATTGCTCCCACTGGGCGTCGCATTCTCTGCACGTCATGCTTGCGCCTCCTACCTTGTAAGGATACTCCAAATTGCCAAGGATAGATCAGATTTAGGCGTTAGTCTTCCGCGATCCTCCTGCATTTTATCCTCTTGTAAGATGCCAAGTCCTCCTTGTATTTCTGGACCTGCTCGTCCAACTTTGTGATCCAGTCCTCTGTTTTGTCTGAGGTAAGTACCGGTCTGTGTTCTTCCTTAAATTTTGTTCTCTCCTGCTCAATAAGGTTAAGGGTATGTCTCAGCTCCTCTATCACCCAGAGTATGAGATCTAGGGAACACCTGTTGACTATTCGGCACTAACGCCAACAAAACTCAGGATTGATATGTCTTATTGTAGGTGTATTTTTTATCCTGAATCCTTTAATCCTGAATCCTATTGTTTAACCTTTTGATCTTTTGTTCAAAAAGTATACAAAAAACATCTCCTCTCATGGTAATCAAACAATTGCAAACACAACACAGATTTATCCAAAAAATGTATAAATACAAATCTTTGTTAAATATATGTGTACCGCCCATTAGTCAATACTTTGTGCTACCTCTCTTTCCCAAGATAAAAGCTCTGTGTCTTCTCCTATAATGCCTGATGAGGTTAGAGAATACATGGCAAGGGATCTGAGATCATTCCTCCATACAAAATCTCTAGACCCTTCAAATTTTGAGGTTAAGGCTGGTGGACTCTCCTCTTCAGTTCACCCCACAGGTTTTCTATGGGGTTCAAGTCAGGGGATTAGAATAGCCATAGCAAGACACTGATTTTGTGGTCAGTAAATTATTTCTGTCTGGATTTTAAAATATGTTTTGGATTATTTATTAACCACGACCCATTTTAAGCTTTCTGTCAGAGACATTCATGATCCCATGTATCCTAACAAAATGTTTAGGTTTATTTGCCTGAAAGCACATAAATATGTGCCAAAGAAAATTGCTGTACCTTTCTTTTTAATATTTTAAAATGCGAAAACGTAATATAATAACTTTTGCATACTATTACCTCATTCATCTTTATTGTATCTACAGGCACAACACACACATAACAGATTAAAAATACTTAACCTATTTGTGTAAAAAAGAATTGTCCAATATTGTCCAAAGACTTAAGGTGCTTAATGAATTATTATTCTCACCGCATCGAGGAGCCGCTATTATAAAATATCAGATCCAATTTCTATCTGTGACTAAGCTCCTTCTATAGCGGGAGCTATTATTAACATTTATACTAGCTTTGTCTATCAGTTTTTTTTTACCATCAAACACAAGAGTAAGCAGTTAAAAAAGAGGAGACAGGGCTCCAAACATATGTACCCCTGACACTCGTTTCACTAACGCTTCTTCTGAAGCTCACTGTGTGTTATACTCACATTGTCAGACAGATATCAGAGCGATCATAACTAACTGAGTCACAATACATAGGTGCATAAGATGACGCTCCCAGATTCATTGCTATACTTAGTTCGCTATGTTTATGTCCCACCTTAATCTTATACTTATTGTATTTTATTTTATTCTATTTTGACATTGATGTATCAAATCTATTGTATGTGCATTTATCACTCAGTAATTATAGCCACTGTTTGTTTACTATTGTTGCCATGACAACTGATGTTATTTTTCTTATGAGGGGGAGGGGTTTTCATTTGTTTGCTGTGTGTATATTGTTGGGAAGTTTTTGTCCCCGAAATGACACATTAAAGTATTTTCTAGAAAAAGGACCTGTTATGCAAAGTCTGTTATGTTTATATGGACATATACTTTGCCTGAACCCTGGCAGTTGATGTTTATTAAGTGAGAGTGCACTTCTGTGAAACCTTTGTTGCGTGTGTGTGTATATATATATATATATATATATATATATATATAAGATTCTAATACAGGTTTTTAGTGGCTTTTAAAAAGAATATCACAATGAGGGAAAATAAACATACTGATTTAGTAACATTGATAGAATAAAAACTTCAGTATACTCAAATGATTTTTAAACATAGTTCACGTTTTAAGAGAAAAAAATTAATATTTTTTTTTTCTCACTCTTTTTACCACTCTGAATGAAGAATATTCCGCCAATAGCTCATCCTATTTAATTTACTATTTCATGATCCCTTTATTTATTTCTTCTTCTCCCACTGACATTTTCCATGGTCAATTGACCTCTGATTGCAAATCACTGTTGTTATTTGTTTGTTTTTAAGTTAGTATTATACTCACTAGTAGTTTTCACTTAATCACTTCAGGGATCAGCACTGCCCACTTTTGTGTTCTTTGTTTCTTTGTCCTATTGGCTGTTGTTCTCCATATAACCTCTCCACAGGTAACACTATCTGATCTCTGATGAAGCGCATGTGAGCATGCGCGAAACGCGTCAGATCTAGCACCCCTTGCACACCTGTGATAGTGCTACTCACCTTGTGTATTCAATAAAACCCCTTGGCATCAAGTTCCCGGTTCCTCGTTTTTCCTTTTGTGTATCCTATATATATATATATATATATATATATATATATATATATATATATATATATATATATATATATATATATATATATATATACTGTATATATATTTATAAACACACACCTGCAGAAAAAAGTATAGAAAGACAATTATTAAAAAAATTTTTTTGCTGTTTTCTCACAGTAGTTAATAACTTTAATGCATTTTATGTTATGAAATTTATGCGATATATTGCAAAGAGCTAAGTAACTATTTGACAAGACTTATTCTTAAGGAAAGCACTAACTTTAGAAACCTAAAAAAATGCCTCAGTAGGTGGAAGTCATAAGATAATGTATATGTGTGTTTAAAGTTAAAAATAATCAAACAACTTCATAGATGAAATGACATACTCTAATTTATTGCATATGTAGTTTAATTGAAATTAATTGTTCTGTAAATTAACTAACAATAGATATTTGCTACTGTGACTTCTTTTCTTTTTTTTTTAAATGTGTCTGGTTTAAAATATATTTTAAATTTAAAGAATAAGAAAAGAGGAAAATATAATATTTTTAATGATAAACAATAACACAGTGAACATGCGTGGGAGAAAATGACCATTTTGGATAATTTAATATGGTTTTATCAGTTCGCCACTCACCTCAGCAAAAACTCGCCGAAATGGGAAGAAATCTTGCCAAACCTGTGAAGACTTTTTAAGTATTATTTTGTAATGTACATGTCCCTCACATCCAAAATTTAAATTTAAGATTAAATTAAATGACTAATCATTTTATTTTACCAGCAGGCAGCTATAGATCAAAAAGTCTTAGTCAAAAAAGATATTTATCCTGCTTCTAATATACAAGGTAGAGAAAGATATACCCAATTAGCACAGATCATAATATTAAGCACACTGATTTCCCACTGTTCGTGGGGCACACTATATTTGTATTATTCCTTACACTCTGACAGTGCTACTAGTTCATTCATTTTAATTGTTTTTATTATCGGTATCTCCATGATACTTTTTAAGTTGTTATATTAAAAGTTAAGTTTTATTAATTGGTGGCTCCATCATGTCAACATTATAAAGTGTGTGCTAATTGGGTATATCTTTCTCTACCTTGTATATTAATAGATAACGTTTATACCCTGGCACCCCCCACCACTCGTCAAACATTTGATGAGTGTATGGGCTGTTGATCTGTGAAATATGCAGGATAGTATCTTCCCTCACATTTATTTTTGATAATTTATCCTGCTTCGTCAGAACATTGGCCCGGATTACTAGTTGTGCGCTATGGGTATAGCACTTTCAAAATGGTCTTATCACAACGAACCATTCCGCATTCAAAGACCTATGGTTATGTGTTTTGCAAAACAAAATTTTTTCACAAAACACATCAAAAATATGTTACAAAGTACACTAACACCCATAAACTACACTGTAACCCCTAATCCACCATCCCCCCACA